>NC_137002.1:18585690-19005751 GCF_032717465.1 Coenobita brevimanus
TGCTCCCAATTCACACCCCCTCTCTCATATACCTCTCCACTCCATCCCTTCATTTCATCCTTGGCCTTCCCCACCCACTCTCCCCCTCCACCTCACTCACACTCTCCTCGTCAGTCTCTCACTCTCCATCCTCTCCAAATGGCCAAACCACCACATGTTTCTCCTGATGCTTCGTATCACATCCACATCTACACCACAATGCTCCCTCACAGCCTCATTTGTCAGTCTGTCTCTCCATGTGACTCCACAGGTTCCTCTCAAATAACTCATTTCCACTGCTGTCACACTTGACTTGTGTCCCTCTAATAACGCTCAAGCTTCATTTCTATACGTCAGAGTTGGTATCACAATACTGTCATGTATTAACTTTTTCACTTTCATACTCACTTCCCTGTTTCTTGTCACTGCCTTCAAGGAACCAGCAATCTTTCTTCCTTGTTGTACCCTTTCGAGCACTTCATCCTCCAAACTTCCGTCCTTAATCATCACACTACCCAAGTACTTAAACGTACTCACATTTTCCATTTCCTCATCATCCAACCTCACTGTACATTCACTGACTTCACCTTTCTCAAAGACTATAACTTTACTTTTCCCTACATTCACCTTTAGATTCCGTTTCTTACACACTCTCCCAAACTCATCCACCAAGCCTTGCAGCTCTCCTTCGTCTTCACTTAACAACACAGTATCATCTGCAAACAACAGTACAGAGAGCTTCCACACACGCCCTCTCTCATTAGGGACAGTCCAACATCCACTGCCCTACCTTGTATCTCTTTAATAACCCCATCTATATACAGATTGAACAACCATGGAGACAAGACACATCCCTGTTTCAACCCAACCTTCAAATAGAAAAACACTCAGTTCACTGTCTACACGCACTGTAGCCTTAGCACCGTCATACATACTCTTCACAGCATTCAACAACTTCCCATCTACTCCATATATTCTTAATACTTTCCACAATCCTTATCTATCCACCCTGTCATATGCTTTCTCCAAATCCATGAAAGCCGCATACAACTTCTTTCCCTTCTCTAGAAACTTTTCCACTAAATATCTAAGAATGAATATCTGATCTACACAACCTCTTCCCTTCCTAAAGCCTCCCTGTTCTTCTCCAACTAATTCCTCTGTTATTTCCCTAACTCTCTCAGTAAGTATCCTATCGTATACTTTTCCTATTACATTAACAAGACAAATGCCCCTATGATTACCACACACTCTTTTTCCCCTTTCCCTTAGTACAAGGGAATAATTATACCTGACTTCCAATCCTCCGGGACTCTACCTTCCTCCCAGGCCAATATGCATATCTTCCACATCCATTCTACTACTATCTCACCCCATGCTTCAGTATTTCACAACACACTCCATCAATTCCTGGGGCTTTCTCCATTTTGAGTTTCATCATTGCTTCCACAATTTCCATCCTATTGATTTCTTCTGTTCTTTGCACCTCCCTCCTTCTCCCAGCCATTCCCCAACCACTTATACTCGCATTAATTTCATTCTCCATGTTCAACAATTCCTTATTTTGTTCTCTCCATCTGCTCACATTTTCTCCCTTCTCAACTAGTAATCTACCATTTTTATATTTCAATCCCCTGCTAACTTCATTGCCACCCTGCCTGACTCTCTTTACCTATTTTCAGAACATTTTCTTTCATTCCCTCCACATGACACTGGCATTCCTTCCAAGTTCCTCATCCACTCTCTTCTTACTCTCTCTTACAAATCTTTTCACCTCTCTCGTCCTTTTTACATATAACTCTCTCATCTGTCTCTCAACTTCTTCCACTCCCCTATTTCTCATCCAGTCACTATATGCTTCTTTCTTTTCTACCACAGCTTGTCTCACCTCTTCATTCCACCATG
Source organism: Coenobita brevimanus (assembly GCF_032717465.1). Taxonomy (NCBI): domain Eukaryota; kingdom Metazoa; phylum Arthropoda; class Malacostraca; order Decapoda; family Coenobitidae; genus Coenobita; species Coenobita brevimanus. The sequence continues at coordinate 18,587,575 of NC_137002.1, forward strand.
ATGTTCCTTGCACCCCCTTTCGTCTTCTCTTCATCCCACACACCACCTCACAAGCTGCACATATTTCTTCTGTGAATAGCCTATCTTGCACACACCTTCCACGTCCCCCATCTTCTTCAATTCATATTTCCCCAATCGTTCCTCCTCTTCTCTCTTATATTCTTCCTCTTTCTCATCCTCTTGTAACCTTTCCACTCTCCTTGCATATACTCCTTCTTCCCACCCTTCCCTTCTTCTGTTTCTTCATTTCACTTGAACGATTCTGACCACCACTTGGTGGTGGTCAGAAAGTACACTCCCCCAACCTCTATATGCTCTGGCATCCATTACATATTTTCGCATCCTTTCATCCACACACAAATAGTCAGTGATTGCCTTCCTTTCATTCAGTTCACTATCCGTCCTTCTCATCACTCGCTATGTATACCTGTGGATCATTTTATGCCTGAAGAGGGTATTGACTATCACCCCTTCCCAGCACAAATATCCACTAAAACACTGTCATTCTCATCAATCTCAGCAGGCACACCCCACTCACCAACTACTCCACCCACCTTCACATTCCCTACTTTACCATTCATATCACCAATCAAAAACACTCTCATTCCTTTCAAACTTTTCCATGCACACTTCCACATTTGTCCAGAGCTCTTCTCTCACGCTGTTTGCATGGTCTTGCATTGGCGCATACATGCCCACAATCACCCACATTTGTATTCCAACTTTCAGTCTTACCCACACAATCCTTTAGCCGACTAATCCATACTCTATTATATTCTCCTTCCATCTGTTATGCACAACAAAACACGCTGCTTCTTTTGCCCTCTCATTCTCACCTACTCCTGCACATATACCTCATCCATATTCCCATTCTCTCACACTCTCTCCTCACCATTTAGTTTCAGTTAATCCACATACATCCACTTTCGCACCCTCAAGTACCTGGACAATCTCTCTCTCTTTCACCTCATCGTTTGCACCCCTTACATTCCACGTCGCCATCTGTATCCTGTCCTGTGTTTGGTCCTTAGTTGTCATCTTTACGGAAGTCCTGGTCCGAGGCTTCTTGTTCATATTTTTAGTTAGTTGTTTTCCGTGGAGGAGCACTAACCCTTCACCAACTCACTTGCTGTCACATAGGGAACACGTGTCGGTTGGTTATAAGGTTACCACCCAACGATGTAAATGATTTCCTGGTTTTCAGGAAATAATAATAATAATAATAATAGTAGTAGTAATAATAATAATAATAATAATAATAATAATAATAATAATAATAATAATAATAATAATAATAATAATAACGATAATAATAATAATAATGATAATAATAATAATAATAATGATAATAATAATAATAATAATAATAATAATAATAATAATAAAGATGATAATGTAAATATGTTTTATGTGATTAGGGTAGTTAAACGCTTGACGCTGTTGGTAAACTTCCCGTCCCTTTGTGTTAGCTAGTTCAGGAACCATTTTTTGTCTCCCCAGTACAAGAGAGAAAAAGAACAGGAGGGAAGAGGAAGCGAGGGAGGGAAGAAGGGAGGAAGGGAAGCAGTTATTTTCCTCGTTAATTACCCACATCCTTCCTGTGAAAATGCTGGGTCGTTTAGTGTCGCTCATTAAGCTGGAGGAGGAGGAAGGAGACCACAGTTTGGTGTGGACAGCATGGAGGAGGAGGGAGAGAACACCACAGCTAGGCAGGGAGGAGGAGGAGGAGGAGGAGGAGGAGGAGACCACAGCTTCATAGGGACTAGAGAAGAGGGACTGGTGGTGAAGATAAAAAACAGAACAGGTAATGAGAGACAGGAGGGAATGGAAAGAATAGATAAATAATTAGTAATAGTATGAAAAAGCAAACCACTTGAGAGTAAGGAGAGGTAAGTGTAAAAGAGAGAGAGAGAAAAAAAATGATGGCAAGAGAAACAGAAAGGGAATACAAGGATATAATACAACATTGGAACATGAAATGATGGCAATGGAAAAAATAAATACATAGAAGTAGAGTTGAATGAGATAGGAGGATAATATTATAGTAGCACAGTGAAATGAGGAAGGGATGTGGAGAAAAAAATAGATTAGACTGAGAGTAATGACAGTGAAGTGAAAACAGGATACGTGGGATGAGAAGGAAGAAAGAAAAGAAACAAATAATATAAATTCAGATAGACAGAGGTAGATAGATAGGTAAATAGGTAGGTAGGTAGGTAGGTAGGTAGAGAGAGAGAGAGAGAGAGAGAGAGAGAGAGAGAGAGAGAGAGGAAATGGAAAAAGTATAAAGAGTGACGAGAGGGAGGGGAAAGAAATGAAGTACTCGTGCAGCAGGTAGAGAGCGAGGGTGTAGAAAAAGGGAGAGGGGAGGGGAGAGACAAAGGGGACAGGAGAGCGAGAGAGGAAGGAGAGAGTAGATGAAGGGGGATAGGAGAAAGGAATGGGGAGGGAGGAGAAGGGAAGGAAGAGGGGAGAGGAGAGGGAGAGGGATTGGAGAGAGGGGAGGGAGAGGGAGATGAATAGGAGAGAGGATGCGAGAGGGAGGGGAGAGGAAGGGGAGAGGAAGGGAAGAGGAGAATAAAGTATTGGGGGAGGACACAGGAGAGGGAAGTATGCTCATGCCTATGTTAAATATGAAGCAATGGGTCAGTTGAGGCAATGGCACTGTAGGTCACACGTGGCAAAGTGGGTGAGTAGATAAGATAGATGGATAAATGACAGATAGACAGACAAGTAGATAAAGATAGACATGGGTTGATAGATGCTTACTGCATTAGCATGTTGACATGAAAAAAAAAAAAAACTTGCATACAAGCCTAAAATTACTGTGCATAAAAACGTACATACGTTCAAACATACACAGACAGACATACAATATATATATATATATATATATATATATATATATATATATATATATATATATATATATATATATATATATATATATATATATATATATATATATATATATATATATATATATATATATATATATATATATATATATATATATATATATATATATATATATATATAAGCCGTTTGAGTATCCACTGCAGGACCGGCCTATCCCAACCGAAGTGGGGACGATACAGCCAATGCATCACTACCAAGTGGCTTAGGCTGTCTGGTAGAGACTGTATGTATGGTGAGAAGTGCTTGTAAGTGTAATTGTTGTGTTGGAGTGGCTTTGGATGTATGTGTAGTCTGCGAACCACGTGAAAAAGGCCCGCGCAAGCCGATTGGGTACAAGCATACATTTATAGTAAGCGACACTGGTTCAACCACAGCATCCCTGATGTCCGCCAAGCAGTACGTGACCAGGAGAGCGCTCCCAAGTTTTTTTTTTTTTTTTCCCTGGCGGGGCGCGAACCCTCGTTCTCCAGTGTGCAAAAACGCACACTTTACCACTGAGGCTCCATATATATATATATATATATATATATATATATATATATATATATATATATATATATATATATACACACATACAAGTGGCGGACAGTGCATATTTGTGTGTGTGTGTGTGTGTGTGTGTGTGTGTGTGTGTGGTCTCTTAGAATTACAGTACTCAAGCCTATATCGATGGTCCATATTCACTTACTTCTCTGTCTCCTCCCTTCATGCCTGTAAGACCAGTTCTGCAGATTCTTTCTCCATATTCAACAGTTTCTCAACCTTCTCCTCTCTCTTGACTCTTTGGCTATTCTTTTCTTCTCTCTCATACTGCATCAATTATCACTTGTCTTCTTCCTCTGTTTTTCACCACTTCGTTCTTCTCTCTGCATCACTTTAATTCTATCCTCCTTTCCATTGTCGCTTATTTCACGTTCTTCTTTTTCCATGATTAATAACTTCTTTTTCTTTCCGTCTTCATAACCAATCCGCGTTTTCTTTTTCATGTCCTTTCTCCCTGCCTCCTCCTGTGGCTAAAGCGACAGTCAAAAATACAGATGCAAGGGGTGGTTTAGTGTTCTCCAGTTCCGCGTTACTCCATTAGTTCCGTGTTTCTCCTCCCATTTCCGCGTTTGTACCCCATTTCCGCGTCTTTTCTCCATTTCCAAGCTTGTTCTCCATTTCCAAATTTGTTCACGATCTCCGAGTTTGTCCCCCAGTTCCGCAGTTGTCCCACAGTTTTGCGTTTGTACCCCGGTTTCACGTTTGTTTCCCAGTTTTTCGTGTCTCTCAGGTCCACGTTTGTCCCCCAGTTTCGTGTTTGTCCTCCATTTCCCTCTAGCCACCATCTCTTCCATCCGCCATTTTGTTTACGTTAATTTCGGAAAATGTCTCCCTCAGGCAGTATAAATTGCCGGTGCTGCGTGAGTGTTCCCGGTCTGGGTAAACTCTCCTCTCATGCTCATCTAGACTCCTTCATTAAGGAGAATATTACTGTGTCTAGAGTTCTATACTCTTTTGACTCTAACTTGGCCAAAAATTATAAAATCTACATCATTAATGCTTATTGTTGTAATGGATTAACACTAGTATAGGGTGCTAGTCACAAATAGCTACTATGAAAAAGATGTAGAGTCGTATCACTCATTTTTCTGCCATTCTAGTGAGTGAAATAATCTGCAAAATTACAGACATTTGGGCCAGGTTAAGGTAAAAGAACTATGGTGAGATTAAACGCCAGTAGAAGTGATGGTCAAGCCTTGTGCGCTATCGGGTCGAATCTCTTAGAGCCGGATGGTGTTATGTTAATTATATTACCACCAGAGGAAGACCCTTAATAAATTTTGTCTGCGGTGGCCTAGCTTCAAACCCAACACCTCACACTGAGCCATGTAGAATTGGCTGTAATGTTAAGCCTGCCTACTTAAATCTTTTTGCTGCCCTCTCTCCAAGCTACACCTCCCTCTCTCATATCCTCTTTCCTATCGCTCCAAGTCAGTCTTGGACTCGATATCCTTTCTCCCTCCACCTCACTAACGTACACTCTTCTAGTCAGTTTCTCGTTCTCCATCCTCTCCATATGACCAAAGTACCTCAAAGTATTTCTCTTAACACTTTCAGTCACACCTACCAGAATATGCCATAACAGGATATTAACCTCTGCAAAATAACGTCCATCGCACGCAAAATGAGGTCGTAGAGTCTGTCGGTATCAAACACCTTTATTTACGCTATTCTTTTCCGAAGCTAAGTATATTCTTCGTCTGACAACGAGTGCACAGAAAATAAACCAGCGTTGCACTTAGCGTTAGAGATCTCTCTCTCTCTCTCTCTCTCTCTCTCTCTCTCTCCATTACCAGCGTCTGGCACGAATCCTATGGCAATACGTGGGTGCGGAGCCTTACGCCTATGTACCAAAATTTAGCGATGAAGGGTAGGCTATATACAACTTAGATGATTTTGATAAAGAACCACATTTTATTTTTTATTTTTTTGCTGTGTGTGTTATACTTTCTTCTCATTGTGCAAATCTCGTGGTAGTTCAGTATCCACCTCGCCATAATAACAACAACAACAACAACAAAGACAACAACAACAACGACAATACCACCACCACCACCAATAATAATAATAATAATAATAATAATAATAATAATAATAATAATAATTATTATTATTATTATTATTATTCACCACCACCATCAATATCACCACCTCACCAAATATTCTTTGCTCTTTTTGTTATTGTTGTTTGCAGTAACAAAGTAGAAATATTTTGAAAATTTTTGAAACTCGCATTAGGCATCTTACGTCAGAGGGTGTGTGTAATTCTGGTGAAATAATCTGGCCGTGGTTTGAGTAACAGAGAGAGAGAGAGAGAGAGAGACAGAGAGAGAGACAGAGAGAGAGAGAAACAGACTCCTTAATCCTGTAAGGGGTGGCCACAATCAAATCCCCTCCAAGTTGCCCTGTCCCTTGTCATTTCGCCCTCTGCCCCAACTTACATCCCTATCTCTCATATACCTCTCGTCCTCTGTCTCCCCCTCCTTCTCTCCCCTTCAACCTCTCTCACATACACTCTCCTGGTTAGTATCCCACTCTCCATCCTAATCACATAACCAAACCACCTCAGTGTATTTCCCCTAAACGTTTTCTGTCACATTAACATCCACACCACAACGCTCCTTCACTTCCTCATTTGTCAGCTTGTCTCTTTATGTAACTCCACAAGCTCGTCTCATAACTCATTACCACTGCTCTCTCTTGACTTGTGTCTTTCCGACAAGGGCCAAGCTTCGCTTCCATACGTTAGAGTGGCTTCACAATATTGTCATGCAGTGACTTTTCTACCTCCATGCTCGCATCCCTATTTCTTGTTAGTTCTTTCAATGAACCAGTAACCTTTCTTCCCTCTTGTACTCTTTCAAGCACTTCATCTTCCAAACTTCCATCCTTCCTCATCACACTACCAACTATGTAAATGCTCTCTCATTTTCTATTTCCTATTGAACCTGCCTCAGTGCATTCAGCTCATTCATTTCTCTCTAAAACCAAAACTTTCCTCATTCCTACATTCACCTTCAGCTTCCGTTTCATACATACTCTCCCAAACTCATTCACCAAGCCTTGCAGTTCCCCTTCGCCTTAACAGTATAGTATCATCTCCAAACAACAGAACAGGAAGCTTCAAAATGCTGTCCTCTCTCATTACGGACGCTCAAACATCCACTACCCTACCTCGTAACTATTTTATAACTCTATCTATATACAAACTGAATAATCATTGAGACGAAACAGATCCTTGTTTCAATCCAAATTTCAGATATAAAAATTCATATATCTATTGCAAGACGCCGTAATCCGGTAACGGGTGGCCTCAACAAATCGCCTCCATGTCTCCCTGTCCCCGCCATTTCACTGCCCTGCTCCCAGCTTAGACCTCCCTCTCCCATATACCTCTCCACTCCATCCCTCCATCTCATCGTTGGCCCCCTCCTCCCTCTCCCCAGCTCCAATTCACTCACATTCACTTTCCTCGTCAGTCCCTCGCTCTCAATCCTCTCCACATGATCAAACCACCTCATTGTGTTTCTCCTAACGCTTCCTATAACATCCACATCCACACCACAATGCTCCGTCACTTCCTCATTTGTCAGTTTGACTCCCCATGTGACTTCATTTGCTCCTCTCAAGGAACTCATATCCACTGCTCTCACTCTTGACTTCAGTCCCTCCAACAAAGTCTAAGCTTCACTTCCATACGTTAGAGTTTGTGTCACAATATAGTCATGGACTAATTTTTTTAGTTCAAAGCTCACTTCCCTGTTTCTTATCACTGCTTTGAAAGAACCACCAACCTTTCATCTTTGTTGTACTCTTTCAAGCACTTCACCCTCTAGACGTCCATCCTTACTCATCACACTACCCAAGTACTTAAACGCACTCACATTTTCCATTACCTCCTCATACCATGTCAACAGTTCACTAAAAGATCGAACTCTCGAAAATGGTTTAATGGCAACTGTGCCAGAGCAAAGCCCAAAAGTCATTAGCATATAACTCTTACTTAAAATAAAAAACATGTGAATCACCCTCTCAATTTAAAATTGCCAGAAATCATGCAAAAGCTGTAATAAATCTAGCTAAATCAAACTTTCTTCAAAAGCAAGCATCAAAACTAAACAACCCCAATGACAATAGAATATTCTGGTCAACTTTTAATTCTTTCAATAATAACATTAACAAATCATCTTCCATTCCCCCCCTAAAACCTTCAGATGGCAACATTACAAATGACCCGCGTGGGAAAGCGGATATTTTTGCCAGTACATTTGCCAGAAACCCTACCATGGACGATACCAGCCAGAATGTCCCAGTATTAGAACCTGACTCCACTGAAATTGGAGAGGCGGTGGCTCAATCGGTAGAGAGGTGGCCTGCAGTCCTATCGGACCCAGTTTCAAATCCCAGCTGGGGCAGGGAACAGTTTTAGGATTTGAATTTCACGAAAACAGACTTTACTGATCTACCAGAAGACCCGCCGACATGTCGTAAAAATACCCCCGCTAATACCAATACACCTATCCTGTATGAGACAGCCCTAGCATGTATTCAATATGGACGGTGGGTGTTAGCGCCGAAGTGGTGACATGTAGAGTGGTGTATGGTATGTAGGAGGACTACTGGGCCTTGATAGCAGGCTGTGAAGCCTATGCCCAGAGTCGAACACACACACACACACCACAAAAAAAAAAAAATAAATAAATAAAATACAGACAAGTACGTATAATCCATCCAAGACAATTTACCTACTCACAAAGCTCCAGGCCAAGATGGAGTTCCGCCAATTGTTTTGAAAAAGTGTTCCCCTGAACTTGCCTCTGTTCTAGCTAAATTATTTGAACTATGCATACGTAACTCTTTATTCCCAAATTCATGGAAGAAAGCCAATATCCACCCAATTCCGAAGAAAGGAAGTTCCTCTGACCCCTCTGTTTACAGACCAATAGCTGTCACATCTTCTCTTCGTAAGGTATTTGAAACTTTAATTAATAAGCACATTGTTAAACATCTTGAAAGTGATAGGCAATATGGTTCTCGCCATGAAATTTCCACCATTGACATACTCAATCTCCTAACTCATACCATCCATCAAATAATTGATCTACATGGAGAAACTCACGCAGTAGCTCTTGATATTTCTAAACCTTTCGAAAGAGTATGGCACCGTTCCCTGCTGTCCAAACTCCCTTGCTATGGACTAAAGTCTTTTATTCCTTTGATTTCTTCTTATCTTAGTGACAGGATAATAAAAGTAAAAGATGTATATTCCAATTTCCGTTCAATTAACGCCAGCGTGCTGCAGGGGTCAGTTCTGGTGCCAACCCTATTCCTGGTTCATATTAATGATCTCTTATCTGTCACCCACAATCCCATCCACTCATACGCAGATGACTCAACACTACATAGTTCATTCACGCTCAAACATCCATTTACAAAGTGTAATATCTCTACCTCTCAACTCAGTACAGCCATCTCCATAAATCAAGACTTATCTACGATCAGCGAATGAGGACAAAACAACCTTATCTCATTTAATGCTAGTAAACCTAAATATATACAATTTACAAATAGACATATATTGCCAGATTCGTACATTACCTTCAGTGCTACTAATATTCCCATCTCCAAAAGTATTGAAATTCTTGGCATCTCAACAATGCCCTCAGCTGGACCTCTCATGTCAGATCACTTGCTAAAACCGCCTAAAAGAAACTTGGATGATTGTACAGAGTCCGTAACTTCTTCATTGACGAGCAGTTAGCTATAATTTATAAGAATCATGTGTACTCTCAGCTTCAATATTGCTCGCCCTTGTGGAATGGATGTGGAGAGGTTGCATGAAAATAACTAGACAAAATTCAGAACAAAACTGTAAGAATGATTAACAATCCTCCCATTACAAATAAACTACCTCCCCTGCAAGCAAGAAGGAATGTTGCCTCCCTTGCATTATTTTACAGACATTTTTTTGGCAAATGCTCAGACGAAGTTGCGTCTATGGTGCCACCTCTCCATGCCTTCCCTCGTGCTACACGGGCATCTGGTAGCGCTCATGACTGGAATGTCACTCAGCCATATTGCAGAACTTTAGCCTATCAGAATTCTTTCATTCCCCGAACTGCATCTCTCTGGAACTCGCTTCCCCAGAGTTGCTTTCCTCCAAATTTCAACCCACAACTGTTCAAGTCTACCGTTACAGATATATTATGAACAGAGGACACCAGTAATCTGGTGTATGGATTATTGTTTTTATTTATTCATTTGTTTTTCCTTCCTCTGTTCCGTTATTAAAAAAAAAAAAAATCCACCCTCAATGTACATTCTGTGACTTCTTTTCTCTTGAAGACCCTAAATTTGCTCTTCTCTTCATTCCCATTTAGATTCTGGTTGTTACACTCTCCCAAACTCGTTCACCAAGTCTTCAAGCTCCCTTTCGTCTTCACTTAACAACACTATCATTTGCAAACAACAGTACAGGGAGTTTCCACACACTCCTCTCTCTCATTAGGGCCGCTCCAACATCCACAGCCCTAACTTGTATCTCTTTCAAAACCCCATCCATATGCAGATTGAACTACCATGAGAGGTGACACATCCCTGTTTCAATCCAGCTTCTAATGGAAAAATTCAGTCAGCTCACTCTCCACATGCACTGAAGTCTTAACACCCTCATACATACTCTTCACGGAATTCAGCAACTTCCCATTTACTCTGTATATTCTTAATACTATCCAGAATCCTTGTCTATCAACCCTGCTATATGATTTCTCCAAATCCATGAAGACCGCATACTGCTTTCCCTTCTATAGAAACTTTTCTACTAAAGACCTAAGAATGAATATTTTGACCTACACAACCTCATCCCGTCCTTATTATCTTACCTTATACTTTCCCTACTACACTTGAAAGACAAATGCCCATATGATTACTACACACTTCTATTTTCCCCTTTCCTTTGTACAGGGGAGGGTTGGCGGAGGGTTAGTGCCCCTCCCCGGAAAACAGTTAACTAAAAAGATGAACAAGAAGCCTCGGACAAGGACTGACCATAGGATGACGACCAAGGACTGGACAATGGACATGGGACGGATCGCGACATGGGATGTAAGGGGTGAGAATGATGAGGTGAAAGAGAGAGAGAGATTGTCCAGGTGCTTGAAGGTGCGAAAGTGGATGTTTGTGGAGTAAGTGAAACTAAATGGTGAGGAGAGAGTGTGAGAGAATGGGAGTATGGATGAGGTATATATGCAGGAGTAGGTGAGAATGAGAGGGCAAATGAAGGAGTGTGTACTGTTGTGGGTAAAAGATGACATAAGAGAGTAAGGATCAGTTGGGTCAAGGATTGTGTGGGTAAAGTTGAAAGTTGGAATACAAATGTGGGCGATTGTGTGCGTGTATGCGCAACTCAAAATCGTGCAAGCAGAGTGAGAGAAGAGTTTTGGACAAATGTGGAAGTATGCATGGAAAAGTTTGGAAGGAATGTGAGAGTGTTTTTGATTGGTGATATGAATGGTAAAGTAGGGAATGTGAAGGTGGATGGAATAGTTGGTGAGTGGGGTGTGCCTGCTGAGATAGATGAGAATGGCAGTGCATTAGTAGACATTTGTGCCGGGAGGGGGTTAGTGATAGCCAATACCTTCTTCAGGCACAAAATGTTCCACAGGTATACGTGGCGAGTGATGAGAAGGGTGGGTGGTGAATTGAATGAAAGAAAGGCAATGATTAATTACGTGTGTGTGGATGAAAGGATGCGAAGATGTGTAATGGATGCAAGAGCTTATAGAGGTTGGGGGAGTGGACTTTCTGACCACTACTTTGTGGTGGCGAGAATCAAATTCCAAGTAAGATGGAGAAATAGAAGAAGGAAAGGACGGGGGGAAGGAGTATATGCAAGGAGAGTGGAAAGGTTACAAGAGGATGAGAAAGAGGCAGAATATAGGAGAGAAGTGGAGGAACGATTAGGCAAATATGAATTGGAGCAGATGGGGGAGGTGGAAGGCGTGTGCAGGATATTCACAGAAGAAATATATGCAGCATGTGATGTGGTGTGTGGGATGAAGAGAAGACGGATGGGGTGCAAAGAACAGCATGGTGCAATGAAGAGGTGAGACAGGCTGTGGCACAAAAGAAGAAAACATACAATGAATGAATGGATGAGAAATAGGGACGTGGAAGAAGTTGAGAGGTGGAAGAAAGAGTTTTATTTAGAAAGGAAGAGAGAGGTGAAAAGATTAGTAAGAGAGAGTAAGAAGAGAGTGGATGAGGAATTTGGAAGGAATTTGAGTGTCAACTGGAGAGACTGTAAGAAAATGTTCTGGAAGGAGGTGAAGAGAGTCAGACAGGGTGGCAGTGAAGTTAGCAGGGGAATGAAAGATAAAAATGGTAGATTACTAGTGGAGAAGGGGGAAAAAGTGAGCAGATGGAGAGAACACTTTAAGGAATTGTTGAACATAGAGGATGGAAGTAATGCGAGTATAAGTGCCTGGGGAATGGGTGGGAGAGGGAGGGAGGTGAGAAGACAGGAAGAAATCAGTAGGATTGAAGTTATGGAAGCAATGAAGAAAGTCAAATTGGGGAAAGCCCCAGGAATTGATGGAGTGTGTGGTGAAATCCTGAAGCATGGGGGAGAGATAGTAGTAGAATGGATGTGGAAGATGTGCAGATTGGCCTGGGAGGAAGGTAGAGTCTCGAAAGGATTGGAAGTCAGGTATAATTATTCGCTTGTACGAGGGAAAAGAGGAAAAAAAAGTGTGCGGTAATCATAGGGGCATTTGTCTTCTTAGTGTAATAGGAAAAGTGTATGGTAGGATACTTATTGACAGAGTTAAAGAAATAACAGAGGAATTAGTTGGAGAAGAACAGGGAGGCTTTAGGAAGGGAAGAGGTTGTGTATATCATATATTCATTCTTAGGTCTTTAGTGGAAAAGTTTCTAGAGAAGGGAAAGAAGTTGTATGCGGCTTTCATGGATTTGGAGAAAGCATATGACAGGGTGGATAGACAAGGATTGTGGAAAGTATTAAGATTACATGGAGTAGATGGGAAGTTGCCGAATGCTTTGAAGAGTATGTATGATGGTGCTAAGGCTGCAGTGCATGTGGATGGTGAACTGAGTGAGTTTTTATCTTTGAAGGTTGGGTTGAAACAGGGATGTGTCATGTCTCCATGGTTGTTCAGTCTGTACATGGATGGGGTAATGAAAGAGGTACAATGTAGGGCAGTGGATGTTGGAGTGGCCCTGGTGAGAGAAAGTAGTGTGTGGAAACTCCCTGTACTGTTGTTTGCAGATGATACTGTGTTGTTGAGTGAAGATGAAGGGGAGCTGCAAGGCTTGGTGGATGAGTTTGGGAAAGTGTGTAAGAAACAGACTCTAAAGGTGAATATAGGGAAGAGAAAAATGATGGTTTTTGAGAAAGGTGAATTCAGTAAATGTACAGTGAGGATGGATGGTTAGGAAATGGAAAATGTGAGTACCTTTAAGTACTTGGGTTGTGTGATGAGTAAGGATGGAAGTTTGGAGGCTGAAGTGCTTGAAAGGGTACAACAAGGAAGAAAGATTGCTGGTTCCTTGAAAGCAGTGATAAGAAACAGGGAAGTGAGCATGGAAGTGAAAAAGTTACTACATGACAGTATTGTCATACCAACTCTAACGTATCGAAGTGAAGCTCAGACGTTGTTGGAAGGACAGAAGTCAAGAGTGAGAGCAGTGGAAATGAGTTATTTGAGAGGAGCCTGTGGAGTCACATGGAGAGACAGGCTGACAAATGAGGATATAAAGGAGCGTTGTGGTGTGGATGTGATCGGAAGCGCTAGAAGGAACACACTGAAGTGGTTTGGCCATTTGGAGAGGATGGAGGGTGTGAGACTGATGAGGAGACTGTATGTGAGTGAGGTGGAGAGGGGGAGAGGGAGGGGGAGGCCGAGGATGAGATGAAGGGATGGAGTGGAGAGGTATATGAGAGAGGGGGTGTGTGAGTTGGGAGCAGGGCAGTGAAATGGTGGGGGACAGGGTGCGTGGAGGTGATTTGTCTGTGGCCACCCCGTACGGAATTGAGGCGTCTGGCAATAGATAGAAAGATAGAACAGACATCCTATCCTGTTCTTTGACTTTACCTTCCTTCCAGGCTAATCTGCACATCTTCCACATCCATTCTACTACTATCTCTCCCCAGTGCTTCAGCGTTTTGCCACACAGTCCATCAGTTCCTAGGGCTTTCCCCATTTTGACTTTCTTCATTGCTTCCACAACTTCCATCCTACTGATTTCTTCCTGTCTTTTCAGCTCCCTCCTTCTCCCAGCCATTCCCCAGCCACTTATACTCGCATTACTTTCATTCTCTATGTTCAACAATTCATTAAAGTGTTCTCGCCATCTGCTTCCTTTTTCTCCTTTCTTTACATGCAGTATACCATTTTTATCTTTCATTCCCCTACTAACTTCTTTAACATCCTGTCTAACTCTCTTTACCTCTTTCCAGAACATTTTCTTACATTCCCTCCATTTTACACTCACTTCCTTCCAAATTCCTCGTCCACTCACTTCTTATTCTCTCTTACAAATCTTTTCACCTCTCTTCCTCTGTACATAAAATTCTCTATTCCGTCTCTGAACTTCTCCCTCACCCCAGTTTCTCATGCACTCACTAAATGCTTTCTTCTTTTGTCCCACAGCTGTCTCACCTCTTCATTCTATCATGCTGTTCCTTGCACTCCCGTTTTCGTCTCTTCACACAACACACCACCTCACCTGCTGCACAGGTTTCCTCTGTGAATATCTTGCACACACTTTCCACGTCCCTCACCTGCTCCAAATCACATTTACCTAATTGCTCCTCCACTTTACTCTTATATTTAGCCTTTTTTCCATCTTCTTGTAACCTTGCTATGCTCCTAGTATGAACTACTTCCTCCTGTCTGTCCCTTCTTCTATTCCTCCATTTCATTTGGACCTTGATTTTACCACCACCAAGTGGTGGTCAGAAAGTCCACTCCCCCACCGTCTATATACTCTTGCATCCATTACACACCTCATTCTCTCACCCACACACAGATAATTAATTATTGTCTTTCCTTCATTCAGTTCACCACCCACCCTTCTCATCGCTCGCCACATACACACCTGTGGATCGTTTTGTGTCTGAATAGGGTATTGGCTATCACCAACGCTCTCCTGGCACAAATGTCCACTAGAGCACTGCCATTCCCATCGACTTCTGCAGGCACACCCGACTCATCATCTATTCCATCCACCTTCACATTCCCTACTTTTCCAATAATGTCCTAAGTCAAAAACACTCTCTCATTCCTTTCAAACTTTTCCATGCATGCTTCCACGTTTGTCCAGAACTCTTCTTCACTCTGCATGCGCGATATTGCGTTGGCGCATACACACACGCAATCGTCCACATTTGTAATCAAACTTTCAATCTTATGCACACAATCCTTGAGCTAACTGATCCATGCTCGCTTATATTCTTCTTCCATCTGTTACTCACAACAAAACACACTCCTTCTTTTGCCCTTTCATTCTCACCTACTCCTGCACATATACCTCATCCATACTCCCATTCTCTCTCACTCTCATCTCTCCACCTAGATTTAGCTAATCCGAATACATCCACTTTTGCATCCTCAAGCACCTGGACAATTTCTCTTTCTTTCACCTCATCATTTGCACCCCTTACATTCCATGTCGTAATCCGTGCAATGTCCTTTGTTCGGTCTTTAGTCGCCACCTGTTGGTCACTCCTGGTCCAAGACTCCTTTTTCTTATTTTAAGTTAGTTGTTTTCCAGAAATGGGCACTAACCCGCAGCCAACCTACTTTTTGTCACGTAGGGAACACGCGTAGGTTAGTTATAAGGTTACCACTCAGCGCTGTCAATTTTTTCCTGGTTTACAGGAAATCACGTGCTTTCTCCAAATCCATGAAGGAAGCAAACAGTTTCTTTCCTTCCTCCAGAAAGTTTTCCACTAAACACCTTAGGATGAATATCCGATCAACACAACCTCTTCCTTTCCTGCAACCTCCGTGTTCTTTTCCATCTACTTCCTCTGTTATTTCTCTAACTCAGTAAGTATCCAAACATATATTTCTTCAATTACGTTAAGGAGACAAATGCCTCTATGATTACCGCACACTCCTTTTTCCCCTTTTCAGTTGTAAAGGGCAATAATTATACCTGATTTCCAGTGCCTTGGGACTCTGCCTTCCTCCCAGGCCCATCTGTACGTCTTCCATATTCATTCTACGAGTACTACTATCTCTTCCCGTGCTTCAGCATTTCATCACACACTCCATCAGTTCCTGGTTCTTTCTCAATTTTGACATTCTTAATTGCTTCCACTACTTTAATCGTACTTACTTCTTATTTCCTTCGCATCTCTCTCCTTCTACCAGTCATTCCCAACCACGTATCCTAGCGTTACTTCGTTCTCTGTGTTTAAAAATTTCTTAAAATGGTCTCCGCATCCGCTCATTTTTTCTCTCTTCTCCGTGAGCAATCACCCATTTTTATCTTTCGCTTCCTTGGTACCTTCCTTATCATCCTGCCCAACTCTCATAACCTCCATCCACAACATTTTCTTACATTCCCCTCACTTTACACTCAGATTACTTCCAAACTCCTTATCCACTCTCTTCTTACTCTCTCTTACAACTCTTGCCACCTCTCACCTCTTCCTGACATATACCTCTACTGTATATAAGGAGCGTTGTGGTGTTGATGTGGATGTGATAGGAAGCGTTGTGAGGAACACACTGAGGTGGTTTGGCCATGTGGAGAGGATGGAGGGTGAAAGACTGACGAAGAGAGTGTATGTGAGCGAGGTGGAGGGTGGAAGAGGGAGGGGGAGACCGAGGATGAGATGGAGGGATGGGGTGGAGAGGTATATGAGAGAGGGGGGTGTGAGTTGGGAGCAGGGTAGTGAAATGGCGGGGGACAGGGCGACTTGGAGGCGATTTGTTTGTGGCCACCCCAAACGGGATTGAGGCGTCTGGCAATAGATAGATAGATAGATATTTCGTCTTATAACTTCCTCTCTGCCTCTGCTTCCCATCCACTCACTATAAGATATGCTTTCTTTTGCACTATAGGTTGTTTCACCTCTCTATTTCTCTGTTCCACCACGCTGTTCCTTGTATCCCCTTTCGTCTTTTCTTCACCTCACACCTCCTCACATGCTGCACAGATCTCTTCTGTGAATACTTTGCACCCATTTTCCTCCTCGTCCATCTGCTCTAGATAATATCAACCTAATCGCTCTTCCATTTCTCTCTTTTATTCTGCCTTTTTTTTTCCATCCACTTGCAACCTCTCTACCCTCTCTAAATGGAATGCTTCACCCTGTCATTTTCTGCTGTTCTTCCAGTGCAATTGCTCCTTGACTCTCACCACAACTAAATGGTGATCAGAGAGTCCATATCCACAACCTCTGTATGCTCTTGCATCTATTACATATCTTCCCGGTCTCTCATCCACACAAGCATAATCAGTCAATGCTTTCCGTTCATCCAGTTCACCACCCACCCTCCTCCTCACTCGCCATTTATACCTATGGATCATTTTGTGCCTAAAGAGGGTATTGGCTATCACCAACCCCCCTCCCCACACAAATGCCCACTAGAACACTACCATTGCCATCCACTTCTGCAGGCACACACCACTCACCAACTACTCTATCCACCTCCACATTCCCTACTCTTCCATGCATATCTCCAATCAAAAATACTTTCTCACTCCTCTCAAACTTTTTTATGCATTTGCCCAGAACTCTTGTTTCACTTTGCACGGTGTTCTGTCGGTGCAAATACACACACAATTGCCCATGTTTGCATTACTACTTTCAGTCATACCCATACATTCAGTGAACCAATGGATCATACTCTCTCATATTCTCCTTCTGTTTCTTGCACACAACAATACATCCACCTTCCTTTGCTCTCTCATTCTCACCATATCCTACACATATACTCAGTCCATATATCCACTCTTTCACCTCTCCATTTGGTCTCAGTCAATTCACATATGTTCACCTTTGCATCCTCAAACACCTGGACAATCACTCCTTCACCTCATCATTCGCATCCCTCACATTCCACGTTGAAGTCCGCACCATGTCCTTTGTTCGGTCGTTATTCGTTACCTGCTGGGCAGTCCTGCTCCAAGACATTTTATTTTATTATTATTTTTTTTTAGTTTGTTGTTTTACGGGGAGGGACACTAATCTTCTGTCAACCCACTAGTTAACACGTAGGGAGAACGTATGGGCTGGTAATATGGTTACAACGCACCGTATTAAATGATTTCCCGCCTTACACACAAGACTTTATGAATGGTTTGCCTGTGAGGTGAAGCCAAGAATTCCTAGGATTTGAAAGATGAGTGAATGGGTGTATGACAAATATCACTGAGATTTTTACTTGTATTTCTTCAACCTTCATGCTCTTCTGCTTGTATTTCTGCACAGGAAATAGAGTTAGGATGATGATGTGTGGAGAGAAAAATAGCTGCTCTAACAACCTAGAAAAGAAAAGAAAAAGAAAAGAAGAGAGAGTAAGTAAAAACTATGAGTAACGGGTTGGACAACGTAAAAGTAAAATAAAAACCAAAGAAACGTAAATAAATAATAATAATAATAAATAGGACTACATATTATATTTACAAATCATAATAGATAGATAGATAAATAGATAGATAGAAGCAGGGAGTCAGATGATGAGAGGTGCTGTGTCTGCGAGAATCGAGCAGTGCTAAACATGCTTACACACTCTGACGCGAGGAATGCTTGATAGGCACACAACAGCGTCTAGTGGCCATATACACACATACACACATGCTCACACACAGGCTGCGAGAACTTTCCATCCACGAGGAACACACGTGACACACCCCTGCTACACCAGAATTTAGGAAAGAGAGCTCAGAGGGAGATTAGCCACAGAACAGGCAAGACAGAAGGGGACAAGCGATCCTAGAGACAGGTCACGGGAGAAGGGCTTGGCAATTAGAGAGAGAGAGACAGATAGCGAGACAGGGAGGTAGCTACCCGGGACTTATACTTTGTTCCGTGTGAGAGACTTGTCAATATTCCCAAGACAAATGTCATTTATGACATTTGGTAGCAGCGAACGTATACGAACCTCGTCTACGAATCAACATTAAAATTCCTACAAAATATCAAGATTGAAAACAAGAATACCTCTCTCAACCAACAACACAACCAGCTCCTGACACTTCTCTCCAACCAGCCCCCTCCGTCTCCCAGATCATCATGCTGATGCAGAGGTCAAGAGATCACACGACGCCTTGCAAGTAGTTTAACAAAATATTGATACAATATTGCAATTTCTACGACGAATCAGCGAACTACAACCATCTACAATCAACTACAATTAACAACCCTACGTCGTCTGTATAATCTTCTACACGCACCTACAAGTAGCGGCAGTCTTCATCCCACAACGAGTAAATCACTAGAGAAAAGGACCGAGAAAACATCAACGAAGAAAAACGGTACAAACAAATGAAGAGTGAGACACGACTCATAACTCATCTTACTCACTCGTCTTATCTTACTCACCCGTCTTCACTCAAGTTACTCATCGCTACTCATTCACTCACCACAGCTACCAGTGTGGGAAGTTGAGGTCATCATGTGTGCTTGCTGAACAGACGCCACGTCAGTCAACACACCACCTGCACCACCACTCACACCATTCCCACCACGGTAAAAATTAGTGAGTTACATAGTTACTTCACTCATACAATACACAGTGATAGACAATAAGCTTCTGCACAAACATATAAAACGTGCTGTATAGTTACAGCTTAAATACACATATATACTTACTTCAGTTATCTGCATAACTCAAACATTAAATAATCACCAACAATAAATATTCTACACTGTATATATTCATTCATTTATTATAACATTTATTTACTACCAACGAGTGTTACCATTTATACCTACATAAAATACGTGTTTCATACATACAACTATACATTATTACGTCTACAAAGTAATAAAGAAAATATACCATCACAGTTACTCAGTGAGCGATTAAAAGAACTGTATTAAACATTTATTACTTAAAGCTACCTAGTGGAAACAGATAAATTAAGTTACAAGGAAAACCAGAAGAAAAAAAAAAAATGGCCAACACAAATGACGTTAGCAAGAGTGAACATCTTCAACACAATCGTGAAGACAAAGATTTCCACACAATGCTGACACACATATTACCCACGATAGGTACGATTGAACAACAAGTCAGTGTGTATAGTTAATACTGTATATAGTGTATATATTTTTTATATAAAATAACAAAATATGGGACTATATAATATCATTTTATAATCTCTGTGCAATATAAACTAAAACTTTAAAAAAGTATCCCAAAGAAATTAGCCAGTAATTATGCAACCATGAACAACATGGAAAAAGCGTACACAAGCGAAGAAAAACAAACTATAGAAAATCAATACATACAAAAAAAAAAAAAGAAAGAAAGAAAGAAAAAGTAAGAAAGAAAAAAGAGAAATAGAGTAAGATCACATAAACAAATGAAAATAAGTGTAAGTGTTACTACATATGCCAAAATACCACATAAACTACAAACAAAAAGCAAATTGTCTCCACAAACAAGTGGCATGACTCATCATCACTATCATCGACCGCAGCATATGTTAGGACTGCAATTATTACAATTATGTAACTTCATATTATAATTATGTAACTACAAACAATATGTACCAATTTATGTGACAGTTGCATTAACAAGATGTAACTTTTATGTAACCTTAACTACAATTATGTAACTACAAACAATACTACAAACAATATGTACCATTTCTGTGACAGTTGCATTAACAAGATGTAACTTTTATGTAACTTTAACTACGATAATGTAACTACAAACGATATGTAACAATTATGTAACGACAAACGATTGCATTATGTTACACTTATTACAATTATGTAACTACAAACAATATGTACCATTTATGTAACAGTTACATTAACAAGATGTAACTTTTATGTAACTTTAAGTACAATTATGTAACTACAAACAATATGTACCATTATGTAACAGTTGCATTAACAAGATGTAACTTTTATGTAACTTTAACTACAATTATAAGGCCAACACAATTATGCATTAACACAATATAAGTCATACAATTATAGCACAATTCTGTATTACCAGTATCATCATACAAGTTAGGTGAAATATTAGACATTACTAAAGTGATAACTCAATATGTAATGTATAACCTAGCAATATTACCATTGCACAATTATATGTGTACGTCTGTTGTACATGCACGTCTTACAAAGTGTTATACAACAACCACTGCATTTATCCAAATATGTATACAACTTGTTTAAAATGTAATATTACTGAATAATCACTATTTACTATGAATATTATATGTATACAATATTCATACAATTATGTTACTTTTACAATATTATGTATTTCACTTAATTAGCTTATAAGTTCATTATAATGTATATATAATATGTATTAATATGTTAAAACTATTAACTGTCGATGGTACGCCATTTTCGCGCGGCCGAGCAGATGTAAGACTAAATATTATATTTACAAATCATAATAGATAGATAGATAAATAGATAGATAGAAGCAGGGAGTCAGATGATGAGAGGTGTTGTGTCTGCGAGAATCGAGCAGTGCTAAACATGCTTACACACTCTGACGCGAGGAATGCTTGATAGGCACACGACAGTGTCTAGTGGCCATATACACACATACACACATGCTCACACACAGGCTGCGAGAACTTTCCATCCACGAGGAACACACGTGACACACCCGTGCTACACCAGAATTTAGGAAAGAGAGCTCAGACGGAGATTAGCCACAGAACAGGCAAGACAGAAGGGGACAAGCGATCCTAGAGACAGGTCATGGGAGAAGGGCTTGGCAATTAGAGAGAGAGAGACAGATAGCGAGACAGGGAGGTAGCTACCCGGGACTTATACTTTGTTCCGTGTGAGAGACTTGTTAATATTTCCAAGACAAATAAAAATAGTCCCATGCTATTCTTTACCTCTCCTGTCACTACATGACAAATGGGGAAGCTACTACAAGATATAAAAGCCGCTCGACCACAAGTCTAAAATATATATATAACTCAACTACAACTCAAGCACAAAGAACCACAAAGTATTTTATGACACAAAGTCATTTATGACAATGTGTGGAGAGAAAAATAGCTGTCAATAGATGCACTGACAACCTAGAAAAGAAAAGAAAAAGAAAAGAAGAGAGAGTAAGTAAAAACTATGAGTAAAGGGTTGGACAACGTAAAAGTAAAAAAAAAAACAAAGAAACTTAAAAAAATAATAATAATAATAAATAAGGACGAGGGAAGTAATGGGTGGTCACTGCCTTCACAAAGAAGAAGAGAAGGAAGGTGAGTTGTGAAAAGATGAGCAAGAATAAAAAGAAAACGAAAACTGTTAAGAAAAACCTAATAACATTTTCAGATTGCTTCACTAGGATATGTCTCTCGCTACGCCATATGAGATCGCAGTCAGTAGCAAAACTATACTCCTTTTACTTTAACTTGACCTAAAATCACCATCTCTCCATCTTGAATGCTGAGTTGCAACAAAGGATTAACACTAGACTATGATGCTAGTAAGAAATGCTATGGAAGGAATATATCGCAGTAGTATTATCTTTTTCTGCCATTGACCTACTTGAAATAAGCTGTAAACGGACGAAAATCTGGACCAGGTTTATGTGAAATAATTTTAGGGCAAATATGATGTCATTGTCCTGCATAGATATGCTGACTGGAGATCGTTTTTACCCCTTCCCTAGGAAATATCCCTAAAAAAATGAATCAAGTAGTTTGGTAGTTGCAAGAATACGATATCTGAATAGTATGGTCACTCTGAGGGGACAAGAGTACGTTTTTTGAGTTATTGGAATGTTTCAGTATTTTCAGTGTTCACTAGCTATTAGAACTACTTCCAAGTTTGCCTTTTTTACTCCCTCTCTCTCTCTCTCTCTCCCTCTCTCTCTCTCTCTCTCTCTCTCTCTCTCTCTCTCTCCCCCCCCTCTCTCTCTCCCTCTCTCTCTCGCTCTCTCCCTCTCTCTCTCCCTCTCTCTCTCTCTCTCTCTCTCTCTCTCTCTCCCCCCCTCTCTCTCTCTCTCTCTGTCTCTCACATAGAACAAATTTCGCGGAACGGTGCGTGAATTACTGGAGTGAATTATGAGCCAGATCTTCCCCTGTTCACCGCCTGCCTCACATCATGTACCGACCAAGGCGTTGCAGTATTTCCATATCACTGGACGCTCTCACACCTACACCTGTGACACCCGTATCCTTTCTGCTTCCTATTATGACCCACCTACTGAAATTCTGTCATGTTTATTAACCTACTATCCTTTTATCAAAGTCAAAACCTACTAACATGACGATATTAACTTAGTCTTATGCCTCACTGATGTATTTATAAACTGAGCAAGTGTTCAAGATCACAGAAGTAAAAAGCTTCCAATGAAAAAACAAAAAATTCCGCAATTGGTAAACAAGGTTTACAAGTCTTCTGTATTCTTTATATTCACCTGAATTCTACTCAGCCACTGTTACTCAACCCACCTTCCTCCTAACTACACCCACGCTTCTTTAATCACACATCGTAACAAGTCTGACAATTTAATATGTTCCTCAGATAGTGTGATTTCACGATTCATATTTATAGATGATTTGTTATTCGACACAAAGGAAAACAACATTACCGGTATGTGCAATTAAACTAATACGTTTGTGAATCATGAAATATATTAACCCGCCCCGTCCCGTCGACGTATGGGTACGTTGCAACGATTTGCATTTGCCTGTCCCGGTAACGTACCAGTACGTCGTGCAATTGCAAGGTCCCTAATTTGCACAATTTTCAATTTTCGCGCGTGATTTTTCGTATGTATACACGGGACACCTTCCTCTATTCCTCTACAAGATGGCAAGCAGGGACAATGCCTTACACTGCATAACCTCCCCCCTCCCCCCCTCATGCCATTGTCTTGGCAAAGGACCTGTTACCAGTGACCTGGCTAGTAAAGATATTCAGAGCCAGAGTGATTCCCCAATCGATGACAATGTGGAAGACAATGTTTACATGGCATTAGAAGAAGAAACAGCCAGAAATAATGATCAGGTAATGTGGCAAAAAAAGGTCAGGTATGGTGATTAGTTAGTGAGTGAAACAATGCTTATAATGCCTATATTACTGTTTGAAAACCAATATACTCTCATACTACATATACATTCGTACGAAGTAAATAAATAAATACCGTTTATGAGTGGATAAAATAGTTACCCTCCCATAGAACTAGTTTTCTTTGGTGCCAGCATGTTAGAAAACACAGTCAGGTAAGGAGGAACTCCTACCTGGATTGAGTATTTTAAACCTCAGGTGAGCGATTTCTCTATGAATTTTCGATGTTTCTCACCAAAAGCGAAGGTTTTAGCCGAAATTTTGTTTTCGAAAATACCTCGGGACTGGGGGATGTCGGAGGTGCGGAAAACCTCGGGATGTGATGGGTTAAGTAATGGCTGCGGAATCCTGTTTGTGTTGTATGGGCACACGAAAAGAGTTAAGTAGGGCCGAACCTGATATGTATCCTTTATATAATATAGGCAGCGCTATGACATTTTCATTGATCTCCAATATATTTTTTTCTCTTAATATGCACTAATATGTCGTCAGTGAAGGTCATGTTTGTAAATATATCACACTGGTGAGAGAGGATAGTGTTTGGAAACTCCATGTACTGTTGTTTGCAGATGATACTGTGTTGTTGAGTGACGACGAAGGGGAGCTGCAAGGCTTGGTGGATGAGTTTGGGAGAGTGTGTAAGAAACGGAATCTAAAGGTGAATGTAGGGAAGAGTAAAGTGATGTTCTTTGAGAGAGGTGAAGTTAGTGAATGTATAGCGAGGTTGGATGGTGAGGAATTGGAAAATGTGAGTACGTTTAAGTACTTGGGTAGTGTGATGAGTAAGGATGGAGGTTTGGAGGGTGAAGTGCTTGAAAGGGTACAGCAGGGAAGAAAGGTTGCTGGTTCTTTGAAAGCAGTGATAAGAAACAGGGAAGTGAGCATGGAAGTGAAAAAGTTACTACATGACGGTATTGTGATACCAACTCTAACGTATGGAAGTGAAGCTTGGACATTGTTGGAAGGACACAAGTCAAGAGTGAGAGCAGTGGAAATGAGTTATATAAGAGGAGCCTGTGGAGTCACGTGGAGAGACAGGCTGACGAATGAGGATATAAAGGAGCGTTGTGGTGTGGATGTGGATGTGATAGGAAGTGTTATGAGGAACACACTGAGGTGGTTTGGCCATGTGGAGAGGATGGAGGGTGAAAGACTGACGAAGAGAGTGTATGTGAGTGAGGTGGAGGGGGGAAGAGGGAGGGGGAGGCGGAGGATGAGATGGAGGGATGGGGTGGAGAGGTATATGAGAGAGGGGGGTGTGAGTTGGGAGCAGGGCAGTGAAATGGCGGGGGACAGGGCGACTTGGAGGCGATTTGTTTGTGGCCACCCCAAACGGGATTGAGGCGTCTGGCAATAGATAGATAGATAGAAAAACATCTTATCTGAGGCTTGGGAATCAAACCCCCAAACTTGTAGTAGAGTGGAAGTCTGCCTCCCTACAAGCTCAACGTTGTTGTGTCCCATGGGCCAGAAATGATTTTACACCCAACACTCAATTCCTGGGTCAGGTCATAACATACTGAATTCCCCAGTCAGCTTGTTTTTCAAATGTGTAGCATAGAAGTATAATGGAAACAAGACAATGCTCTAAAGTTTTGGTTATTTTACTTCAGCTACTTAAGGCCGCGAACTTCTAAGAAGTATGTTATGTAACTTAAGTTACACCTAACGCAGTATGCATTTGTAACATCATATGAAATCAGTGTAGTTCATACAATGTTGGCAAATGAATATTAAGTGGAAAGAATGTGGTCTACCTGATAAATTATTTATTATCAATTTTTAATACAAAAGAATACAGTAAACAAGTTTAGGAAATGGGGTGTGTCATGTTACCTAACTTAGTGGTTATTTTTGTCATAAAATTATGGTATGTATAATTTCATCTTTGGCATGCATATATAAGTTTATTAATTTAACATTAACATAAAAATCCAGTTTCATTTATCATGTTACCCAACATGAAATCTGAAATTTATGCATAAAAAACTCTGTTAATAATGAGTCCAGCATCCTTCATGTTCTATGACCGCTTGCAGTCGGCTGGGCATTGATAAGACAAGGTCGGATATGATATGTGGTTTCACTCGCAGTGACTCCCACACTCATGTAGTGCGTTCCAGAAGCTGCTGCCGTGTCCGCTCCATCTCCGGTTCCCAAGAGTTGACCATGTTCACCCACGTTGACTCGATTGGATTCAAGTCGGGTGCTTTACTTGGCCAGTGTAAGAGATCAATTTCTCGGTGCTCATCAAACCAGTTTCTCACGATCCTGGCAGTGTGGATTGGACAACTGTCCTAAGGGCAAAAAAGGCAACATATGCAGTTATGATCATTACCTACAGCATAATTTCCTTATTCTGAAGTCAGCGATTTCGCTTATATTGCTTGCTTTCTTGCTGAAGATAAGATGTTTCATTCTGTGCAGGTAACGTCACTAAATTTAATAGCCAGAACAGAGACGAAGCAAGTGACCCTCTGTTCCTAGTGGAAACTATCCTATCCAAGTTTCTGTTTACCGTTAGAGGTTTCTTTTTCTTTTTGGACCTTGCGATTGGACATTATTTGTTTCATTACATGGGATACCAACACTAACATGTAGAGGTGTATGGTATGTAGGAGGACTGCTGGGCCTTGATAGCAGGCTGTGAAGCCTATGCCCAGAGTTGGACACATAACAAGAATTTTTGGGTAAATTACTAAGTCAGAACTACATTACTTCAAGATATATTGAAACTACATGTCAGTGACTTATATTTGCATTATATATGCTAATTTATTTCGGAATTTTTATTCATACCTGCATAAATATTATTTGTTCTGGAAATGGTAGTGTATATGCTCGCATCGTTGGGAGCATCACTTCCTCTAAAATTTCGAGGTATTGATCGGCAGTAAATCGACCAGTTATCTCCACTAACTCCCCGATACAGTTCAGATTTACCCAGCCCCACACATTCGCCGTCACGTGACCACTCCTTGCTTCTTGGTAGACGTAAGGCGGGTCATATCGGGTATTATTAGGCCCCCAACAGTGCAGTTGTCCATGGTTGGTAGACTGGAAGGTTTTCTTGTCTGAGAAAATCATTCGTCCCCAGAAGTCCTTGTCTTTGTCAACATGCTCCATAGCAAACTGAAGACGCCCTTGTCGGTGTTGCTCCCTTAACATCTTCTTAGCTGTTATCCTACGAAAGTATTTTTTTGCTATAGAGAAAACAAGCCTGGAGGATTTGTTACAGTCCACTGAATATTATAATACTAAAAGGACATACCCATATACTGTAAATGGCATCAAAGCATGATTGACATGAATTAATTAAATATTAAATGGTTGATTTTATAGGTGGACAAAATCTTAATGAAACTATCTATCTATCTATATACCTAGGCTACTTCCCCCTAGGAAAGGGAGGTAGCCGAGACAGGACGACTCACTCTCCATTTACTCATCCATTCAAACACATTCATTCGCATCTTAGCCCCAAAGGGGAGAACGGACAGATCCTCACCGCATCACACCGCACAAGGGTCAACTGCGCAATGCAATCAGTGACATCCACAGCAGGGCCCGACAGCAGAACTGGTTTACCCCTGCCACATCATAACAGACCCATCCCCTTACCCGCACCTGACCTGACTAGCTGATCAGACCAAATGCGGGAGAATATCCCCTCAGGGCTGCGTCATCACTTATTCATTCACAATTTCTCTCCATTTATTTCTGTCACGCACAGCCACTCTTCCTTGCTCAACAGACATCCCT
Organism: Coenobita brevimanus; assembly: GCF_032717465.1. Taxonomy (NCBI): domain Eukaryota; kingdom Metazoa; phylum Arthropoda; class Malacostraca; order Decapoda; family Coenobitidae; genus Coenobita; species Coenobita brevimanus. The sequence goes on from NC_137002.1 coordinate 18,615,059, forward strand.
CTCGCATCCAGCGCTCTCTTCACACTGTCCATCCATCCTATTCGTGGTCTTCCTCTCAGTCTTACACCTCTCACATCAGATCTAGTTATCTTTTTCACCAATCGTTCATTATCCATTCTCTCCATATGCCCAGACCATTGCAACACCCTCTGCTCAACTCTACCAGCCATCTCCCGAACAACTCCAGTTCTCCTTCGCACTTCATCATTTCGCACCCGATCCATACGCGTCACTCCACACATACTCCTCAGACATCTCATCTCCATTACATTCAAACTTTTCCTCTCTGCTACACCCATATTCCATGTTTCAGCCCCATATAATGCAGTCGGTACCACAACACCCTCATACAGCCTTCTCTTTACATCCATTCTAAGCGAACGACATTTAAACACTTTTTTCATTCCTCCCAGCACCTTTCCTACTTCATTTATTCTAAACTTCACTTCTGCATCTATTCTTCCATCCACAGCAACATGTGACCCTAGATATTCAAAACAATCTACCTCCTCAAGCAACTCACCATTCAAAACTATATTCATCCCCCTACCATCTATCAACCTCGTACACTTCATCACTTTACTCTTATTCTCATTTACTTTCAATTTCCTCCTTTCACACACCCTTCCAAACTCCTCTACCAACTGTCTCAATCTCTCCTCTGAATCAGTCACCAGTGCAGTATCATCTGCAAACAGCAGCTGCTTCAGATTCCACTCTCCTCCATCAACATTTACCAGACTCAGACCACCTAAAACTCTTGCATTCACCTCCCTTACAACACCATCCATGTAAATATTAAACAACCAAGGCGACATCACACATCCCTGTCGCAGCCCCACTCTCACGGGAAACCAATCACTCATAGCATTTCCCACTCTTACACACGCTCTACTATTTACATAAAAACTTTTCACCCCTTTTAGTAACCTACCATCAAGTCCATACAATCTTAAAACAGTCCACAAAGCCTCCCTATCAATTCTATCATACGCTTTCTCTAAATCCATAAATGCCCAAAACACATCCTTGCCTTTCGCTAAATACTTTTCACACACTTGTCTCACAGCAAACACCTGATCAACGCATCCCCTCCCTCTCCTAAAGCCACACTGCTCATCACTAATCACTCCCTCTGTACCCTCTCTAACTCTCATAATTAACACTCTACCATACACTTTACCTACAACACTCAACAGACTTATACCCCTAAAGCTAGTACATTCATACTTATCACCCTTGCCTTTATACAACGGGACCACACAAGCACTTGCCCAGTCAATTGGCACCATACCTTTCTCAAAGCACACATTCAATAATCTTACTAACCAGTCAACAATAGTCACTCCACCACCCTTCAGGCATTCCACAGCACACCCATCCATACCTGCAGCTTTCCCTGTTTTCATCTCCTTTACTGCCTTCTCCACTTCCTCCTTCGTGATCAAAAAATCATTCAACTCTCCCAACACATTTATTCCTTGCACCCTTCTATCTGCCACAATTTCAGCCACCCTTTCCTCCTCTACATTCAACAATCTTTCAAAATACTCTGCCCATCTCTTCCTTACTGCATCCATCTCAATTAACATCCTTCCATCCTCTGCTTTTACTTGTTCTTCCTTCCCAGACTCTCCCTTTTGCACCCTTTTCACCTCCTTCCAAAACATTTTCTTATTCTGTTGAAAATTCTCTGTCAGCCGCCTACCCCACCTCTCATCTGCTGCCACTTTAGCATCACGCACAGCCCTTCTCGCTCTATTCCTCTTTTCCTTATACCTTTCATATGACATCTCATCCTTCCTCTGCAGCCACACTTCATATGCACGTCTCTTCTCAGCCACAGCCATACTTACTTCCTCGCACCACCATTCACTTCCTTTTCTTACACCACCACCCACACGTCTCACACCACACACCTCTTCTGCATGCCCCACCACAGCACTCTTAAACAACTGCCATTCCTCCTCCACGCTGCCATTTTCCCGATCTTTCACTGCGTTCCACTCATCTTTCAATTTCTCCTGATACTCTATCTTTTTCTCTCTTTTATCCAACTCACTCACTTTCAAAACCTCCCTGCCACACCTAACCCTCCTAGCTCTCACCCATCTCTTACCCACTCTTAACTTTCCCTCCACCAGGTAGTGGTCAGACATACCTCCACCCTCCCCTCTCAGAACTCTCACATCCAACAATCTTCCTATTACATTCCTAGACACAACCACATAGTCCATCAAGGCTCTATCAACAACCCTTTCACCCTCCTGTCTCACCCATTTATACTTATAAATATCTTTCTTCTCAAACAGCGTATTCCCAATCACCATCTCTCGCTCAACACACATCGCTATCATTCGTTCCCCATTTTCATTTCTTCCAGGCACACCATGCATAACAACTACGCCTTCAACTGCTACATTTCCCACTCTAGCATTCAGATTTCCCATCATTACCACATTCACATTCGCTCCAAAACTCTGCAGACACTCATCAACATCATTCCAGAAAGACTCCCTCTCTTGTTCATCCCTTTCACTACCAGGCCCATATGCACTCACAAACACCCACAGCTCACGTTAAAATTTCGCTTTCACCCACATCAGTCTCGATGACACCTCCTTCCATTCAATCACGCACTGCTGTACTTCCGGACTCACTAACAAGGCCACACCTTCTCTTGCCCTTCCTCTATCAACACCTGACAATCTTCCATTCACACTTCCAAACATAGATTCCCCCTTCCCTTTCATCTTCGTTTCACTCAAAGCTAACACATCCAACTTTCTTCTCACAAACATTCTCCCAATATCCTCCCTTTTAGCCTCAATTGTACTACATCCACGCACATTCATAGACCCAATCTTCAGGGTACGGGGATAACTCCATTCCCCATCCCTTTCTCTGGCCTGTCTCTTTTTAGGAACTAAAAAACAGAGGAGGAGGTCTCTAGACCCCTCACCCAGCCCCTTTTAGTCGCCTTTTACGACACGCAGGGAATACGGTGGCAGTATTCTTCCTAACACAACCTGGCCGCAGAGTAGTAGTACCACCCCATAGTGCGGCCAGGTTGTGTCCCCCCCGCCACAGGGGGTTTAATGAAACACACTGGATTAAATTAATAACTATGCCCCATTATAATATCTGAGCATTATTTCAATAAATGCATATTTATATCACCTGTGGTGGATTCCAGCCTCGTGGCACCGACGTCTCAACGATCTGGCCGAAATGTCAAGCTGGAGGCGTTCCTTTGAGGCCACGGAGTTGGAGAAAGAATGTTCGCCAATATCGTTGTTGATCCTCTCGTCTTCGTCTCTGGTTGTTTCTCGTGGCCGGCCAGTTCTCGGGAGATCTTGCAGATTTCCAGATTACTCCCACCGGGTCAGCCATTGTTTGACAATGGACCTGGCAACACCCAACTCCCTGACAATAGCACCAATGCTTTGTCCAGCCTCACGCATGCCAAGTATCCTTGCTCGTAGAGCTACAGCGTCGTGTTGGCGTTTATCCATCTTGCTGTCAGACTTGAGAATGATAAAACGACTGTGCTGGAGGAATGACGTAAGCTTAGAATTCATTCGGACCTTCAAACCTTCGAACGTTTCTCTCATTCAAGGTCATGAAAATCTTCACAGGGCACAATTAATCCTCTCAAGGTGAACGGAAAAATATGAGGCGTCCGGTGGCAGAGGGGCGAGTTGACTATAAACCTTAATAATGAGATTCTTGCTGTTTCGTTCTGTTCTAATCTCCCTCCTTCTCTTGGTTTGAAAAGCTAAGCAACATTTGACCTTATTCCCCAAAAAAGTAGAGCTCAGATTCTTGTGGTTTATGGCTAAAGTAACAAACCACATGACTTTGAGCTCTACTGTAGAGGATAGATGTTCGGATATCGCTTCGCTTTTCAGACCAAGAGAAAGAGGGAGATCAGAACAGAACGAAACAGCAAGAATCTCAAGTTCGGGATTATAGTCAACTTGCCTCTCTGTCACCGGACGCCTCATACATTTTGCATAAAGCTGTATAGAATTAACCATATGTAAAAGTTTTTTGGTTATGATATTTGCTGTGTTTGTTCTAGTAACATAAATAATGTTACTGAGCATTATTATTATTATTATTATTATTATTATTATCTTCTATTGAACTCTAAACGAATTATTGCCCATATTATAATACATTTGTATTTTTAGTACAACCTACCAACGGAAAAAATATTATGGTGATTAAGATATGGAAATATAACATGTCGAATGAAAACATAGCAAACATTTTCGCTGTAAGCTTCATTCTAAAGCCATAACGTGTGTGAAATTATTATGATATATAGGATACAGGAGATCAACAAAAATTACATAACGATACCTATATACCAATACTTTTAATAAAAGAATACATAACAGGTTCGGCCCTACTTAACTCTTTTCGTGTGTCCATACAACACAAACAGGATTCCGCAGCCATTACTTAATATATTTCATGATTCACAAACGTATTAGTTTAATTGCACATAATGTTGTTTTCTTTTGTGTCGAATAACAAATCATCTATAAATATGAATCGTGAAATCACACTATCTGAGGAACATATTAAATTGTCAGACTTGTTACGATGTGTGATTAGATAAACGTGGGTGTAGTTAGGAGGAAGGTGGGTTGAGTAACAACGGCTGAGTAGAAGGCAGGTGAATATAAAGAATACAGAAGACTTGTAAACCTCGTTTACCAATCGCAGATTTTTTTGTTTTTTCATTGGAAGCTTTTTACTTCTGTGATCTTGAACACTTGCTCAGTTTATAAATACATCAGTGAGGCATAAGACTAAGATAAAAGGATAGAAGGTTAATAAAGGTTCATCCTTGAATGGTTCATGAAGCTTCGTATTCTTTACTTCTTATACAGTGGCAAATGTGAACATGAAATACGTAGTGCTAATGAAACGAATTAATACTTCCTTTCAAGAAAAGGCTATGGTAAGAAAGCATAAACAATATGGTGTGATTTGTGGCCTCGTTCTTATGGTGGTGGAGGTTAAGAGAAGGTGCTTATATGAAGATCCAGAACGGGAAACATGGAGAGATAGAGGAAGAGAGGAAGGGAGCGTGACTTGCGCGAGACAGGAGGTGAAGGGGCGTGACTTAAGAGAGGGAGGAGGGGAGGGAAACAATATTACCAACCCAAATCGCGATTCTTGATCACGTGGGGGGCTCGACACTTATGTCCACGATAGTACAGTGCATGCTTGTCGCTGGGCGTGTGCGTATGTGTGTCGATGCTGTGTACGCTAGCATCTATGCACATGCACTCGCTCATGTTGTTGCCTGTTTAGTGCTTACACATTTATAAAGTCTTAGTTAATTCTGTTTGCTCTCTCAACGCAGGTGTGACTAAAATTGTTTTTAATATCAGCCCTGGGGGAAGTTTTTTTTTTTTTCAAGAATACTCCCCCAGTATCCCTGCTTGTCGTAAAAGGCGACTAAAAGGGTTGGCGGAGGGTTAGTGCCCCTCCCCGGAAAACAACTAACTAAAAAAACAAACAAGAAGCCTTAGATCAAACGATGACGACCCAGGACCGGACAAAGGACATGGTAATGGCTACGTGGGATGTAAGAGGAGCGAATGATGAGGTGAGAGAGAGATTGTTCAGGTGCTTGAGGGTGCAAAAGTGGATGTATGTGGAATGACTGAAACAAAATGAGGAGGAGAAAGTGTGAGAGAATGGGAGTATAGATGGGGTATATGTGCAGGAGTAGGTGAGAATGAGAGGGCAAAGGAAGGGGTATGTATAGTTGTGAGTAAAAGATGGAAGAAGAGCATAAGACATTATGGATCAGTTGGGTCAAGGATTGTGTGGGTAAAGTTTAAAGTTGGAATACAAATGTGGGCGATTGTGTGAGTGTATGCGCCAATGCAAGGTCGTGCTAGCAGAGTGAGAGAAGAGTTCTGGACAAATGTGGAAGTGTGCTTGGAAAAGTTTGGAAGGAATGAGAGAGTGTTTTTGATCAGTGATATGAATGGTAAAGTAGGGAATGTGAAGGTGGATGGAATAGTTGGTGAGTGGGGTGTGCCTGCTGCGATAGACGAGAATGGCAGTGCGTTAGTGGACATTTGTGCTGGGAGGGGGTTGGTGATAGCCAATACCCTCTTCAGGCATAAGATGATCCACAGGTATACATGGTGAGTGATGAGAAGGGTGGGTGGTGAACTGAATGAAAGGAAGGCAATGATTGATTATGTGTGTGTGGATGAAAGGATGCGAAGATGTGTAATGGATGCAAGAGCTTATAGAGGTTGGGAAAGTGGACTTTCTGACCACTTCTTGGTGGTGGCCAGAATCAGGATACAAGTAAGATGGAAGAAAAGAAGAAGGGAAAGACGAGAGGAAGGAGTAGTTGCAAGGAGAGTGGAAAGGTTACAAGAGGATGAGAAAAAGGCAGAGTATAAGAGAGAAGTAGAGGAACGATTGGGCAAATATGAATTGGAGCAGATGGGGGACATGGAAGGTGTGTGCAGGATATTTACAGAAGAAATATGTACAGCATGTAATGTGGTGTGTGGGAGGAAGAGAAGACTGTGGGGGATGCAAGGAACAGCGTGGTGGACTGAAGAGGTGAGACAGGCTGTGGCACAAAAGAAGAAAGCATACAATGAATGGATGAGAAATAGGGGCGTGGAAGAAGTTGAGAGGCAGAAGAGAGAGTTATATGTAGAAAGAAAGAGGTGAAAAGATTAGTAAGAGAGAGTAAGAAGAGAGTGGATGAGGAATTTGGAAGGAATTTGAGTGTAAAGTGGAGGGACTGTAAGAAGATGTTCTGGAAAGAGGTGAAGAAAGTAAGACAGGGTGGAAGTGAGGTTAGCAGGGGAATGAAAGATAAAAATGGTAGATTACTAGTGGAGAAGGGAGAAAAACTGAGCAGATGGAGAGAACACTTTAAGGACTTGTTGATCATACAGGATGGAAGTAATGAGAGTATAAGTGGCTGGGGAATGGCTGGGAGAAGGAGGGAGGTGAGAAGACAGGAAGAAATCAGTAGGATAGTTGTGGAAGCAATGAAGAAAGTTAAATTGGAGAAAGCCCCAGGAATTGATGGAGTGTGTGGTGAAATCCTGAAGCATGGGGGAAAGATAGTAGTAGAATGGATGTGGAAGAGGTGCAGATTGGCCTGGGAGGAAGGTAGAGTCCCGGAGGATTGGAAGTCAGGTATAATTATTCCCTTGTACAAAGGAAAAAGGGAAAAAGAAGTGTATGGTAATCACAGGGGCATTGTCTTCTTAGAATAATAGGAAAAGTTTATGGTAGGATACTTATTGACAGAGTTAGAGAAAGCACAGAGGAATCAGTTGGAGAAGAACAGGGAGGCTTTAGGAAGGGAAGAGGTTGTGTAGATCAGATATTCATTCTTAGATCTTTAGTGGAAAAGTTTATAGAGAAGGGAAAGAAGTTGTATGCGGCTTTCATGGATTTGGAGAATGCATATGACAGGGTGGATAGACAAGGATTGTGGAAAGTGTTAAGAATATATGGAGTAGATGGGAAGTTGTTGAATGTTGTGAAGAGTATGTATGATGGTGCTAAGGCTGCAGTGCGTGTGGATGGTGAACTAAGTGAATTTTTCTCTTTGGACGTTGAGTTGAAACAGGGATGTGTCATGTCTCCATGGTTGTTCAATCTGTTCATGGATGGGGTAATAAAAGAGGTACAAGGTAGGGTAGTGGATGTAGGAGTGGCCCTGGTGAGAGAGGATAGTGTTTGGAAACTCCATGTACTGTTGTTTGCAGATGATACTGTGTTGTTGAGTGAAGACAAAGGGGAGCTGCAAGGCTTGGTGGATGAGTTTGGGAGAGTGTGCAAGAAACGGAATCTAAAGATGAATGTAGGGAAGAGTAAAGTGATGGTCTTTGAGAGAGGTGAAGTTAGTGAATGTACAGCGAGGTTGGATGGTGAGGAATTGGAAAATGTGAGTACGTTTAAGTACATGGGTAGTGTGATGAGTAAGGATGGAGGTTTGGAGGGTGAAGTGCTTGAAAGGGTACAGCAGGGAAGAAAGGTTGCTGGTTCTTTGAAAGCAGTGATAAGAAACAGGGAAGTGAGCATGGAAGTGAAAAAGTTACTACATGACAGTATTGTGATACCAACTCTAACGTATGGAAGTGAAGCTTGGACATTGTTGGAAGGACACAAGTCAAGAGTGAGAGCAGTGGAAATGAGTTATTTAAGAGAAGCCTGTGGAGTCACATGGAGAGACAGGCTGACGAATGAGGATGTAAAGGAGCGTTGTGGTCTGGATGTGGATGTGATAGAAAGTGTTATGAGGAACACACTGAGGTGGTTTGGCCATGTGGAGAGGATGGAGGGTGAAAGACACGAAGAGAGTGTATGTGAGTGAGGTGGAGGGGGGAAGAGGGAGGGGGAGGCGGAGGATGAGATGGAGGGATGGGGTGGAGAGGTATATGAGTGAGGGGGGTGTGAGTTGGGAGCAGGGCAGTGAAATGGCGGGGGACAGGTCGACGTGGAGGCGATTTGCTTGTGGCCACCCCAAACGGGATTGAGGCGTCTGGCAATAGATAGATAGATAAACTTCCATTGAAGCTTAAACTGGCAACATAAAGATTTGTATTCACCAACGATATTTGTAACGTTTGAAGTATGGAGGAGAGATTAATTTGCCTAGCTCTTTTCTGTATATTTCTTGTCTGGCCTTCAGCTGTGTGTTGACATGTGCACACAGCCGGAGGGTATATAATGTGGAGAATTTTGAGTGGAGAGAGAGTTTTTGTGGGATTGGCGTTGGGAGAGGAAGTGTTTGGACTGAAGATCAGAGAGGGAGGAGAAGCAGTATTTTGTGAGTTGTATATATTTCTGAATATCTTTTCACTTTGTATCAGCATCTAGCCACAAGTATTACTGTTACTGTATTATTATTATTTATGGCAATCGAGTGCAGTTTAATTATCTTATTTTATATGATTTTATTTCTTTTGTCATGGCAAGTTTGTCCCCTGACTTTAGTGTAATTTTTCAGGGTGTTGTCAGATGGCTTATTGTTTTCCTCATTCTTTTGTGATTCATTATCTCATTGTAAATATTGTATATATCATTAGCTTGTATTATATTAGGTATATTTTTTCATTGTGTTTATTTTGCCCTTGCTAACATCAGCTAATTTTATTTATTTTCGGACCTGTGTTGCAAGACTGGAGTTAGTGTTTTTATTTTTTTTCTTGAATTAATTATTTGATCTTTTCCCTTTTTCACTTTGTTTTTCTCAGTTTTTACACAGTCAAATTTAGATATCTTGTGTTGAGAGCTCCCATCTTGTAACATATAAATTGGCTCTACCTCGCCAGGATAATACCCTGATATTTTGATTATTATTATGTCATTGTGGTAGCTTGTCATCATGGAGGGTAGAACTAGTGATGTTACTGTGGGGCCTCTACATAATATGAGTCAGCAAGATGCAGTTGACTTCATCAAATCAGGACCAAGAGAGGATAACGTTGGGAGGTTGCAAATGCAGGAGTTAACCTCAGCTGCCCAAGCTCTTGAAATTCAGAGTGTGTTAGGTAATGTCTTCCCGTTAACTAACTTAATTTGCCACCTACTGTTTTGCACAGACGAAGTCCCTGGATCCATGCCAGACCTTGAATCAGTTTCTAGATCAGTTCACTCATCCCATGCTAGTTTAGCTGAGGACAAAATCATCCACCAAAAAGAATATACTGATGCAGAGCAGGCTAAGTGCGGTCATGGGTATAGGATGTTACAAATTCAACTAGAGCTTCAGAGGGAGAAGGAGGAGGAGAATAGGATGTTACAGCTTAAACTACAGCTTCAGAGGGAGAAGAAGGAGGAGGAGAATACTAAACTGCAGCAGATGAACCTTGACTATGAAATGAGTATGAATTGCCCAAGTGCCCCAACCAATTTTCCCCATTCTTTTTCGGAATTTAGAGCCGTTGAACCCACTAAATTAGTTCCCCCATTCGATGAGTGCTTAGTCCTGGAGTTCTTTGACCAATCTGAGAAGATTGCTACAGGTAACAAGTGGCCCAGAGACAGCTGGTCAACTCTAGTTCAGACAGTAAACAAAGGTAAAGCGTTGAAGGCCTATAACAGTCTTAGTCACCAAGAATCACAAGATTACTAGGTACTAAAGAAGGCCATACTGTGTGCATACGAGATGAGACCTGAAGCTTACAGATAGAAATTTAGGAACTGTAGGAAACACCCTCATGACACTTTTGTAGATTTCAGTAGGCAGATGACTGATGCATTTAATCAATGGATGTGAAGTGAGGATGTCTCAGAATATTATGTTAAGCTTAACCCCTTAACCGCGGGGCGTCACTTTCGTGATGCTTGGAAGCAAGGGATCATACTGTGGGGCATCATTTTTGTGATTCTGTGTTATTTTGAATTTGCCCAGGCTTTCAAGTGGTGGCTTGTATCATCTATCAGTACTGCCAATGTCCAACACTAGTCAGCACCCCTAATCTCATCTGTACTCCCATCCATTGTTGACAATTTAGCCATTTCTCCCCGTTCTTGACTCCCCTCCCTACCTCCCCTCCATTACCCTCTCCTCTCGCCTGCCTGGCCGTGCTATGCCAAGTAAATCTTCCTTGGAATTTTCCATTGATTTCATTCATTGAAATAAGCCCTATGCCCTATTCTTATACCAAATAATATATACAAAAAAGAAAAAAGGTAAGTGATAGTGCCATACACCTGGAATTGGCTAATTATCACCTGACAACACCTCACGAGCACTCGTTCGCTAATTTTCACTGTTTATTTCCCCTTGAAATATGCCGTATAATCTATTCTCGTAATAAAAATATATATAAGAAAGGAATGGAGAAGCCTATGTGATATTTACATTCACCTGGAACTACCTAATTTATTATTGTCTAGATTTCCTACCAATCATTTTATAGCATATATATTAGCAGCTGTCACCAGGCTGACATTGGCAGCATTGCACTCCCCCTAGGCAGGCCACCACACTGTATTCAGTTTACTGTCGTCTTTCAAGGTGAAAGCACTTCGGATTCGCGCCTGTCCAATTCCACTGCATTTTAGCCCCATGCAAAGGGCCCTGTGACCTCTACCCCCTACTAAACCTCGTGTGGAAAGGGGTAAAGGGCTAAGTGATTGCTGTGGAATGTGAACTGGCTAATTTATCAATGAAAATGATAGACAGTGACTATGATCATTCTGGTGGGTAGAACACTGCAAGTAGAAATATAAATAATGTGTAAATAATGTGTAAACAGCAAGTGAAAGCAATGAATGTAAATATAAGTGAACAGTGGAAAATAGTTTTATAAGTTACTGAAAGTGACAGTGCATAACACAGTGTAAATAAAATAGAAATGTAAATAATGTAAATAAAATAGAGAATGTAAATAAAAATGTAAATGAGTAGTAATATAAGAAAATGAGTATATATACTAGGAGTAACGAAAGTGAAAGTTTCACTCTAGCATGTATGAATACTATGAGTTATGAAAGTGAAAGTGAAAGTGACAGATTCACTTTCAACGCTAGCATACAGGACGAGAAAGTGAATGCTATGTATTTTACTGAAAGAGAAATTGAATGCCTACAGTGACAATAAACTACTATTACTGAAGGAAACTTATTGATAAAGAGTGAAGATATACCGGTATATAAGTGTTATATAGTAATAGAAATATAAAGTGTGAGTGTTTTTATGAATAATAAATGACAGAACACCAGCGGCGAACGATCGCAAGTGGGAAGGTCATACGCTCTCGCAATTTTCATTGCTTTCACAGTTTTTTTTTTTTTGGAGTATGGATTCCAAACTATTTCAGAATCATAGAATAGTGTTTCTAGTGATAATATCAGGCTGTGGTAATCATAATACAGGTTGTCGGGAAGTGTAAAGTGGAGACTTCGTTATCTAGCTTCAGAGGTCTCCACAAGTCCTACGGTACTCGATGAAGGCTCAACAAACATCCCAGGAGAAAGCTGAAGGTATGTGCCATAAGCATCTTTAATTTAAATATTCTAGGACTCATAACTGATTTTTGGCAAATATTTTTAGGGAGTCTGTTGGCGAGCGAATATGCCCGCGAGACACACAAGTCAAGCAAAAACAACCCCTCGGTTTAGGGGTTAAGGAACTTGTTATCCTCGAGAACTTCCTTAATAAGATTGATATAGATTTAAGAACTTACCATGCTGATAAGAAAATTAAGAATGCTGCTGAAGCTGCAGTTTATGTAGATGATTATTTATTGTTTAAGAATTTGAATAAGGATAAGGAAGTTCCTAGGAGTTTTCCTTAGAAGTGTTACCCCTCTCTCAGCTCCCCAAACAACCATCTCAGAAGCCCAACTCCACGAATTACTCCACATCCAAACCTGATATACCTCACATTTCCCCAAAACCTAAACGCCGCCCAGTTACTTGTTCATATTGCAAGAGGCCAGGTCACACTGTAGATGTTGGAGGAAGTCAGGTGTTGTGAAGCCAGTGAGATTTGTTTCTCATGGAGCTCCTGTGGTTACCCTTTCTGTTGGTTCCCCAGTTGTTAGTCAGGGAAACTCTAATGTTTTACCACCTTCTAGGGTTGATGTTGTTCCAGAAGGTGGGAAGAAGGAGGCCACAGTTGTGTTGGAGCCCACTGTTTCAGGAGGTGTGGTACAGGCGGTGATGAGCAGTGTTGCCCCTGCTTCTTTGCATGTCTCCTACCTGTATTCTGGTTCGGTGAAGATAAATGGCATGCAGCATCCGGTATGCATTCTTCGTGACACTGGTTCTTCATTTTCTTTGTGGGTAAGGCATTTAATCAATGGATTAACCAACTGAGATGCTTTGTCCCAGCAGTGCAGGAGGAGATTTTGTTCTGATTAGGGGAGTAACTGGTTCTTCAATTTCTTTGTGGGTAAGGCCAAATAATGACGTTCTTGATGTTGCAGGAGAGTTTGTTCTGATTAGGAGAGTAACAGGTGCAAAGACTCAGCTGCTAGTTTCTTGTGAGGTTAAATATCAGTTGTTTGATGGATTGGCACGATTGGGTGTTGTAGATTATTTACCAGAGAGTGGTTTGATTTAATACTTGGCAATGACCTAGTGAGAGGTGAGGAGATTATCACTCCAATTCTGTCAGAGGTGCCAGTGCCTGAAGTTCCTCCATAGGTTGATCCCAGTGATGCAGAGGTATTCTCAGTTTGTGCAGTGACTAGGTCCATGTCACATGCAGGGAGGAATCAGCAGGAGAAGGTTGACTGTAGTGTGCCCCGCGTTATTGTACCAGAGGCAACAGTTAGTCGTACATCCGAGGACATGAAACAATCGGACAATGAGATATTTTTGCCAGATACATTTATGGGTTCTTTATAGGATATTCCACCTGCTATGTTGGAGGAGGTGATCATTGATATGTTAAAGGAGTTGCAGTCTGGAGACCAGGACATTCAGAGATTGAAGTTGTGTGCAGTGGATGATTTTGAGAAGGAGAAAGGTGGATGTTTTTATGTGATAGATGAGATTTTGTGAAGATGGTGGAGACCCCCACATGTGAATGTAGATGATGGGATGTGGGACTACCATCAGATCATAGTACCTAATGTGTGCAGGTAGGAGTTAATTCAACTGGCCCATTCTAGTCCATTTGCAGGTCACATGGGTGTGAGGAAGACAATGGAGAGGCAGCATGTGGAATTCTGCTGGCCCTGAATGGCAGCAGATGTGGCTAAGTTTGTCAAACATTGTCATATCTGTGAAGTAATGGGTAGGCCGAATCACTCTGTCCGTAAGGCCCCTCTTGTCCCCATTCCTGTCATTCCCCCCTTTTCCAGGTTAATTATTGATGTGGTGGGACCCTTGCCCCCAACTTCTAGCGGTAACTCATAGTCTGCTCACTATCATTGACCCCTCCACGAGGTACCCTGAGGTGATACCTCTACGTTCTATCAGAGCTAAGGGAGTGGTTAGAGTTTTCCTAGATTTCTTTACAATGTTTTGTTTCCCCCAGGAGGTTCAGTCAGATAGAGGGAAGAATTTCCTTTCCAACACCTTCCAGCAGTCATTAGCTCAACTTGGCATCTGGAGATGCAAGGTGCCTTGGAGCATTACCGTCAGACACTCAAGAATATGCTCCGCAAGTACTGTCTGGAGCACTCTAAGGACTTGGACCATAGTGTGCTGTTCCTCCTATTTGCCATGAGGGAAAGTTTGGGTTTCTTTCCTAACGAGATCATGTTTGCCCATCGAGTTCGGGGTCCCCTGAGCTTGGTTAAAGAGACTTGGAACAGCAACCTCGCCAAAAGCCAGAGCTTACTCTGTTATGTGCAGGACTTCAAGATCCGTATGAGTGAGACTGTGGAGCTGGCATGGCTCTCAAGCAGGCTCACGAAAACATGAAGGTGTGGTACGATCAAATGGCCAGGCTGAGGGAGTTTAAGGTCAGTGACGAAGATTTGGTGTTGCTGCCACTGCAGGGTCAGCTGGTGGCTGCTAAGTTTTGTGGTCGTTACCCTGTAGTGTGGCGTACTGGAGACACCAACTACCTGGTGGAGACCCCCAACAGAAGGAAGAAGCACCAACTGTGCCATGTGAACATGTTGAAGCTGTACCATCATACACCAGATTTTCCGGCTCCCGTACACCTTCTCTCTGCCACTGCTGCTGCTGCTGAGGAGGGTGTTGATAGCAGCTTGTTTGAGGTGGACTGCGAATTTCCAGATTGTACCTGGGTGAAGAATGATGAGGCGGAATCCACTCTCAATTCCAAGTTAGCACATCTACATCAGGACCAATCATCTCGATTTGCTGCCCTCTTGTCAACTTACAAGCAAGTGTCCAGCAGTGCCCCTGGGAAGACCAATTAGCTTCAACACAACGTGGATGTGGGTGACATCGTTTCTGTGAAGTTGCCCCCTTATCGAGTCAATCCTCAGCATGTTGGCGTGCTGCGTCAGGAACTCGATTATATGATGGAACTCGGGCTTATCTCCTGCTGTGTTAGTCCCTGGAGTTCCCCTATGACGTTGTAGCCTAAACCAGACTGCACTGCAAGATTTTGCATAGACTACAGATGGATGAACACGTTAACCAAGACTGATACATACCCAATGCCCCAGCTTGAGGACTGCATTGATCGCATCAGTTCGTCTAGTTATATCACCAAGTTAGATCTCAAGAAAGGCTTCTGGCAAGCGCCTTTGACCAAACGGGCTAAGGAAGTCTCGTGTTTTGTGGCAGATGGATAAACATATCAGTGTAATGTGATGCCGTATGGTATGAAAAACGCCCCGGCAATGTTCCAGCGATTAATGAACATGGTTCTCAATGGTATGAAGCATTGTGTGGTATACTTGGATGATGTAGTAGTCTTTACTGATGATTGGGAAAACCACTTAAGAAAACAAGGTGTTTTGCTGTCCAGGCTTTCTGAGGCTCACCTTGTAGTTAATTTAAGGAAGTGCGAGTTTGTTTGTTCACAAGTTCAATACCTTGGTTATGTGGTTGGTCATGGTTGTGTATGCCCCCCTGACTCTAAGGTGAAGGCAATAAAGAATTCTGAGGCACCACAAAACAGGTGCAAGCTTCAGAGATTCCCTGGCAGTATTGGTTACTACCGTCGTTTCTTGAAGAACTTTGCAACAATAGTGGCCCCTCTCACTGAATTGCTTAAGAAAGATAGAAAATACATCTGGACTGATGTGTGTCTGAATAGTTGTGATGCAGCCAAGGAGATCTTATGTAATGATCCAGTTAGGGCTGCGCCAAACTTTAGTAAGACATTTAAACTTGCTGTAGATGTTAGTAATGTGGGTGCAGGAGCTGTGTTAATACAGGATGACGATCATGGCATACAGCATCCTGTTTGTTATTTCAGTAAGAAGTTTTCTGTTCCTCAATGTAATTATTCTGTCATCGAAAAGGAACTATTAGCCCTAATCCTCACCCTGCAGCACTTTTCTGTGTATGTCCCTGCATTTGGACCTACTGTCATTGTATATAGTGATCATCACCCACTCAAATTTCTGAATAATTTGAAGATGAAGAATCAGCGATTGACGTGTTGGAATTTGTTCCTTCAACCGTTGCATTTGGATGTTAGACACATTAAGGGCGTTGAAAATATCATCGCTGATTGTTTCTCACGTTCTTAACCCGCCGCGTCCCGACGACGTATGGATACATCACCAAATTTTGTCATGGTGACACCCGATGACTTATCCATACGTTGTGCAATAGCGAGGTCCGTCATTTGCACATTTTTCAAGTTTCACGGGTGATTTTTAGTAGGCATATGTGGGACACCTTCTTCTACCCAATGCCAGGCAGGGATAATGCCTAGCCCCGCATGACCCTCCCTCCCCCGTGCGCGCCCTTTTCTCAGCAACTCACCTGTTAGCAGTGACCTGGCCAGTACAGACATGTGGCACCACGGTCTCCCCAATGACGAAATTCAAGGCAAAAGTGATTCCTGAGGTGAGGACAAAGGAAGAAATAAGCCAGAGGAAGAAGCAAGCAGAAGTGATGAGGCGGTAACGTTGTAAAAGAAGGTGCCATATGTTAATGTTTTTGGTGAGAGAACAACGCTTATATTGCCTATATTATTGTCTGAAAACCAATATAAACTTGTACTACATATAAATTTGTAACAAATAAATAAATATCTAACCAGTTATGAATGGTTTGAAATAGCTACCCCTCTCATAGAAAATGTTTTCTCTCGAGCCTGGCCTGAGAGAACATGGTAACAAGGTACAGGTACTCTTACTTCTACTGTATATCTAAACTCAGCTGAGCACTTTCTCACTGAATTTTCGATGTTTCTAAAAAGAAGTGGAGGTTTTAACAAAAAAAAAAAACTTTTCTAAAATCTGCCAGGATTGGGGAGAGTCATTGGTGAAAAATCTGCTGGGAAGCTGTTGGTTAAAAACGAATTTTCATAAGGGAAAATTCTTTCCTAGGTGTGGGTGTGTTACATGTGTAAGAATGTATATATATTTTTGTGTATATTGTGCATATATGTATAGTGCATGCATGTCTCTGGGCGTGTGTGTATGTGCGTCAATGCTGTGTATGCCAGCATCTACACACATGCACTCGCTCATGTTGTTGCCTGTTTACTGTATACACATAAAGTCTTAGTTAATTCTGTTTGCTCTCTCGATGTGGGTGTGACTAAAATTGTTTTTAATATCAATGACTTCCAGTGGAGCTTAAACTGGCAACATAAAGATTTGCTTTCACCGACAATATATATAATGTTTGGAGAATGGGGGAGAGATTAATTTGCCTAGGTCTTTTCTGTATATTTCTTGTCTGACCTCCAGCTGCATGTTGACGCATGCATGCAGTTGGAGGGTATATAAGGCAGAGAATTTTAGTGGAGAGTTTTTGTGGGATTGGCGTCGGGAGAGGGAGTGTTTGGACTGGATATCAGAGAGTGAGGAGAAGCAGTATTTTGTGTGTTGTGTATATTTCTAAATATCTTTTCACTTTTTATCAGCATCCAGTCGCAAGTATTACTGTTATGGTATTATTAGCCTATTATTTGTGCCAATTGAGTGCAGTCTTCGAGATAGGTGAAGTCAGTGAATGTACAGCGAGGTTGGATGGTGAGGAATTGGAAAATGTGAGAACGTTTAAGTACTTGGGTAGTGTGATGAGTAAGGATGGAGGTTTGGAGGGTGAAGTGCTTGAAAGGGTACAGCAGGGAAGAAAGGTTGTTGGTTCTTTGAAAGCAGTGATAAGAAACAGGGAAGTGAGCAAGGAAGTGAAAAAGTTACTACATGACAGTATTGTGATACCAATTCTAACGTACGGAAGTGAAGCTTGGACATTGTTGGAAGGACACAAGTCAAGAGTGAGAGCAGTGGAAATGAGTTATTTAAGAGGAGCCTGTGGAGTCACATGGAGAGACAGGCTGACGAATGAGGATATAAAGGAGCATTGTGGTGTGGATGTGATAGGAAGCGTTATGAGGAACACACTGAGGTGGTTTGGCCATGTGGAGAAGATGGAGGGTGAAAGACTGACGAAGAGAGTGTATGTGAGTGAGGTTGAGGGGGGAAGAGGGAGGGGGAGGCGGAAGACGAGATGGAGGGATGGGGTGGAGAGGTATATGAGAGAGGAGGGTGTGAGTTGGGAGCAGGGCAGTGAAATGGCGGGGGACAGGGCGACTTGGAGGCGATTTGTTTATGGCCACCCGAAACGGGATTGAGGCGTCTGGCAATAGATAGATAGAGTGCAGTTAAATTATCTTATTTATATGATTTTATTTCTTTTGACTTGGCAAGTTTGTTCCCAGACTTTTGTATAATTATTCAGGATATTATCAGCTGGCTTATTGTTTTCCCGATTCTTTTGTGATTCATTATCTAATTGTAACTATTGTAATTATCATTAGCTTGTATTTAGGTATATTTATTTCAATGTGTTTATTTTGCCTTTGCTAATGTCAGCTAACTTTACTTTCGGACCTGTGTTGCGAGATTGGAGTTAGTTATTTTATTTTCATGAATTAATTGTTTGACCATTTCCCTTTTTCGCTTTGTTTTTCCAATTTTTTACGCAGTCAGATTTAATTATCTTGTGTTGCCTATGGGAGGAAGGAGTGGATGCAAGGAGAGTGGAAAAGTTACAAGAGGATGAAAAAAAGGCAGAATATAAGAGAGAAGTGGATGAACAATTGGGTAAATATGAACTGGAACAGATGGGGGACGTGCAAGGTGTGTGCAAGATATTCACAGAAGAAATACGTGCAGCGTGTGAGGTGGTGTGTGGGGTGAAGAGAAGACGAAAGGGGGTGCAAGGAACAGCATGGTGGAATGAAGAGGTGAGACAGGCTGTAGCACAAAAGAAAAAAACATATAATGAATGGATGAGAGATAGGGACGTGGAAGAAGTTGAGACAGGCTGTGGCACAAAAGAAAAAAAAAACATATAATGAATGGACGAGAAATAGGGGCGTGGAAGAAGAGGAGAGACGGAAGAGAGAGTTATATGTAGAAAGGAAGAGGAAGGTGAAAAGATTTGTAAGAGAGAGTAAGAAGAAAGTGGATGAGGAATTTGGAAGAAATTTGAGTGTCAAATGAAGGGAATGTAAGAAAATGTTCTGGAAATAGGTAAAGAGAGTAAAATAGGGTGGCAATGAAGTTAGTAGGGGAGTGAAAGACAAAAATGATAGACTACTAGTTGTGTAGGGAGAAAAAGTGAGCAGATGAAGAGAACACTTCAATGAATTGTTGGACATAGAGAATGAAAATAATGCGAATATAAGTGGCTGGAGAACTGCTGGGAGTAGGAGGGAGGTGACATGACAGGAATAAATCAGTAGGATGGAAGTTGTGGAAGCAAAGAAGAAAGTCAAAATGGGGAGAGCCCTAGGAATTGATGGAGTGTGTGGTGAAATGCTGAAGCATGGGGGAGAGATAGTAGTAGAATGGATATGGAAGATGTGCAGATTGGCCTGGGAGGAAGTTTGAGTCCCGCAGGATTGGAAGTCAGGTATAATTATTCCCTTGTAC
Organism: Coenobita brevimanus; assembly: GCF_032717465.1. Classification (NCBI taxonomy): domain Eukaryota; kingdom Metazoa; phylum Arthropoda; class Malacostraca; order Decapoda; family Coenobitidae; genus Coenobita; species Coenobita brevimanus. The sequence goes on from NC_137002.1 coordinate 18,634,585, forward strand.
AATGGGAAAGGGGAAAGAGAAGTGTGTGGTAATCATAGGGGCATTTGTCTTCTTAGCGTAGTAGGAAAAGTATACGGTAGGATACTTATTGACAGAGTTAAGGAAATAACAGAGGAATTAGTTGCAGAACAACAGGGAGGCTTTAGAAAGGGAAGAGGTTGTGCAGATCAGATTATTCATTCTTAAATCTTTAGTGGAAAAGTTTCTAGAGAAGGGAAAGAAGTTGTACGCGGCCTTCATGGATATGGAGAAAGGATATGACAGGGTGGATAGACAAGGATTGTGGAAAGTATTAAGAATATATGGAGTAGGTGGGAAGTTGTTGAATGCTGTGAAGAGTATGTATGAGGGTGCTAAGCTGCAGTGTATGTGGATAGTGAGCTGAGTGAGTTTTTCTGTTTGAAGGTTGGATTGAAATCGGGACGTATCATGTCTCCATGGATGTTCAACCTGTATATGGATGGGATTTTATAAGAGATACAAGGTAGGGCAGTGGATGTTGGAGCGGCCCTAATGAGAGAAAGCATTGTCTGGAAACTTCCTGTACTGTTGTTTGGAGATGATACTGTGTTGTTAAGTGAAGACGAAGGGGAGGTGCAAGGGTTGCTGGGTGAGTTTGGGAGAGTGTATAAGAAACGGAATCTAAAGGTGAATGTAGGGAAGAGTAAAGTTATCGTCTTCGAGAGAGGTGAAGTGAATGAATGTACAGTGAGGTTGGATGATGAGGAATTGGAAAATGTGAGTACATTTAAGTACTTGGGTAGTGTGATGACTAAGGATGGAAGTTTGGAGGGTGAAGTGCTTGAAAGGAAGAAAGGTTGCTGGTTCGTTGCAGACAGTGATAAGAAACAGGGAAGTGAGCATGGAAGTGAAAAAGTTATTACTTGACAGTATTGTGATACCAACTCTAACGTATGGAAGTGAAGCTTGGACGTTGTTGGAGGGACACAAGTCAAGAGTGAGAGCAGTGGAAACAAGTTATTTGAGAGGAGCCTGTGGAGTCACATGGAGAGACAGACTGACAAATGAAACTGTGAAGGAGAGTTGTGGTGTGGATGTGAATGTGATTGAAAGTGTTAGGAGAAACACACTGAGGTGGTTTGGCCATTTGGAGAGGACGGAGAGTGAGAGACTGACGAGGAGAGTGTATGGGAGTGAGGTGGAGGGGGAGAGAGGAAGGGGAATGACGAGGATGAGATGAAGGGATGGGATGGAGAGGTATATGAGAGTTGGGGGTGTGAACTGGGAGCAAGACGGTGAAATGGTGGGGGACAGAGTGACGTGGAAACGATTTGTTTGTGGCCACCCCGTATGGGATTAAGGCTTCTGGCAATAGATAGATAGTGTTGGCTACTCCCATCTTGTAAAAATATATATATATAAATATATATATATATATATATATATATATATATATATATATATATATATATATATATATATATATATATATATATATATGGATATGTGAAGGAGGGGACACAGGAGGAATAAAAATCGCCTTGGTTGATAAGACTACTCAGTTGTCTATGGACGCGACGTTTAAGAGCCTGCCATCTGCATTCCCTCTCATACGCTTACAAATGTTACACTAACATTTGGAAGTCTTAAAAAGTTGTGGAGAAAATACCACGTTCGAATTTTTCATAAACATTTGAACTACTTAGAAATAAGGCCAGAGAATTAAAGTCCACAGGACCAAAGTTGCATAAAATTAAATGACTAACGCCGTCGTCAATATCTCTAATCCCTTCACCTCGCAGAGTCTACCTCCTGCTGGATGAAATCGTCTCAGGGTGGCAAGAATACTGTAGTCCCTTTACTCTAACTTGGCCCAGAATTGTCAGCTTTATATCGTGTCGTTGCTATAACAGAAAATTAACTCTGGAAAATTTTACTAATTACGAAGTGTTAAGAAAATGATGTAGATCCGTAGTATTGTCTTCTTCCTCTACTGAGTTACATTAAACAAGCTACAAATGGACGAAAATCTAGGACAAACTGATGTGAAATAACTATAGTAGTACGTGTAATAAATGATGTAGTTGTACTGAAACGAATTAATAGATGCAGAGAGAATCAGAAAGAGACAATTACATAGGCTAGACTGACACACTGATAGCCAAGCTAAGAGAGAGACAAACATAAAAAAGACAGACTTGATACAAATAAACGGAGAGACAGGCTGGCAGACTAACATGAAGAAGGACAGCTAGCCCTTCAGACAGAACGATATATGTACACAGAGGATAAGACAAACAGGTAGAGAGAGAGAGAGAAAGGACGAATAGATAGAGACAGACAAACACATCGACATCGTGTAGAGGGAAGGAGGACATCAATATTGTGTCCCCAGTGTGTCTGACTTCACACTTCACAGCCTCTTGTCTTATTGACCAGAAGCAGTGGCCGCTGCTCTGAGTCAAGTGTGGTGTGAGTTTGTTGGGTCTGGTGTGGGTGTAGATTGTCAGGATGTGGTGTGGGTGTGGCCGTGGAGTGGGGGTGGGTAGAGAGGGTGTGGTGTCGGTGTGATGGAGAGGGTGTGAGTAGGAGGGGATAAGTGTGGTGTGGATGTGGATGTTGAGGATGTGGCGTGCACGTGGTAGTGTGGGTGTGAGTGTCATGAGTTCTGGGTAGGAACGGTGTGGCATAGGTTTGGTTGTTGATGTTGGGGGTGTGAAAGAGAAGGCATATTTAAGTGGTGGAAGCGGTAGTAAGGAAATGGGTGAGGATTTGAGCGTGTTGATAATCCTAACATTAAATATGCGGGTGGGTGTGGGTGATGATGAGTGAGTGAAGGTGAGGTGGGAGTGTGGGCGATGGTATGGACGGGTGGAGTGTTTGTGATCTGTGAGAGTTTTGGTGGTGAAGTTATGGATATGATTTGTGAAATACGGGTGCGAGTGATAGGGGCTGGGTGAGATTCGTGACATGAAGGAGTGTTAGTGCCAACTTTAACATATGGATGTGAGACTATGGTGTGGCATGAAAATGAAAAGTCAAGAGTAAGAGCAGTGGAGATGGGACTGCTGAGGTATGTATATGGAGTACTGAGGGTGGATAGGATACGAAATAATGTGATTCGTGAAAGATGCGGAGTGAGGAAGTCTGTGGACACCAAAATCGAAGAGAGTTTACTGAAATGGTTTGGTCATGTGGAAAGAATGGATAACAATAGAGTGGTGAAAAAGGTAAATCTCAGCGAATTCGAAGGAAAGAGGAGGCGAGGTGGGCCAAGGAGAATGTGGAAAGATATGGTGGATGAATGCATGAGGAAGAGAGGTCTGGAAGTCGGTGAGGCTAGGGAACTGACAGGAGATCGAGCTGGCTGGATGAATGTTGTGAGGAGAAGTACATGATCAGGAATTTCGGCACCCTTTTTTAACGTGACAGCGTCTGGTTTGACTCTATCGGATACGATTATGTGAAGCTACAGAACATGGTGAATGTTTTTGGCGTATCCGATAGAGCCAGGATTTCGGGGGCTTGAATGATGAATGAGTGGAAGCGTGGTCCATGGGATTGGGCAAATTTGGGCTGTCTGGACATTGCTACTCCTCACCCTGCCCTAGGATGGGAAAGGAGGTCCGGATGATGATGATGATGATGATAATGATGATGATGATGATGATGATGATGATGATGATGATGATGTGTGTGTGTGTGTGTGTGTGTGTGTGTGTGTGTGTGTGTGTGTGTGTGTGTGTGTGTGTGTGTGTGTGTGTGTGTGTGTGTGTGTTCCTTCGTTCGTGTGTGCGTGCGTCCGTGCGTGTCTGTCCGTATGTCTGTCAGCGTGCATGCATTACTTTGCAGATGTTAAGGTCGGCACAATGATTGTAATGTTCCTTTGACACTCATTCTTGCCATCCGCCACCCATCTAAAGTTGGAGGGCATCTTGGGAAGCAATACTTGTTGTCACCTAATGACACCTAAAATCGTGTAGCATAATTATAACTGTTTAAACTGATATATTGACACATAAAATACTGCTTCATTATGCTGTCTGAATTATAATGAGTCTAATAAAGGTACGACATTTATAATGTATAATACCTATTGCAGGTCAATTACACCAACGATACAGGGAAGACACCAAGACCTATCGTCAAATTACAGAGACAAATAAAGGAGTGGAAAAGTGCTCAAACGAGGCTGCTCCTGTAACACCTAGCGACATTAAAGATACTCGACCAGACATGTCTTCATTTTTTTTTTTCCACCCTGTTAACTAGGCTTGGTGCTTGTGTGTGTAGGGGATGGAAATGGATCAAGAAAACGACCATAAGTCCCTCCCGAGCTGCATATCAGAAATTTCTGATGATTACATGTAGGACTACATAATAGATAGATAGATAAATAGATAGATAGAGAGACAGATAGAAGCAGGGAGTCAGATGATGAGAAGGTGTTGTGTCTGCGAGAATCGAGCAATGCTAAACATGCTTACACACTCTTAACACTGAGGAAAGCTGACGACAGCGGCCAGTAAGGAGATGATGCAGTTAGCTGTCAGCAGTCCTCTCGTGAACAAAGATCTGGTAACCATGCACACACATATACACTGTTACGGAACAGAGAAAGATAACGTACACTTTAAGTGAGAATACGAAGAGTCACTACTGTCCCGTAAAGTTCCAGGTTCAAAACAAAAGAGTTAGGTAAAATTACAAGTTAAAGTTTAATGCTTAAATTAACAACAAAACATTCAGGACTCATAAGGATAATGTAATGGCAAATAAACAGGTTAAATATATGGTTAACTGCAATAGCCTCTATTAACACGAAATTAGCAAGAATAAATTTATCTAAGTCAGCCCTGATAAAATGAGATACCAGATAATACTCAGTGAATGCCAGATAAATAATTACAGATACAAACTATTATCAAAAATGACTGACATAAAGAACCCCACACGAATTACAAAAACTTCACTAGGCCTACAAATTAAACTTATGCTATACAGTACAAGAAAAAATACAACAACAGTTATACTCAAATTACACACAGCTGCTAGATGGTTGGAGACTTCTTGAGCACTCACAATAATAATATCTGTACAGGGGAGGACAGAGATGTGAACAAAATGAGGAGCAGATCTAAGTGGCAATGATGCAGAGACTGAGCTCATTATATAGGGGCCGGCAGAGCCTGATACAACTTGTAAGAGGACGCGCAAATGAAAGCCATGGGGACATAGAGTTCACAATCACGCTCTGGACAACAGAGAGAACGACTTACTCTACTATAACGGTAGAAGGGGGGGACTGAGGCAGAACACGCTCGTGATCAAACATGCAGCATACTGTGCGTTAAAATTACACAAAGGATGATGAAATCATAGGCTATGTAACACCTCCCCACAAAGAAAAAAGAAATTTACAAAGGAAATTTCTTATTACTCTAAAACAATCTGTCTAAAGTCTAGATAAGCAATCTGCAATAACATTTTCTTTCCCTTGACATGTTGTATGTCTAATGAATACTCCTGAAGAAGTAGACTCCATCTTGTCAATCTCTGATTTTTATCTTTAAACTTACTAAGGAATTTCAGTGGGTTATGATCGGTATAAATGACTATGGGGTCAAAACCAGAACACAAATAAAATGAAAAATGCTGTAAACCCAAAATCAAGGCCAAAAGCTCTTTCTCAATAGTTGAGTAGTTCTTTTGAGGTGGAGTGAACTTCTTACTGTAATAAGATACAGGATGTTCAATACCCTGATCATCCTCTTGCAGCAAAACAGCCCCAGCTCCTGTATCACTTGCATCAACAGCCATCTTAAAAGGCTTAGCAAAATTTGGAGTAGTGAGCACTGGCTGGCTTAATAGAATAGCTTTAAGTTTGTTGAAAGAGGATTCACAGTTATCGGTCCAGACAAATTTAACTCCCTTTTTCAATAGGTCTGTAAGTGGTGATACAAGAATAGAAAAGTTAAGAACAAATCTCCTGTAATAACCTACCATTCCCAAAAATCTTTGTAGCTCTTTCCTACTTTTAGGTCTGGGAAGATCACTTATAACCTGAACCTTAGCTCCTGGTGGTGCAACATGTCCATCACCAATTACATACCCAAGGTACTGAACTTTAGCTTGACCAAACTCACACTTTGATAAATTAGCTACAAGATTAGCATGAACTAAACGGTCAAGAAATTTACTGACAATGCATAGGTGATCTTTCCAGTTGTCACTGAAGATTAATACATCATCAATATAAACAACACACCCTGCCAAACCCTCTGTTACAACATTCATGAGCTTCTGAAATGTGGCTGGTGCATTCTTCATACCATACGGCATTACAGAACATGCAAAAGCCTTTCCTAGTGTTACAAAACATGAGATCTCCCTAGCACGTTCAGTCATAGGTACTTGCCAGTATCCCTTCAACAAATCAAACTTACTTATGTACCTAGCCTTTCCGATCTTGTCTATTCAATCTTCCACACGAGGGAGAGGGTAAGTGTCTGTTTTAGTTATCTGATTAACACGTCTGTAGTCAATGCAAAGCCGCTGTGACCCACCTGGCTTAGGGACTAGAGTGACAGGAGAACTCCACTCGCTCTGACAGGGCTCAATCATCTTGTGGTCCAACAGGTAGCCAAGCTCCTTCTGGATGAGAGGAACTTTCACTGGGTTCACACGGTAAGGAGGCAATTTAATTGGCTTTGCGTCTCCAACATCGACATCATGCATCAACACAGTGGTTCTTCCTGGAGTGGCACGGAACACTTGCGGGTACTCCTGCAGTAATGCCGAAAACTCCTGCCTTTCCTTGGGAGGTAGATGAGAAAGCTTAGTCTGGAGATCATTCATGATATCAGGATTCTTCCCCAAACTATCACTCAGGCTCATACTGCATGGGAGAGCTTCACTTGCAGACTCGGGTGGAACAGCTACAGTGCAGACTGGATTATTTTCGTCCCGCCCTGTGATATAACTTTAGCATGTTGATGTGACATAGTTGCTTGCTCTTTCTACGATCTGGTGTGGCGATGACATAGTTGACATCACTGAGTTTCTTCTCCACGAAATAAGGACCACTAAACTTGGCTTGAAGAGGTTGCCCATGAACTGGTAGCAGAATCAAAACCTGATCTCCTGGCTGAAAGTGGCGTAACCTGGACTTCTTGTCATACCAAGTCTTCATCTTCTCCTGAGCAGCTCCTAAATTCTCTCTCTCGCCAGCTGTAAAGCAGTGGACAGCCGTTCTTTGAACTTCATCACATACTCCAGCAGGTTGACGTCATCTTCCTCCGACAGCCAGCATTCCTTGAGTAACTTAAGGGGTCCTCTTACTTCATGGCCAAACAGTAGTTCAAAAGGTGAGAAGCCCAGTGATTCATTTGGAGATTCTCTTGCAGCAAACACAACGAATGGAAGACTTTTATCCCAGTCTTTCTGATGTTCCAAACAGTATTTCTTGAGCATCGATTTGAGTGTTTGATGATATCTCTCCAACGCTCCTTGGGTCTGGGGATGGTAAGCTGAAGACGTGATCTGGGTGATGCCCAACTCTTTCAGAGACTGCTTGAAAACGTTTGACATGAAATTACTCCCCGGTCTGACTGTACCTCCTTAGGCAGACCAAACTTTGTGAAGAACCCCAGCATTTCCTTAACCACGTTCTTTGCTGAGATGTTTCTAAGTGGAATGGCTTCAGGATAACGAGTAGCCATGTCAATCATGGTCAACACATAAGAAAATCCTGAAGAAGTCTTAGGAAGAGGGCCCACAATATCCACCAATACACGGGTGAAAGGCGCCTCAAAAGGAGGAATGGGAACTAGAGGTGCAACCTTTTCGGTCTGATTACACTTCCCACAACTTGACAGGTGTGACAAGACTTACAATACCAGGAAACATCCCTGAAGATACCTGGCCAGTAGAAGTGTTTCAAAATGCGTGCCACAGTCTTCCTCACTCCAAGGTGTCCTGCCAAACTGGAATCATGAGCCACTCTAATGATATCCTGCCTACAAACACGAGGGATGACAACTTGATGTACAACCTCCCATTCACAGTCGGCTGATGCTGTTGGGGGTCTCCACTTCCTCATAAGTACTCCTGACTTTACATAATAACAAGTAGAAGCACTGGCTGACTCTTCTTCACTGTAAGCAGAGTTAGCTAGACCTTTCAACTCAGGGTCAGCAACCTGCAACTCAACCAACTCTTGACGAGACAAATTATCAACACTACGGGGTACTGCCTCATCTGGTGAGTGGTCCAAATTAGCAAGAAAAGTGTCAGCTAGGATAACATCATCATCATCATTATCCTCTAAATCACCAGTAACTTTAGACTTAGCCCTAGTGACAGCACATGCAGGGAACACATCAGGGACATCACAATCCTGGGTCGCAGCCACTGGCTCACTAGACAACTGAGGAGCTGGACACACTTGACTTCCACCAATATCATTTCCAAGTAAGAAAGTTACACCTGACATTGGGAGTGTCTCAACCAACCCAACCATAACGGAACCATTAACAAAACCAGACTCTAAATTCACTCTGCACAGAGGGACAGAGAAGTAATTATTCCCTACACCTTGTAAGATTACAGTTTCATCAGAGGAATTAACATTAGAGCCTAGAACACTGGTCAGCATAAGGGATTGGCAAGCACCTGTATCACGATATATTTGAACTGATTTCCTGTCATTACTGTCCAGAGGACTGACAAAACCATCAGACAGGAAATTAGCACATGAACTCTTGAGAGTGTCACCCACGTTACTGCTCAAAAGAGGAGCTCCATCATGAGAATTTAAGTTACCCCTCAAAGCAGGTTCAGTTAACTCAGTTAAAGAATTCTGGGAACTCTCAAGAGTGGACACTAGACCAATTGACTGAATATTTAAAGACTCCTTTTTGTTCACATCACGCTGTCTCCTGAAACATCTCTCCGTAGTATGACCAAGCTTACTACAATAAGTACATTTACTTTTCTGAAATCTAGAGGTGAAGCTGGTATTTACTTCCTGAGAAACATCATCTTTATTCTCTTTCCTGTTACCTGTACGCTGAGTAGAGGCAACGTACTTACTCTCAGCTTTCCCTTTTTCTCTAGAATATCTCTTGTGAGTGAGAACATACTCATCAGCTAAAACTGCAGCATCAGACAAATTATCTATTCTTTTCTCATCAAGATATAGGCTTACATCTTTACTAATACACCTTTTGAAATCCTCCAGCAAAATCATCTGCTTAAATTTACCAAAATCAGAATCCACATTCTTAGAATTTAACCACTGCTCTAACAAATCTTCTTTGATTCTTCCATACTCAACATGGGATTGCTTATCTTGCTTGTAAGTTGTCCTAAATTTTACTCTATAAGCTTCAGGAACAAGCTCATAGGCCTTAAGAATCAAGCTCTTTACTACATCATAATTATCAGACTGATCCTGAGGCAAAGATGCATAAGTTACTTGAGCTTTACCGGTGAGAACAGTTTGAAGGGAGTACTGGCCAATACTCCTTAGGCCAATTAAAACCTGTAGCTACCCTCTCAAACAACTGAAAATACTTTGTTAAATCAGATTCATTAAAAGGAGGGACAAGTTTAACATTTTTAGCCACATCAAAATCATCAGAGCTAGATGATCCAGTTCCACATTGTTTCATGCGATACTCATGGTCTGCCTGAATCCTAGCAAGTTCAACTTGTGCGTGAAACTCAGCCTCCTTAGCACGGGCCTCCTGCAGGGCTAGCAGTAACTTAGCTAATTCAATCTGCGTTTGCTCATTTGGAGGAGTTACATTAAACAAGCTTTCATTAATCATGTCAACAATTTGATCTTTAGACTGATGAAAGCGAACAACAAATCCCAATTGTTGAGCAACAATCTTAAGTTCATTCTTTGTTCTGTTTTCTATATCACACACTGTTTGCACATTTGACAAAAAATCTTTGGCTTCATCAAGTGTAGAAATAGTAGCCATCATGAATATATCACAGTCACAAAATATCAAACAATATCCTTATGATAATATCCTGAATATCCTGATATGAGGTCGCCAAATTTATGTTACGGAACAGAGAAAGATAACGTACACTTTAAGTGAGAATACGAAGAGTCACTACTGTCCCGTAAAGTTCCAGGTTCAAAACAAAAGAGTTAGGTAAAATTACAAGTTAAAGTTTAATGCTTAAATTAACAACAAAACATTCAGGACTCATAAGGATAATGTAATGGCAAATAAACAGGTTAAATATATGGTTAACTGCAATAGCCTCTATTAACACGAAATTAGCAAGAATAAATTTATCTAAGTCAGCCCTGATAAAATGAGATACCAGATAATACTCAGTGAATGCCAGATAAATAATTACAGATACAAACTATTATCAAAAATGACTGACATAAAGAACCCCACACGAATTACAAAAACTTCACTAGGCCTACAAATTAAACTTATGCTATACAGTACAAGAAAAAATACAACAACAGTTATACTCAAATTACAGACAGCTGCTAGATGGTTGGAGACTTCTTGAGCACTCACAATAATAATATCTGTACAGGGGAGGACAGAGATGTGAACAAAATGAGGAGCAGATCTAAGTGGCAATGATGCAGAGACTGAGCTCATTATATAGGGGCCGGCAGAGCCTGATACAACTTGTAAGAGGACGCGCAAATGAAAGCCATGGGGACATAGAGTTCACAATCCCGCTCTGGACAACAGAGAGAACGACTTACTCTACTATAACGGTAGAAGGGGGGGACTGAGGCAGAACACGCTCGTGATCAAACATGCAGCATACTGTGCGTTAAAATTACACAAAGGATGATGAAATCATAGGCTATGTAACAACACACATACTCACACTCAGGCTCCTTAAGCTTTCCAAACATGAGGAACACACGTGATACACCCCTGCTACACCAGATTTTAGGAAAGAGAGTTTTGAAGGAGACAAGCGACCCTAGAGAGAGGTCAAGACGGAGATTAGCCTTAGAACAGAGAGAGAGAGAGAGATAGCGAGACAGGGAGGTAGCTACCCGGGACTTATACTCGTTCCGTCTGAGAGACTTGTTAATATTTCCAAGACAAATAAAAATAGTCCCATACTATTCTTTACCTCTCCTGTCACTACATGACATTTGCTGGGGAAGCTACTACAAGATATAAAAGCCGCTCGACCACAAGTCTAAAATATACTTCTCTACAAGTAACTACAAAGTCTTTATGACATTTGGTAGCAGCGAACGTATACGAACCTCGTCTATGAATCAACATTAAATTCCTACAAAATATCAAGATTGAAAACGAGAATATCTCTCTCAACAAACAACAAAATCAGCGCCTGACACTTCTCCCCATCCAGCCCCCTCCGTCTCCCAGATCATCATGCTGATGCAGAGGTCAAGAGATCACACGACGCCTTGCAAGTAGCTTAACGACAAACCAGCAAATCTACGGACATCGTCTCCAAATTAAAAGCAAATTTCTACAAAAGCAACCAAGACTACAAGATTAGCTTCAGTTCTACATTGAATCCTACAAAATACAGCCTACAGTGCAAATAGTCTACAAGTCTACAACGAATCAGCGAACTACAGCCATCTACAATCAACTACAATTAACAACTCTACGTCGTCTGTATAATCTTCTACACGCACCTACAAGTAGCGGCAGTCTTCATCCCACAACGAGTAAATCACTAGAGAAAAGGACTGAGAAAACATCGACATAGAAAAACGGAACAAACAAACGAAGAGTGAGACACGACTCACAACTCATCTTACTCACTCGTCTTCACTCAAGTTACTCATCGCTACTCATTCACTCACCACAGCTACCAGTGTGGGAAGCCGACGTCACCATGTGCTGAGATGACATCACAACGCGAGTCTGCCATGCCAAGCAACGTGTGACTAACACCAGGCACTTCTCACCCACTACTCATTACTCATTATTCACATAGCTCCTACTCATATTCACTTATTTTCACAGTTAAGTTGGAAATTCGACGTTCTATGCTGAGGTTTGCCTGGGACAGCCGTTAACCACTACAAATACCAGGCCATGGAGTTTCCTGAGTAATATCGTCCATCAACACACCACTAGAATTATCAAGAGATCTTCAATCAAACCTGTATTTTCTTCCGAGATGGACTTTTGTATCGACACACCTCTACGATCTGTATCAAGTGGGTAAAATTATACTTGCTCATTTCTTCTCAGTGCTAAAATTAGCTATATTCAACTTATTTACTCATCTAGTTTGCTAGGACATAAATAAACAAGAGGCGTATTTCATAACATCATATCTTAATGACAGGAATATTTTCGCCACCACCCACGTTAATACCAGATGACACACAAATTGCCACAACATCAGACTCACAATTAAGAGACAGCCCACCCCTTGTACAACCCTCACCACACGCTAAAGATAAAGAAACAAATACGGGAGTTTCGGATGATGAGTGGGAAACCCCTTCAGACATAGAGAGTGACGACTTTGCAGCTGCCTTGCATACGTATGCCAATATACTTAACAGGGTTCACCGGTCCGGTCATACATATTCCACCATTCCCTCACATAACGATAAACTCGTACAAGTTGAATTAACAGGGCAATCATTAAAAATGAATCAAGAAACAAATACCGCGGATCTAAAAACCACACCTCACGTTTTTGTGTATCACGAGGATAAGACTGCCCCAAAATTCTCTGGCTCAGACAAAGATCGCATTGATGTCATTTCATTAATCAGTCAGTGCGAACAAATGTTCATCAAGCGCCACATACGAGATGAACAAGAGAAAATTGCTATTTTTTCATCTTGCATAAGCCAGGAAAGATGTCCAGCAAGCAATTTATTGCGCTCCGATAAGCTACATCGTGCTAGGACATATGATGAATTTAAAACTGAATTTCTGAAGAAATTTTCTGGAGGTATGAACTTCTTGCCAGGTATAATTCCAGAATTACATAAAATTGTAGATCTTGTAAGGGAGCACACTACAAACCATGTGCTCAGTGAAATAACTGCTGATGTCTCCACAATCAAGAGAACCCTATTAGCTACTCTGGAGAAATCTAATTGGATAACAGATGATGGAAAGATGTCCCCAGACCTCGTCATGGACATCATTGGTTATGTAGCTGCCTTGTGTAAATTACCTGATAGGACCCTTAAGATCGCCAAAACGATCGCGTACACCCCAGGAATGTGCTTACTAGACTTAATGAACGAGGTAGAGATGCAGTGCAGTAAAGCAGGTGTGGTCGACACACATGCACATTCTGGTAGAATCAGGGTACCTGAGACAGTATCAGCTGTGAAAACATCTACACCGACCCCAAACAGAGAACAAAATCGATCGCGACCAGAAATGAGGCAGCCAAAACAAACAAAGACGCCTAGAAATCGTTCCCACACGCCTTCCTACAGGCAGTTTCATAAGTTTTCGCGCAGCCCGAGCAGGTCTCGCGCCATAAACAACACTTCTTATGGGAAATCACCTCGTAGGTCACAGTCAAGGGATAGGTCCATTCTGTGTCATTACTGTGCAAAACCAGGACACACAAGGTATGAATGCTTTATCAAGGCAAAAGAGGATAATCAAAAGACACAAGGATTTGGTCCTTACTGTAGGCATCATAGATACCAAGGGCACTGGATTAGTGATTGCAAAACAGTAGAAAAAATTGTGTCTATGTTCAAATCGGGGGAAGACCAAGTCATGACAAAAAACGAACAAACGTAAAGAAGAACAAGGTTAAACTTCACATAGGAGGCATGTTGGGAAATGAGTGTATCTTGATACCAGCGGTATGTGAGGATCAAAACGTTTCCTTATTTTTAGATACAGGCTCTCCAGTGAACTTAATAACACATGAAGAACTAAATAGAATTCTTAAAAGTAAAAAGAAAGTAACTTTTCTGGATGAAGCTGATTTAGAATTATACACAGTAGATGGTCAAGAGATTACAGTAAAAGGTATGATAAGATTAAATCTCAGTTTCACAGAAACTACAAGACCATTCTCTGCATTGTTCTATATCGTTGAAAACTTAGCAATTAAAGCTCATATGTTACTGGGCTTAAGATCCATGAGAACTGAGAACATAACTATACTCCCACAAATGAATGGAATAGACTTTGATAATGAATTCATAGAGGAAATACTTTCAGAGCCCTCACCGATTGGTAGAAGAGAGCCAAAAAGAATTGGTAATATTAAAGGCTTAAACAAACATACACAAACAGATGAGTGTATAGATCCACTTACACCAGCAACCCCATCCTCCAGAATTAGTGACCCAGATAACAGTACTGATTTATCAATTTTTCCAGCCCATCTCACTAATGATTTGGTTATACCACCTAATTCATACATGAAGGTTACCATAAAGAGCAAATTACGGAATAGTACTGTTCTTGTCTTAGAAGAATTATGTAAAGTAAAGGGATTGTCAGTAGAAAACGCATTATGTCATACGAACGACGAAGGGCTAACTCAGATATTCATTATTAATCACATGAATGGGGAAGTTCAGTTGAAGAAGGAACTTGCATAGTTAATATTGAAAAATGTTTTCGCCCCTGTGAAGGAAATAAATATTGGTGGAGTAACAAGTGAGATAAAATCTACGGATAGAGAAAGAATAAAAGAGAATTTAATTCACTCAGGTGAATTTGACGAAGAAAATGATTTGTTAACCCTGCTGGAAACACACAGGGACACCGTAGCATTGCCCGGAGAACAATTAGGGTGTACTAACTTGATTAATCACATGATTAATGTGCACCCAGAAACACCACCAATTTTCGTACCAGCTTATCGCATACCACACTCCCAACGTACACTTGCAAATCAATATGTCGATGAAATGTTAAAGCTTGGAATTATTGAGCCTTCAGTTTCTCCGTGGAACGCCCCCCTTTTCTTTGTGCCCAAACGAAATGGAGAAATGCGTGTGGTAGTAGATTACCGTAAACTAAATAATCACACAATACCAGACAGATTTCCCATGCCATTGCTAAGTGATGTTCTACAGAATATTGGTCCTGAGAATAATATATTCTCGACCATCGATCTCCTAAACGGATACTATCAGATTCCGGTATCTCAGGAGTCACGTAAATACACTGCCTTTTCAACAAACAGAGGCCATTATCAATATACAAGAATGCCAATGGGACTGAGGACAGCCCCAGGTACGTTCCAGCGTCTTATGAATTACGTATTGTCCGGAATTTTAGGACAAGGAATATTTGTTTATCTTGACGATATTATCGCAACGAAGAATATTAAGGATCATCTCAGGAAATTAGACTTACTCTTACAAAAGCTTAGTGATGCTGGATGAAAAATTAAACTGTCTAAATGCAAATTTTGCTTTAAGGAAATAAATTTCTTAGGCCACAAATTAAGTTCTGATGGTATTCACACCACTGATGACAAAATACAGGCAGTGAGAGATTTTCCTGAACCCACTACGACTGACGAAATTAGACAATTTTTAGGTCTGGCTGGGTACTATAGGTCATTCGTACCACAGTTCTCTCATATAGCCTTCCCTCTATTCCAACTACTCAAAAAAGATGCTGTATTCCAATGGGAAGAAGAACAAAAAAGGGCATTTAACAATCTAAAAATTAAACTAACAAATGCACCTTGTTTAGCATATCCGAATTACACGAAATCATTTCTTATTTGTACAGACGCATCAGTTAAAGGATTAGGGGCTGTACTGATGCAGGAAGATAAAAGAGGAAAGAATCAACCAATTGCATTTGCCACCAGACAAACAAGAGGTGCGGAGAAAAATTATTGCACTACAGACTTAGAGGACTTGCAGTGATTTTTGCATTACAAAAGTTTCGAGATTTGGTATATGGTTACGAAATCCACTTATTCACCGACCATAAACCACTGGTGGGTATGTTTAAAGAAAAACTCCTTTCTGGGAGGAGAGCAAGATGGAAATGTACAGTTGAAAACTACAATGTACAAATTCATCATATACAAGGTAAAATGAACATAGTAGCTGATGCATTATCTAGGAACCCGAACACAATTCAGGTCGCGGCGTTAGATCTCAAAGGAAATATCCCAAACCACGAGGATATCGCAAAGGCACAAAGATTTGACCCAGTATGGTCAAAAGTAATATACAAGTTAGAAGTGGAGATGACATACAATTACCCAAACTTCATGTCCCACTTGAACAATTCACAATGGTCAATAATACATTATACAAAATTAACTCTAAACAACCAAAACGCCAAAGAAATACTAACCAGTTGGTAGTACCTAATGACATGATACCCCAAGTATTACGAATGATACACGACAGCCCACATGCAGGACATCCTGGAAAGGATAAGACATTCAACCAAGCCCAGCTATTGTATTACTGGCCTTCATTACGAAGAGATATAAACAATCATATAGACAGATGCGAATCATGTGCGAAACACAAAGGATACCCAATCACACCTGCACCGATGGGTAATTACCCAGTACCACATCAACCATGGGACGTTGTCGCTGTTGATTTATTCAAGATGCCATTATCATACAATAATAACCTATACTTATTCGTAGCAACGGATCATTTTTCCCGTTATGTCATTTTAGCTCCAATTAAAGATAAGACAGCAGAGACCGTAGCAAAGGTAATAACAGATAATGTAATATGTCGCTTTACTACCCCAAAGGTATTAATAAGTGATAATGGAGGAGAATTTAATTCTGAGATCTTACAAGAAATATGTAAACAATACAACATCAAAAAGGTTAACGTTTTGGCCTATCACCCAGCATCGAATGGGTTGGTAGAGAGACAAAATAAAAAGGTATTAGATGTGCTACGACACATTCTCAGTGAAAAATATGCAAGCTGGGATGATTGGATTCCCAGAGTAGAGGCCTCCATTAATGGGTCTATAAATAAATCCATTGGTGACACACCACATTTCATTATATATGGCACAGATAAAAAATTACCATATGAGCTCCTAGAAGGTGACAGCATGCCTATATACAATTACGATGATTACTCTAAACTCCGTTTACGTGAATTCCAGGACATTCACAAAAGAGTGAAAAAACAATTAACGATGTCCAAGGAAGAAATGACGGAGGCATTTAACAAGAAGGCAAAAGATTCACCTATCAGCTTAGGAGACATTGTTTACGGAGTCATTCATACGAGAGACAATAAATTTTCCCCAAAATTTGAGGGCCCATTCAGAGTAATTAACATAAAAGCAAACAAAGTTTTAATTAAGTCACTTTCAAGTGGCGAGGAAAAACAAGTTCATATTGACCATTTAAAACGAGTTTCAAGGGAATTATCACATAATTATTCAGCCTCGGATACAACCGAACAGGTGAACGTACCTCAAGAAACTAAGCAAGAACGCAACAATGATTACAAAAAGAAATTAAGGTCATATACCAAACAATCGAACATAGGTGCAACTATTCCAATGAAATCTACAGTACATCATTTACGAGAATTAAATATCGATTTAAACTCCTTCTATAAATGAAATAACACCCAACCGTAACGCACATCATCACTATCATCAACCACAGCTTTATAGGAAATTAATAGATTTTTTTTTCGGTAGGTTACGATGAAGGGACTTATGCTATGGATTCTCCTATACATAGTAAGAGTATATGCGCACCTAGACCCCAAGCATATAGTACGACAAGGATGCCTCATAGCTCCAACGGCCACGACTACAATCGTCAAGGACGTCATGAGTACTGAAATAAGTCTAGATTACTTGTATGACTTACCTACTTATGTAGAAAGACTTGCGACGCCGATGCGAACTCTGGACTTCAAGATAGGGAATTATGTTTCACAAGCACATAACACCAAGGAAGTGGATGAAATGGTGAAGTTAGCGAAATGGAAACTAGAACAGGCGAAGTCAACTATGCTCGTCATGATCCAAGATCTCCCATCTTATGGAACGGAGGTACTGAGCGACAGGAACAATATCACACGTACTCGCCAAAAGCGCGGTTTGTTCGATCTGGGCGGCGCAGTTCTTGGGAACATCTTTGGATTGGCTACAGAGGATGACCTTAAAGAAATAAACAACAAATTAAATAAGATAGCTCAGGTACTAACATACCAGGATAAATTCATCACAGGACAGAACTCAGCAATGAAGACAATTGTGAAAAATCTGAAACAAGCAGAAAACGTAGCTCTCGAGAGTGTAGATAAAATAAATGAATTAGAGGGCAATTACTCTTTTCCAGCACTTCTCCATCATCACAGAACATATTGACACGATTCTACTACAATTAGAGAACACTAGAGATCGTTTCAGGGCACTTATGCAAGGAATTTCGAATGCTGGTGATGGCAAGATCACAAATGACCTACTCCCAGTTCATGAGCTACGTCAGATAGTTAGTCAAGGCATACATAAACAGAAATTGAAGCCATTGTTCCGCAGTAGGGAATATATGCAATATTACCCGTACTTAGAAGCAACACTAACACCAACATCAGTGATAGTTCATGTACCATCCATCACTGAAGACCTGTTCACAGTATACCAAATACACCCTTTTCCCTATAAAAATAACAACACTTTGGTCATCATCAACATCAACACAGACACCGAACTCATCATGGTCTCCAAGAGACGAGACACTGTCACTTTCGCAAGTGAGTCAACGATTGAGCGAAAGTGCCGCACATCCTTACATGCTGTTCATCTTTGTCCTGCGTACATTTTCACGTTTCAGCCTACTGATACGGTCCCTTGTGAAATGGCTATCATCAGCAATATCATCAGCAATAACAATATTCATCATCATTGCAACTTCACTTTTGCTCCAGATAATCTTGTACACCATCAACGCATTGGACACTCACAGTTTTTTTATTTCCCTCATAACACATCAGTTTACATAGTCTGTCCAGATATACCACCATCTCATACATCAGCATCAGGATTATACATAGCACCAGACTACTGTGCGGTATTTACACCATCCATGTCTACTTTTTCCACCATCAATCACTACGCCATTATCACCCATACACACAAACATTTCCACCCACTGCCTAATATGAACTTAAACATGAGCACAAGTATTAAGCTGACTTCACCTAAGTTTGAAACTATGCAGCTGATCAATGAAACAATGAAGCCCTGGGAAGATTTGAGTTTGAGTATGTTCAACCCATATTATGTGTATAGCCAAGCACCTTCTGTCTTTATAATCGTCTGCATTGTAGTTGCAGTACTGCTGTTCGCAATGCACAGAATGCCTGCAAGAATTGCTAATTTGGAGTCATTATTTAGTGGGGGGAGAGTTAACATCACAGTTAACCACCCTGAATGAAGTGTATATATTTTGTATATAGTATTAATTATATATATAAAAAAAATAAAAAAATAATAATAATACAAAGAATGACCCATATATGACAGACCAGTACCATTATCTTTGAATGAAATATTAATAACTCTTACAATAATCTTAATTTTAAACTATTTTTATTCTTGCATGTATGCATTTCACTATAATATCCCAAGTACATACTGTATTACAGTTAAATAATTTACTTTAATGCATTTATTCAAATATGTATACAACTTATTTAAAATATAATATTACTGAATAATCACTATTTACTATGAATAATATATGTATACAATATTCATACAATTATGTTACTTTACAATATTATGTATTTCACTTAATTAGCTTATAAGTTCATTATAATGTGTATGTAGTATGTATTAATATATTATAACTATTAAATGTCGATGGTACGCCATTTTTGCGCGGCCGAGCAGATGTAGGACTACATAATAGATAGATAGATAAATAGATAGATAGAGAGACAGATAGAAGCAGGGAGTCAGATGATGAGGTGTTGTGTCTGCAAGAATCGAGCAGTGCTAAACATGCTTACACACTCTTAACACTGAGGAAAGCTGACGACAGCGGCCAGTAAGGAGATGATGCAGTTAGCTGTCAGCAGTCCTCTCGTGAACAAAGATCTGGTAACCATGCACACACATATACACACATACTCACACACAGGCTCCTTAAGCTTTCCATCCATGAGGAACACACGTGACACATCCCTGCTACACCAGATTTTAGGAAAGAGAGTTTAGAAGGAGACAAGCGACCCTAGAGAGAGGTCGAGACGGAGATTAGCCTTAGAACAGAGAGAGAGAGAGAGATAGCGAGACAGGGAGGTAGCTACCCGGGACTTATACTCGTTCCATCTGAGAGACTTGTTAATATTTCAAAGACAAATAAAAATAGTCCCATACTATTCTTTACCTCTCCTGTCACTACATGACATTGGGTGGGGAAGCTACTACAAGATATAAAAGCCGCTTGACCACAAGTCTAAAATATACTTCTCTACAAGTAACTACAAAGTCTTTATGACATACATACCAAGACCCTCCAAACATTATGTCAAATTATCCGTTAAGTTGACATATAGACCAGATTGGCTGTTCAGATAAATATTCGTTACTTTATGTTGTTTTCCCGAATGCACAGTTGTACATATGTAAATCGGCATCTTTAAGGAACGAAGCATTCACCTTCAACGCTGGTACAAAGAACAGGTTTGATAAATGAAAAGTTTAAGGTTTACATATATATTCATATCGTATATATATATATATATATATATATATATATATATATATATATATATATATATACATATATACATATATATATATATATATATATATATATATATATATATATATATATATATATATATATATATATATATATATAGACTTTCTTTTTTTCTTTTTTTCCTGGCAGTTTAACACTAATCGATGGAGTAGAAATAACAGTACAGTACTTTGAGAACACTTTTCTCGCTGGCATGAGGTAAGATCATATTACTCTTCATCCCTTGAGCTTCAGTCGTTTCCACACTCCCAGGCAGAACACTTATCTTGGGTAATCATAATGATCTGTTTACTCAATTCAGGCTCCTCAGCATCTCGTCTCTAAAAGTGTGAGTGATAGCATTACCAGCATGTTGGATGGAGTCAGGATAATTCTCACATGGGAATAATTAATACCTGGTCTACAAGCTGGAGTTTGGAAGAGATTGTCTAATTTGTCTTCGGGATTAAGAAACACGGAAGGGAAACTTAATCAGACTTGCATCAGCTCTTTGCATCATCAATCACAACCCCGGAAAGGCATGCATTTTTCTACCGTATATGTTTCTTATTCACATTCTTTTACTAACAGGCATGGAATCGCATAGTACAAGCTGCAGAGGTGAGAGATTGTATTACTGCATGTTGTCTCCTTCATACTCATGTCACCGCTTGGGTATTGCTCGCCCACTCTACTTTGCAGGTGAGGAATCTAATACATTACAGTATACTTCAAACATCAGAGGTGTTTTTATTGCATACCAGTCGGACTTATGAAACAGTACTGAAAATAACAACAAAGCATACCAAACTCAAATAATATCTACCTATTAAACGAGTACATTGACATTCGAACCTTCATTATCAAAATTCCTACTTTAGTGCATATCAGCCACACCTCTGATACTACATCCATTGTGGGGCAGCCTCGACAAGAGTCGCTCTCCAGATGACATAGCCCCAGCATATTTAAATTACTGAATATTACTAACTACTTGGTTATACCTGACATGGAATTTGCTCGAGCTATAATCCGTGGGCATGAAACTGATACTACCCAGCATTAGCAGACATTAGCAGAATCTACAATGAGCCATCAGTAGGGATCCGTTTTATTAGATGCGTGAGATCGAATGTAACATAAAGTTCGATATAGGTCGTTAATTCTACTAATTCGGCTAAAATTTAAACCATCTAGTCTCGGGTATAGTTTAAACCCGCAAGTAACTTGTTTAAGATTAATTGTTTAAAGATGATATGGAACAAGAGAGAGAGAGAGAGAGAGAAAGAGAGAAGAGAAGATGTACCATCAACAACTATTTTAAACATCCGCCACGGCTTTGATTTCGGACGTCAGAAGTAGAGCACATGCACATCGGGAGGCAGATCTGTTAACCACTGTGCCACCACAATGATATAAGAAAAGACGCGGTGATAAAATACCTATGGGTAAAACGTTGGCCCAGCTGTGCCTACTAAATGGTATTAGTGATGGGTGTGCGGTGAGTTGAAAGTAGGGTTAGGGTGATGATGATGATGATTATTATTTATGTGATGAGAAGCCAGGTTGGCTGTCGGTATGAGGCGGAAGGGAGGGGGGGAGGGATGATCAGGAGTCTTTTTGCTGTTGGGTAAGGAAGCTACCTAACACCTTTTCCTAATTGATTTATTTTGGTTAATACACTTTACCGTCCTCTTCTATTACATAAGTCTTTTTAATATAGCCATACTGTACTTACCGTAAATAACGTACAGAAGGATTTAACCTGGCATATCCAAAAATAAAGGGTTATGGATGAGGTGCAAGGAAGCCTCCTTAAGCGACATAAATTCTGGCTCAGATGTTATTTTACTTCGCTGCCATGAGGAGTCGACATGGACATACAGTACATACATATATACAGTACAATACATTATGCAAAGAAATCACTCAGTGACACATGGTTCATACTTAACAGATATACTGATATCCACAAGGAAAAGGGAAAAGTGAAAGCCCACGGGATAGCTCACATATAATACATAAGTATACATACACATACATACATATATACTGTACATACACACACACACACACACACACACACACACACCAGAATGTCCAGATATTGTCCAGCCGCGCATTTTTCCATTGAAACAGGCTTATAACATCCTTACAAAGAATATTAAACGATGGATTGAAATTACGGTTCATTTTTGTGATTTCATTCGTTTTGGTGGTAGTGTGTTGTAGTGCGTGGGTCAAGTATTACCGTGTGTTGTGGCTGAGGAGGGTGGAGAGATGGAGTGGGAGGTGGATGAAGGGGGTGGAAATATGGATGTGTACAATGGGGTGGAATGGGGTGGTTTGTGTGTGTGTGTGTGTGTGTGTGTGTGTGTGTGTGTGTGTGTGTGTGTGTGTGTGTGTGTGTGTGTGTGTTGAATGTTGCCTACACGGTGTATTTGAGAATTATAACCAGAGAAATCTAAATTTTAGCCATCAATTCACAATGTATCAATTAACAGTACAAAACTCCCATTAAGACCACTGATGATGAGCCAGAGATTCAATAACTGAGAAGAACTAGGATGACAGTGTATCAGGTCGAGAGTTACACTCGTCATGTACTCATTACACAGTTAGTAAGGACAGTAATTTCTGGGGGAGGGGGCTAGGGGGGCTATAGCTCCCCCAGAGTTTTTTTGTATATTAATTTGTGAAAACCTCACCTAAGGTTTGGGGCTTATAATTAACTTGAAAATAAAAAGGAGGAAAAACTTGGAGTAGTTTTCTTTAAAAATCAAACAATTCTACGTGTGTTTGAGCGACTATTTCTAAATTTTATCCATAGTGATCAGAGATTAAATCATAATAGTACTTAGATATTGATTATTATATCATTTTCAAAAGAATAAACCCAGGGTGGTATATTTCAGTCTGAATTCTACCCCAGGTATGAAAGAACAATCTCGGTGACGGTGCAGTATAGTGCAACAAAAATGTAAAATGCCCACATTATTAAACTAATGCACAGTTTGAGCTGAAAGTTCAGATTGGCAGAAAGTGAAGCCTTTTTATTTAAAAACCCACCTCCATCACTGAATACATATGCCTCGTTAAACATTAACTTTTAGGTGGAATAAAACTTAAAAATATCGGATGGTCTGCAGACTTTTGTTGAAAATTACGTGCCTGAGTATTATTTTGACACTAATATTATACATTCTGAGAGTAACATACCTACCTGCCTACCTTCCTACCTACCTACCTATCAAAACTTCCTACCTACCTGCCTACCTACATACCTACCTAGCTACATACATATATTAACACTGAGTGTAACTTGGCTTTATGTTGTGCCTTATCTATCTAATATTTTCCTGCAGCTCGTCATGTCTTGCTGTATATACTGTAATGTTCTGTCGTTTTCAGAAATGGTTAAGCATCCCAAGTCTAAACTAGGTCGTGTTGATTTCCCTGTGGTTATAGTGTCATCTCATTTGCACAAGAAGCTTGCAGCACCTTTTCTTAGGTGATTTATTTTGTATAACATGAGCAATCTCCTCTGTGTTCTTCACACTGTTTATACATTGACATAATTTTGAACAAGTGACGTACAAGATGGTACTGAGTTGTAAGATACAGACCAAATCGCCGGGTAAAAGTTGTTGCAAAGACTACAATGACACTGAAGAATACAGCGCATCCTCCAACCACTTCAGTCCTCATTCGTTACAGCCCAGTGAAAAACTGTCATCTTCAGAGAGAGAGAGAGAGAGAGAATACCAACCCATGCCTCTCGTTCAGTTTAATCTGCTGACTTTCATACACGCTTCTCACGCTCTTTGATGCTCTAAACTCTATGATTCAAGGTCACTCTCACATCATCCCTCCGCCAGACCATTATTGCTGTAGCATATTCTCAGCATCTATCATTTACCTTCAACCCATGGCTTAGTATCTTCCCCCAGACCTCCACAACAGCGATGTGGTGGAAATGGTAAACAAACTGTTCATCTACCCATCTATGTATGTTTGTATCTATCCATCCTTCTATCTATCTATCTATCTATTAATCTATCTATCTGTCTGTTTGTCTATCCCAAGATGCCTTAATCCCTGTAGGGGCGGCTATAGTTAAATGTCCTCCATGTTACCCTGTTCCCTACCATCAGGCTGCCCTTCCTCCATCTGGCATTCTTCTGACATATATGTCTCTCCACTCCTTCCTTCCAGACAATCTTCGGTCTCTCTCTCTCTCTCTCTTCTTTTCTCTCTCCCCCCCTTTACTTCACTCACATACGCTCCCCTAGTCAGTCTCTCATGCTCCACTCCCTCACCATGGCAGAACTATCTCAGGCAATTCTCCTAACAGTTTCCAGTACATCCACACCAACACCACAACGCTATCTAACTTCCATATTTGTCTGTCTCTTCATGCAGCTCCACATGCTCTTCCCAGATAATTCATTTCGACTGCTTTCTCTCTTACATTAGTGTCATTGCAAGAGAGTCCCAATTTTTTTTTTTTCTTCATATTTTTGTAGGGGGATGTATTTTCGTGTAATAACGTCATAGAATTCATGCCGGCATCACGGTGATTTTTGTGTGCTAATACATTTCTATATTCCTCGTCTCTTAGTATTAATGACGTGCGTTACCCCCATCACACACACACACACACACACACACACACACACACACACACACACACACACACACTTACACACTGTCTGTCCTATTGTCTGTATTTCTATCGCTTCACCTATCTATCTGTCTGTCTGTATCTGTCTCTGTCTCAGCTTAACCTTGCTGGAAGACCAGTAACGCATTCAGTGTCCAAATTCCGGAGAGGTGGGAAGGATTTAGTCTGGCAGATGTTATAGTGAAATGGTGGAGGGATGGCAAGGGGAAGCCGTGAGTGGAGGCAGACGATATATACCCAATTTCTGATACATCAAACCAGGGTTTTATCTTACCTCCACCTCACACCAAACGACAGCCTTCACCTATACTCACACAGTCTCCGCAGCAGTCACATTTCTTTACCACTTCATCTCTACATCTCATTTGTCCCCTCAAAGACACAGTCCTCACATGATGTGCACTCATATCCTGGAGACGTGAATTAACGCGGCAACATTGCAAGGTCCCTAATTTGCACAATTTTCAATTTTGCGAGTGATTTCGCGAGTGATTTTTGGCATGTATACATGGGACACCTTCCTCTATTCCTCTACAAGATGCCAAGCAGGGACAATGCCTTACACGGCATAACCTCTTCCCCCCCCCCTGCACGCCATTGTCTCGGCAATTCACCTGTTACCAGTGACTTGGCCAATAAAGACATTCAGTGCCAGAGTGATTCTCCAATCGACGACAATGTGGAGGACAAAGTTTACATAACATTAGAGGAAGAAACAGTCAGAAATGATGATCAGGTAATGTGGGAAAAAAAGGTCATGAATGGTGATGAGTTAGTGAGTGAAACAATGCTTAGAATGCCATTATTACTGTTTGAAAACCAATATACTCTTGTACTACATATAAATTCGTACCAAGTAAATAAGTAAATACTGTTTATGAGTGGATAAAATAGTTACCCTCCCATAGAACTCGTTTTCTTTGGTGCCAGCCTGTTAGAAAACCCAGTCAGGTAAGCCTAGATCGAGTATTTTAAACCTCAGGTGAGCTATTTCTCTATGAATTTTCGATGTTTCTCACCAAAAGCGGATGTTTGAGGCAAAAAAAAAAAAAAAAGAGGTCCAAAAAATGTCGGGACGGGGGCATACCACTGCCCAGAAAACGTCAGGATGGGGCGGGTTAATATCTCCTGGTTTGCTTCGTATGTCTTTTCAATATCGAAACTTGATAACATGAACAACACACGAGGACAGAATGGCAGAGTAGAATCAGAAATAAATAATTAAGGAAGAGGTGTTAGTAAGCTTCCTAACCGTACTAGAATACCGCCCTGGGAGCTGTTCTGTTTGGACATGGAGTAAGTATGAATTTTAACCGTTTTGTTGTACTTAGGCTACAACCAGACAATTACTTTTGGGTAAAGGAATCTTATGATCATTCTTAAAACCTCTCTGAAACTGGATAATTATACACATCACACTCCACTCCACTCCACTCACACCATCCCACTCCACTCACACCACCCCACTCCACTCACACCATCCCACTCCACTCACACCACCCCACTCCACTCACACCACACATCTGACACCATCCCAGTTTCTCGCCATATTTCGCTCACCCCATTCCCCTTAGTCCAACCCATTCCTACTTTAACAGCCCAAACAACTCAAACACCAACTTTCCATACCCCCTACTCTCCTCCACCCACACCTCTCACACCAATTAACTCCTTTCATCCCTGTTCTCCCCTACCCCAACAACTTTTAATACCTACACATTAGTCTCCCTACACCAGGGCTGTTCAATCACTCTTGCAATAGGGCCAAATTATGAAACTCAGATTAACAAATGGGCCATACTTTATTTTACCTTTATTATTTCCCTCTAAAAACTTATACATAGAAGGAACGAGAAAGTCATGTATTATTTGCGTTTATGTTTGCCGCTTAATACAAAAATAGAAAGAATAACGCAAAATATTCTGTGTTAAGCTTGTTTATGTTTTTATTTTCATTCTTGAGTCGGTCAAAGGGCCAAACAAAAATAACTCTAGGGGCCGGACTTGGCCCCCGGACCGTCAGTTGAATAACCCTGCCCTACACCCTTATCTCTTCTTCCAGTACCTCTCACATCTCCCAACCCACTCCCCTCACACATCCACACACCGTTCACTTCTACCTCCACTCTCCCTACATCCTCTCATCTCTCCACACCTTTGAACCAACACCCCTTACACATCCACACCCCACTCACTCCAATCTCCACTCTCCCAACATCCCTTCCTCCACTTCCAACACCTCTCAACTCACACTCCCTCACACACCCACACACCACTTTATCCAGTCTCCACCCTTCCTATATCCTTTCACCTCCCAATGCTTCTCATTTCTCTCAACACAGTCCCTTCACACAGTCACAGTCCACTCACTCCTACCTCCCGTTCCCTCACTGTCTTTACTTCATCTCCGTCTCTCACAACTGCCTCACTTCTCGTAGAGGCAGGACACGGATATGTATGTGTGAATGCGCGTAAAAAGGTGTGGAGAGTGCTGTGATCCCAACAGAGGAGCATAGGAAAGGTTGTTATGGCGTGGTTGCATGAGCCCCCAGTAGCGTGCTGGGGTGGAAATGGGATCACACGGAATATCGGTACTGTACTTTCTACTCGGGTTAGGAAGCGATTGTGTGTGTGTGTGTGTGTGTGTGTGTGTGTGTGTGTGTGTGTGTGTCGAATGATGGGCGTGCGGAAGGAAGGATAAAAGAAAGGACAATAGGGTGCAGGGAAAGAAAGGAAGGAAAGAATTGGGAGGTGCTCGATGAGTCAGGAAAAATGACGCTTTCTGGTCTGGGAATCTGGCGAAATTTTGGTATGATAAGATGGGCCTAAAAGATTTCTGTTGTTGTTGTATGTGAGGAAGGAAGAATTGATTGATGGATATGAGAAAAGATAGAAGGAAGTAAGGAAGGAAGAAAGGATGGAAGAAGAGTTAGACACAAAGTAGGAAGGGAAGAAAGAAGGAAGAAAGAATAACTGAGCTTAAGATAGGAAGGCTGGAAGGGAAGTTCGGTGTAAGAGGGAAAGAAAAAGGGATGTTTGGGGTTAAAAAAAAAAAAAAAAGATCGAAGGAAGGACACTTGGGCATAGAGTTGGAACAAAGACCAAATGGACAATTAGGTGTAACAGGAGAAGGAACAGCTGAGTAATGAGGGGGGGTTAGGTGGAAGAGATGCAGGAAGAAAATAGGGTATATTGGAAATGGAAATAAAACTAATGGAATAAAGGAAGAAAATGAGTGAGTGAGAAAGGAGGGAAAGAAGTGTGTGTGTGTGTGTGTGTGTGTGTGTGTCTGTGTGTTCTTACCTAATTGTTCTTACTTAATTGTATCTTTACAGGAATGAGTCAAGCTCGTACTGTCCCGTGTCTTAAACCATATTTATCGTACATATCCTTAAATTTGTGAATTGTTTTGGCACACACTATTTCATTCGGTAGTGCATTCCATTGATCAATTGCTCTGTTTGGGAAAGTGAATTTCCTTACGTCTTTATCACCTCTCTTCTTATGCAGTTTTTTGCAGTGTCCTCTTGCTGATGCTTCTCCATATGTTAAATAATCATTTATGTCTATTTTCTCCTTCCCTGATATGCACTTATATAGCATTATCATGTCACCTCTTTTCCTTCTCTCCTGTAGTGTTGGTATATTCAGTTTATTTAGTCTTTCTTCGTAGCTTAGGTCCCTTAAGCTTGGTATCCATCTTGTAGCGGCCCTGTGAACTTTTTCAATCTTGTCTATATGCTTTTTGAGATGAGGACTCCAGACTACTGATGCATATTCCAGGGTTGGTCTAATGAATGATGTTATTATCCTTCTTAGCATGTCTTCATTTATGTATGTGAATGCTATTCTCATATTTGCAAGCAGTGTATACATGTTCCGTACCTTCTCGCTGATGTGGTCAGCCGGAGATAGTCTGTTATTGATAATCACACCTAGGTCTTTCTCTCTTTCTGATGTGTATAGGGTTTTATTTCTAACTTATAATCCCAATCAGGTCTTTTTCCACTTTTACCAAACTTGATTACATGACACTTGTCCACATTGAATTCCATTTGCCATGTATTACTCCATTCATGAAGTTTATTTAATTCTTCTTGTAGCTCTTTACAAGAGTCTGTGTTAGTAATTCTCCTTTGTATTTTTGAATCATCTGCAAACATATTCAGATAGCTCTCATTTCCATTGTTACTGTTTATATCATTTATATACACTAAAAACATGATTGGTGCCAGCACTGAACCCTGTGGTACTCCACTAGTCACTTCTTTCCATGATGAGTAGTTTCCTCTTAGTACTGTCCTCATTTCTCTTTTTATGAGAAAGTCTTGCATCCAACAAAACAGTTTGCCTCGAATTCCTCCTTGATGGTACAGTTTCCATAAAAGTGTTTGGTGTGGTACTGTGTCAAAAGCTTTCTTGAAATCTAAATAGATACTGTCCACCCATCCTTCTCTTTCCTGTATTGTGTTTGTTACTCTGTCATAGTAGCTCAACAGATTAGTAACACATGATTTTCCTTTTATGAAACCAAACTGTCTTTCTGTTATCATACTGTGTTCTTCTAGATGATTTACCCAAGCTTTACTTATAAGCTTTTCTAATACCTTGCTTACAACACTGGTCAGTGATACTGGTCGGTAGTTGAGTGGATTTTGTCTATTTCCTTTCTTGAATAAGGGGACAATATTTGCTTTTTTCCAAATATCAGGTAGTTACCTTGACTCAAGGATTTCTTGAAAATTAAAAATAGTGGTTTACTTAACTCCTTTGCACATTCTCGTAATACCCAACATGAAATTTCATCAGGACCACTTGCTTTTCCTCTGTCTAATCTACTTAACTCCTCCTGTATTACTTTTTCTGCTATTTGTATATCTGGTAGTATGTGTGGACAATCGTGTTCCACATAGTCCCTCTAAAAAATTTTTTCTTCTGTAAAAACTAATTGGAAATTCTTATTTAGTGCTTCACAAACCTCTTTCTCTTGTGTATAAGTGATTCCCTCGTCCGTAATGGATTGTATTATATCTTTTACTTTAGTTTTGCTTCTGATATAGCTGTAAAACAGCTTTGGTTGATCACTACTTTTATTTATTATATCCTCCTCAAACTGTTTTTGGGCTTCCCTCCTTATTCTTGTATAGTTGTTTCTTGCCTGTTTGTAATTATTATACGCCCTTTCACTATTGTGTCTTCTGTATCTATTCCACAACAAATCTCTTCTTTCATTTGATTTTTTTACATTCTGTATTGAACAATTTCTGTATTTTCTTATTTGCTTCTTTGTGCTGTGGGATGTATTTCTGGACTCCTATTTCATAAAATTCACAGAATTTTTTATATACAGCATTTGAATCTTGTCCTCTAAGCTCATTTTCCCAATCAACTTCTAAGAAATACTTCTTTAGGTCTTGATAATTTCCCTTTTTATAGTTTAGGCTCTTTTTGTAACTGTCATTGCTGTTTACTATGTCATATGCTATCCTGAATTTATAATTTTGTACTGCATGATCGCTTTTGCCGAGTGGAGGGTGATATATTAAACTCTCAATATCATTTTCTTGCCTAGTAAATATTAGATCTAGCACTGAAGGTACATCGTCCTCTTTTTCTGGTGGTTTCCCTCACATGTTGCGTTAGGAAAAACTCTTGTACGAGATTCAGGAGCTTTTGGTCCCAACAGCTTTCTTGGCTAATTATATCTAGAGTATTCCAATTTCTATTTGTATTGAAATCACCAGTTAGTATAATTCTTTCTGATTTCTCTTCCATTTTATGTAGTAATGATCTTATACTCTGAATTGTACTCTCTGCCAGGTCCTCATATTCGTCTCTTTCCCATGTGTTTGATCTGGGTGGCATGTACAAATTGGCTACAATTACTTTACCTTCAGATGTGTTGATCTCTACTGTAATCAGAATCAGTTCTACTTGTGATGGTATATCTAGTTTTATTTCCTTGACTTTTAGATTTTTCTTAGTTAATATTATAATTCCTCCTCCTTTTTTTAAATTTCTGTCTCTTCTCCATATATTGTATTCCTCTAAGTTTAGTATGTCATTGGATATCCTTGGTGTTAATTTTGTTTCAGTTAGGCATGTTATTTGTGGTTCATTTTCTCTGACGTAATCATTCATCTCTAGTAATTTAGATACCATTCCATCCACATTTGAGCACATCAACTTTATCATCTTGTTTATATACTTGTCATGACATGGTTCTACTACCTTCCTCCTTTTTCTTCCATCCTGTTTGTGTACCATTTTCGTACCTGCAATCTTATTACTTTGTAAAAAAAATTTCTTCTTCTCCTCTTTTGATCTTCCCTCATTTTTTGTTTTTGCTTCCTCCCTTTTTTCTTTCAGTAATTCCAGTTCCTCTTGTGTGTGTGTGTGTGTGTGTGTGTGTGTGTGTGTGTGTGTGTGTGTGCAGTGGAAGATGAAAAATGACAAAAAGAAAGTGAATAGGTGAGGATAAGAGATGTGATAAGATGAAGAGTGAGTGAAAGGGCAAATAGGCAATGAACGTAAGAAAATACATTAGGCATGAAAGAAGACAATCATAGGTGACGAATGGAAAGAATAAATGCACTGGCTTATGGCGATACACAGAGATTATGTATGAAGGATATGGAAAAGTGTGCTATGAAAGGAGAGGAAAGAGGGAAAACTTTCTAAATGAGGGATGCTAAAAAGTGAGATAAATAATGATAGAACGAAAACACAAAGATAATGTATAGAAGCAAGAATATAACATATTACAGAAGTCTATCTATCTATCTATATACCTAGACTGCTTTCCCCAAGGAAAGGGAGGTAGCCGAGACAGGACGACACACTCCCCATTTACTCATCCATTCAAACACATTCATTCGCATCCTAGCCCCAAAGGGGAGAACAGACAGATCCTCACCGCACCACACCGCACAAGGGTCAACTGCGTAATGCAATCAGTGACATCCGCAGCAGGGCCCGACAGCAAAGCTGGTTTACCCCTGCCACATCATAACAGACCCATCCCCTTACCTGCACCTGACCTGACTAGCTCATCAGACTAAATGTGGAAGAATATCCCCTCAGGGCTGCGTCATCACTTAATCATTCACAATTTCTCTCCATTTATTTCTGTCACACACAGCCACTCTTCCTTGTTCAACAGACATCCCTCTCGCATCCAGCACTCTCTTCACACTGTCCATCATTCCTATTCGTGGTCTTCCTCTCAGCATTACACCTCTCACATCAGATCTAGTAATCTTTTTCACCAATCACTCATTATCCATTCTCTCCATATGCCCAAGCCATCGCAACACCCTCTGCTCAACTCTACCAGCCATCTCCCGAACAACTCCAGTTCTCCTTCGCGCTTCATCATTTTGCACTCGATCCACACGAGTCACTCCACACATACTCCTCAGACACCTCATCTCCATTACATTCAAACTTTTCCTCTCTGCTACACCCATATTCCAAGTTTCAGCCCCATATAACGCAGTCGGTACCACAACACCCTCATACAGCCTTCTCTTTACATCCATTCTAAGCAAACGAAATCTAAACACTTTTTTCATTCCTCCCAGCACCTTTCCTACTTCATTTATTCTAAACTTCACTTCTGCATCTATTCTTCCATCCACAGCAACATGTGACCCTAGATATTTAAAACACTCTACCTCCTCAAGCAACTCACCATTCAAAACTATATTCATCCCCCTACCATCTACCAACCTCGTACACTTCATCACTTTACTCTTATTCTCATTTACTTTCAATTTCCTCCTTTCACACACCCTTCCAAACTCCTCTACCAACTGTCCCAATCTCTCCTCTAAATCAGCCACCAGTGCAGTATCATCTGCAAACAGCAGCTGCTTCAGATTCCACTCTCTACCATCAACATTCACCAGACTCAGACCTCCACCTAAAACTCTTGCATTCACCTCCCTTACAACACCATCCATGTAAATATTAAACAACCAAGGCGACATCACACATCCCTGTGGCAGCCCCACTCTCATGGGAAACCAATCACTAACAGCATTTCCCACTCTTACACACGCTCTACTATTTACATAAAAACTTTTCACCCCTTTTAGTAACCTACCATCAAGTCCATAAAATCTTAAAACAGTCCACAAAGCCTCCCTATCAATTATATCATATGCTTTCTCTAAATCCATGAATGCCCGAAACACATCCTTTCCTTTCGCTAAATACTTTTCACACACTTGTCTCACAGCAAACACCTGATCCACGCATCCCCTTCCTTTCCTAAAGCCACACTGCTCATCACCAATCACTCCCTCTGTATCCTCTCTAACACTCTTAATTAACACTCTACCATAAACCTTATCTACAACACTCAACAGACTTATACCCCTAAAGCTAGTACATTCATACCTATCACTCCTGCCTTTATACAACGGGACCACACAAGCACTTGCCCTGTCAACTGGTACCATACCTTTCACAAAGCACACATTCAACAATCTTACTAATCAGTCAACAATAGTCACCCCACCACCCTTCAGGCATTCCACCGCACCCATCCATACCTGCAGCTTTCCCTGTTTTCATCTCCTTTACTGCCTTCTCCACTTCCTCCTTCGTGATCAAAGAATCATTCAACTCTCCCAACACATTTATTCCTTGCACCCTTCCATCCGCCACAATCTCAGCCACCCTTTCCTCCTCTACATTTAACAATCTTTCAAAATACTCTGCCCATCTCTTCCTTACCGCATCCATCTCAATTAACATCCTTCCATCCTCTGCTTTTACTCGTTCTTACTTCCCAGACTCTCCCTTTCGCACGCTTTTCACCTCCTTCCAAAACGTTTTCTTATTCTGTTGAAAATTCTGTCAACCGCGTACCCCACCTCTCATCTGCTGCCATTTTAGCATCACGCACAGCCCTTCTCACCCTATTCCTCTTTTCCTTATACCTTTCATATGACATCTCATCCTTCCCCTGCAGCCACACTTCATATGCACGTCACCACCATTCACTTCCTTTTCTTACACCACCACCCACACGTCTCACACCACACACCTCTTCTGGATGCCCCACCACAGCACTCTTAAACAACTGCCATTTCCTCCTCCACACTGCCATTTTCCTGATCTTTCACTGCGTTCCACTCATCTTTCAATTTCTCCTGATACTCTATCATTTTCTCTCTTTTACCCAACTCACTCACTTTCAGAAGAAGTGAAGAGAGTAATTGAGAAATGAAGAAAAAAAATGAATGGGAAAATAAACATGAATAAAAGAAAAGTTAAAGCATGACCTAAAACAAGCACCTGGATAAGAAAAAAAAAAAAGTAGGAAACAGTGATGGAAAAAGGCGACCAGGGAAGATTGAGGTGAGACCTGGAAACCGGAAAGCCAAAAGATGAAAAATGGCTTGTGTAGGACAGTGGGGCAAAGTGCAAAAAAGTGCTTGATGGATGGTTAGAGATATAGAAATTGATAGATAGATAGATAGATAGATAGATGTGTATATATATATATATATATATATATATATATATATATATATATATATATATATAAAACAGAGAGAGAGAGAGAGAGAGAGAGAGAGAGAGAGAGAGAGAGAGAGAGAGAGAGAGAGAGAATTACAGTATAATTGATGGTATGAAAAGTGGATGTTACATGACAGTATGGATACGCCATGGGCCGTATTCTCGAGGGCTTAGCAGGCTCTGCTGCATCTTCATTGTCATTTTATTTCTGCATGTGATAGGTGGTAGATGGAGGAGCTCACCATCCACTCACTCGATGTAGTGGTGCTTTGGGTGTCTACCCTTTCCTCTCTTCCTCCCTTCCTCTTCTGTCTTTGTTTCCTTCATTCTTTCCTCTTCCTTCTGCCTATGGGTGACTCTAAACTGAGTGACAAGCCAAGTGGTTTCCTGTACACCAGGACGCCATTTACTACGCTGGGTGGTAACCATATCACACACACCACAAAGGCAGCCAGAAGACAAAGCGTGTGTGCTGGGCAGTTCCCAGGCCCTGTCTTCCCCCTTACTATTTTTAACTCAGCCCACACCCCACGGACCGGGCCAATGTATTGCCCGGCCAGCACTATAGGTGCAGAAATCTATAAATGAACGAACGAACGGTAACCACATAACCAAATTATGGAGCCTATGGTGGGTCAGTGGGTAATTAATGGCGCTCATGACGGACTGAGCCTGGGTAGGTTTATATCCAAGAAGTGGTTGGAGTTTATTGCTCACGTAATGCCACTCAGGGATGAGTAAGGCTGGTCACTCATCATAATGTCAGGACCAACCTGCCTAGCCCCGGTATCCTATGCTACTCATGGGGAAACGTAGGATTGGATGATAGTGGGTGGATACTATGATATTATTCTCTGTGCCATTTCAACAGACTGTGTCGGTACTGAAAATATGTAAACGGTATTCACCACATGTAAAGGAATAATGCAAGAAGAACGAAATAAGTCAAGACAGTACTGTTGGAAACCCTCCTGAGCTTATGATGACACTGTGAGACTGAAGCTTTGGGTGAAGGAAAATGACAGAAACCACACAGTTTTAGTCAAATCCTCCTTAGTGATATATATTCCATACCGGTATTACACTTTCACATTACCAGCACAATAATTTATTTTACTGTGTTAATTATTTTTACCAGCGCGAGAGGATTTTCTACATCTTAGACATGAAGTATCGTTGAGAAGAGGTAACAAAACTATCTTCTATATTTATATGTTTTGTTTTTTGATGTCATCCGTTTTAATTTGTTCTTGCTACTTTAACACGGCAATATTAATCACAATACAAATACAAATACTCTGACTGAAGTGCTCTCGTGCTGTGACCTGGTTTATGTATTTGTATGGCTATGGAGGTGAAGATGTAAATGACTTGTGGTAAATATGTAAAGAAGTCACCAAAGTTGCAAAAATAATTACCTGTGGAATAAATGAATACCGTAACGTTTGTTAATTGTTTATTGGATATGTTTCTTGACAGTAAGTTTCAATGTATAATGTTCTCATTTTGATATTGTATGGAGCTTAAACAGTGGCTATAATCACGCACATCTAGCCTATGAAATAATATTGATGAGAGTACCATAAACGGGGCAAGTGGAGGTGAGGAAAATGTGGTGTTGGCAGTAGGTGGCAGTTCATGTTACTTGTCACACTCCTGTAACCCACATATCCTCCTCGTTCTCTTTCCTCCATAACCACACTTTTCCCCTTCTTCTCTCACTTTCTTCCTTTGCCACCGTCGTCTCCCTCATATCAGAGCTCTTTCCTTTCTCACCGTTCTCTCTTACTTCCCTGCACCCATCTTCCTTCCATACCTCCAACATTTCTGTTATCATTTTCTCGTTTCCACTCCTCTATTTCGCTTCCCTTCCATTTTATTTCCCTTACATTTCCATTCATTTCTTATACTTTGCAGTTTCGATCCTCTGCTCCAGTTCGTTTTTCCTCCACCTCTTCCTCTCTCCCAAATACTCCTGTTTCTTATCTTACAATGGCCGTCCTCCTCCTCCTCCTCCTCCTCCTCCTCTGTATTATTGCAGTTTTCAGGTAGTCTTCTCCCTCTCATTATATGTAATTTGACACATGATTGAATTAGTGGATCTAACATGGCATTCCCGCTGCCAGTGCTTCCTTTGGCACGTCGTAAATAAGGGGAGGGGGATTTCACGCTCTTAGCTTTATTGTTATTCCTGATTAGTTAAAATAAGATTAAGTTAGGTTAGTTTAATTTAGCTCAGTGAATGTAGAGATAGGAACTGGATAATTTTCCATCCTTTTTTACAAAGTAATGAACGAAGCATTGCGACAGAAAAGTAATAGGCAATATCACCTATATTTTGTCAGTGTTAAAAAAATATTTTAGAAGAGAAGGACTGAACTCTTCGATGCAAATCTATTCTCATCTCTCCCCTCTTCCACCTCTCCTTTCCCACTCCTCCTCATGTTCAGTCCCCTCTCCGGGTGCTGGGGACGCCTTCACGTGGTGACACCAATATGACCAGCCGATGGAGCTGCCCGGTTATACAAACATCTCTCAGTCCTCTAGCTATCCCCGGAAAGAACAGTAGACTGCTGAAGAAAGGTTGGGGTTAATACTGAGATGAACCAGGGGTTGCAACAACAGCAACAACAGCTACTACTACTACTATTAAAACTATAACTACTACAACTACTACTACTACAGCAATTACAACAACAACGACAACTATTTCTACTGCTACTATTTATTCCCTCTTTTGGTTCCCCAAGCCTCTGAGTGACCCACGTTCACTGTTAATTCTCTCACTTCCATCACACTCGTTCTTATTGCCATTCATCTTTCTTGCCTTCCCTTACTGATATCGCCTCTCTCGTTTATCATATTATCTCACCCTCCATTCATTCTTCCTTCTTCCACATATTCCTTTCTTTCTCTGCGTCTCTTTCATCCCATCCCTTTCGTCCATTATGTTGGTGATGTAGTTCCTTTCTTTCATAATGATAACTTCTCTCCTTGTCCATATTCATACTGCATACTTCGTTCATTGGGTCTCTCTCTCTCTCTCTCTCTCTCTCTCTCTCTCTCTCTCTCTCTCTCTCTCCAATATCCTTCTTAAGAATTTTTTCCACTCCACTTCTCCCTTTCCTTTGTAGTTCTTTCCCTCCCTCTCCATTTACAGTACTTCCTTCATTTTCCAATCTCTCCTTCCCCCTTCTCACCCCTGCAATCCCTGAGCGTTTCCGAGTACCTTCCCCGTCACATCGCCTTACACGATTTAACTGAATGAGAATGCGGGAGGTGAGGTGGGCAGGGAGGCAAAGGTGAGACTAGAACCATCGGGGTAACAGAATAACCAGGGGGAGAGGGATATTGGGATAAAGATGTGGAAGACAGACACCTGGAAGCCTTGGGATATAAATCAGAAGTAAAGGTGAGTCAGGAAGTCTTATGATGCGGGAGTGTCTCTAGAAACGGCTCTGTCCTTCTGTCTCTCATTAACTACATCGGATAATAGATGCTTCACTCCTGTTGACTTTAGCGACTTTACAGAAGCCACACCACACCACACAGCATACCTTCTTCTCACACCACACCACACAGCATACCTTCTTCTCACACCACACCACACAGCATACCTTCTTCTCACACCACACCACACAGCATACCTTCTTCTCACACCACACCACACAGCATACCTTCTTCTCACACCACACCACACAGCATACCTTCTTCTCACACCACACCACACAGCATATCTTCTTCTCACACCACACCACACAGCATACCTTCTTCTCACACCACACCACACAGCATACCTTCTTCTCACACCACACCACACAGCATACCTTCTTCTCACACCACACCACACAGCATACCTTCTTCTCACACCACACCACACAGCATACCTTCTTCTCACACCACACCACACAGCATACCTTCTTCTCACACCACACCACACAGGATACCTTCTTCTCACACCACACCACACAGCATACCTTCTTCTCACACCACACCACACAGCATACCTTCTTCTCACACCACACCACACAGCATACCTTCTTCTCACACCACACCACACAGCATACCTTCTTCTCACACCACACCACACAGCATACCTTCTTCTCACACCACACCACACAGCATACCTTCTTCTCACACCACACCACACAGCATACCTTCTTCTCACACCACACCACACAGCATACCTTCTTCTCACACCACACCACACAGCATACCTTCTTCTCACACCACACCACACAGCATACCTTCTTCTCACACCACAACATACAGCATACCTTCTTCTCACACCACAACACACAACATGCCTTCTTCTCACACCAAACCACACAGCATACCTTCTTCTCACACCACACCACACAGCATACCTTCTTCCCCCACCACACCACACAGCATACCTTCTCACACCACACCACACAAAATCACCCACACCACATCACACTAAGGGCATTAAGCGATGGACCATGAAACTCCCACATGTTGTACTTTTGTGCTTGTTAAGTAATGTCACCAGGGATGTAAACTTTAAATCTATTCTTTAATGTTATATATCCTGGTACTGTAATCTCGCTTTGAGTCCCTACACGTCACAAAGGATAATGTGAGACTGCCAGTTACCACATCATTTAATATCAATACCTCACATGACAGCCAATTTCCACATGTACTGAGTCGTTGCCCTCATTATCAGTACCTTTGATAACCCACTCATGACCGCTGTTTCTCAGTTTTCTTATGCTGCTGCACTCATTAGCCCATTTGGTACGATTACATCTTTTATTCCAGGCCTACAGCCGCCGTAAGACTATCCAGCTCAGGGAGGCCTCTTGTAGTCGTGGTGGTAGTAGTAGTAGTAGTAGTAGTAGTAGTAGTAGTAGTAGTAGTAGTAGTAGCAGCAGTAGTTGTAGTAGTAGTTGTTGTTGTTGTTGCTGTTGTTGTTGTTGCTGTTGTTGTTGTTGCTGTTGTTGTTGTTACTGTTATTGATTTTAATGTTATTGTTATAGTTGTTATTATTGCAGAGTTTGTGTTTTAGATTTTTGTTGTTGTAGTGGTTGTTGCTGTTGTTGTTGTTGTGATGGTGGTGGTGTGGATGTAGTAGTGGTGATGGTCGCTCCAGGTTAGTATGGTTGTGAACCCAGTGGCCTGTAGGCTGAAGTTGCCATTTTCTTGCAGTTCACTTTCCTCCTTCTGGAGGATCGGTAAGGAACTGAGGGAGCAGACTGTAGCACCAGTCGAGCAGGGCGGTACTTCCATGGTGGATGGAAAGCTGATGACAGAGAGAGCTGGAGCTCCGGTTTCATCAGCCCTCGGGACTTGCTTCTGACCATCCTCCTTTGGTGAACTTTTCCAGTGTTTCAGCAGCACAGAGAGTAGGCCAGCATGCTCT
The DNA here is from genome assembly GCF_032717465.1 of Coenobita brevimanus. Classification (NCBI taxonomy): domain Eukaryota; kingdom Metazoa; phylum Arthropoda; class Malacostraca; order Decapoda; family Coenobitidae; genus Coenobita; species Coenobita brevimanus. The sequence continues at coordinate 18,674,862 of NC_137002.1, forward strand.
CCAATACAAGTTCCTCTAACTATTAACACCAAACTACATGCACATTACACACCACATTTTTTTTTTTTTTAAATGCATGTCAACACCATGCCCCGGAGACTCTAGGGGGGAGAACATAAAAGCCCACACCATCCGCCCCTCTTCCGGTGACGACCAAGCGGGATGCATGGATCCATTGTCTGACTCAGTTCATTTCTGCAACATTCTCAGCCTTTTCTTTAACTATCTCTCTGTTGAGCACCACCTGTCCTCCTCTAAACCTCACCTTCTTTTCCTCAGAGACTCAGTTGTCTGAGACAACTGATAACAAACCCTTCTCTGTATCCTCCTACTTTCTCTATACTCATTTCAAAGCCAAAAGTGGCTGTTGTGTATATGTACGCAACGAATTATCTTGCTCTTGTTTTCCTGAACTTGAATCTTCTGAATTCTCTACTCACTGGCTTCGGCACTGACTAAATATATATATGCTGTTTACTTATCCCCTTATTCTACTTATAAACAATTCTTAGATTGCCTTACTTCTACGATGGAATACATCCTATTAATTTCCCCTTTCTCTGAAATCTCCATTCTAGATGATTTCCATGTTTACTGCCACCTTGGGCTCTCCTCTCATTTCACTGATCCACCTGGTGAACAAACCTACGTCTTTTCTATCCTTAATGACCTAGAACAGCTTTCTACAACACCATACCCGTATCTCTGACCTCCTTGGAGCGAGTTCCAAAATGCTTGACATCTTCCTTACAATTAATCCTTCTGCTTATGCTCTGCTCTTAATCTTTTCTCTCCGCTGGCCTCCTCCGATCATAACCCTATCACCTTAACCCTGTTCTATCGCTCCAGTAAGGCCTATGGACCCTCCCATGAAGCTGTAGCTTTGGTATTATCGGTCTGCTTATTGAGGGCCCCTCAGGCAGTACTTCTCTGAGTTTTCCCGGAATGGTTTTTGCTTTCATGGTCGGGCGCCATCTGAGTGTGCCTCATGTATTACGGAGGTTATTCTCTCTGGTGTGGAAGCATACATTACTTTCTCATATCCTGTGACTAATGTTCTCCACCACAAGGAGAAGGACTACAAAAGGTACCTGAGCCAACACATCACTGAGTCTCATCTCTTTTATGTTTCTGTCCGGAATCGTGCTAAGTCTGTTGCTCTCTCTGTTAAAAATAATTTCATTCATACTAAATGCTATGAACTCTCCAACACAAATTCTACCCTCTCCTTCTTGCACCTTGCCAAAAACTTTCCAACTTTACCTCATTATCCTTCCTTCCTCTTTTCCACTCTGATGGCTTTGTAGCTATTTCTTCTACTGATAAAGCTGAGCTCTTCGTTCAGACATTCTCCCCCAGTTCCACCTTAGATGATTCCGGTGTTCTTCCATCACTTCTGTCATTCTGACTTCCTCATGGCTGACGTCAAAATTTCTTCAACCTATGTATTTTCTGCCATCAATCATCAATACTATCGTGGCATATGGGCCTGCTGGAGTCCCTTCTGTTGTCCTCAAGAACTGTGCTTCTGTGCTTACACCCTGCCTAAGCAAACTATTTCGACATTGTCTGTCAACTTGTACCATTCCTTCTTCCTGGATGTTTGCTCTCATTCAGCCTGTCCCAAGGAAGGGAGCCCATTCCCTGCCTTCTAACTATCCCGTAATTGCTTTAACATCCGGTATTTCATTTTTTAAAATCAATTCTTAACCAAAAAAAAAAATAAAGCACCTTTCCTATCACAACCATCTTTCTGAATGTCAGTATAGGTTCCGCCAGGGACGCTCCGCTGGCGATTTTCTCATCTACTTTTCAGACTCCTCTTCATCCTCCTTTTGGGACTTTGACGAAAGCTTTGCTACTGCAAGGTCGGGCATAAAACTTTAATTTCAAAACTGCCGTCTCAAGCTTTCTGTCCTTCTATATGTGCCTTCATCTCTGGCTTCCTTTCTGGTCGCTCTATAGCCACTGGTGTAGATGTCCACCGTTCTTCTCTTAGAGCTGTCAACAGTGGTTCTCCCCAAGGTTCTGTCCTATCACCAACTGTCTTCCTTCTACTCATCAATGACGTTCTAAGTCGTATACCTAACCCTATCGACTCATACGCTGATGACTCCTCTCTTCACCTTTCCATTCACTTCCTGCAGCATCCATCTCAGCAGCTACTTTACAAACGAGGGGTGAGGCTATAGCACACAACATGCCTGACTTGGCTTACATCTTTTATTAAGGATTGAGTAATCTTGCTGTTTTTAACCTCTGTATCTCAGTTCTTACACTTCTCAACTCGTCAAAATTTTATGCAGAAGTATCCTCTAATTTCAAACAGTTCCCAACCCAGTCCTACATCATCTTTAAACATACCTGGTATTTCATTCTCTCGGGATTTATCTTGGAAAGATCATAATACCTCACTTGAAATATACTGTATGCTTCCAAGAGATTAGGAATGCTAAGCCGGCTTTGTGCCTTCTTTACCCTTGCACAGTTGTTGACTTTATAGAAGGGTTTTATTCGCCCTTGTGTAGGGTACAACTCTCATGTGTGAGGAAGCTCCCCCCACACAGCTCTTCTCAACAAAGTGGAGTCAAAGGCTTCTCCTCTTATTACCTCTCCTCCTTTCACTGGCTATCTTCAACCTTTATCTCTTTGCCACACTGTTGCATCTTTCTCTCTTTTCTATCGCTACTTCAATCGTCACTGCTCATCTCAATTGTCTGCTTGCATCCCTCCACCACTTCGGCGGGCTCATAATACCCATTTAGCAACAAACTCTTATCCCTTTTCTGTCCAAGTATGTAATGCAAGAGTTAACCGTTACTCCCAATCCTTCATTTATGCAACAGGTCATCTCTGGAACTGTCTACCTGTATATGTACTCCTACTGTCAATGAGCTCCTATCGTTCAGACGCAATGTGTCCAGGCATCTCGAAGTTAACAGATATTGAACTTGGCTCTCTGTCATCTTGATTTTTTTTTTTCCTTGGAGAGAATAATCATTCGGGCTTCTGGCCTTTGGTTCCTTCTTTCATGCATTAAAAATAAAATGTGCATATCCGAACAGCAAAGCCTCCCTATTATACTGTATCAGTGCCACGGCGGGAAGGTGTCCCACTCCAGCATCCCTCTCTTAGTGCAGGCCTTATGAAGAATGTCCATGAGCTCCTTTACTGTGAGGCTGCCTTTGTTTATCTCATTCTTTTGTGGCCAAACGATTTTATTTAGCCTCAGTGGAAGCCAGTTGTACTGAATTTATGAAGATCTACCACAGTGAAGGAATTACCAAGACAACATTAAGCCCTTTGTGGTGACGTCTTTATTTCTTTACTACACTGTTTTTATTCCAACCTGGTCTGTAAATGTCATCTCTTCATATTGAATTCTGAGTTGCAGAAAAAAAAAAATAACACTGAAATATGATGCTTGTCACGAGGATGTGCTATGGAAAGGGTGTACAGCCATAGCACTGCCTTTTTCCTCCAACGACCTACTTGAAAAAAAATCTGCAAAATGACGAAAATCTGGGCCAAGTTAAGGTAAAACGGAATCAAAACCAGTCGTTTCCATTCGGCTTACAGAAACTCCTTATAATTAAAGGGTTACAGGTAGTCTGTGTTAACCCATTCTGTTCAGTGACATTTCACCTTTTCTTACTCCTGGTTTGTAGACATTTCTTAGTGAAGGCAATAAGAACAATTTCCACTACTCCTTTTACAAGAATAAAAGTCTGTTGAATATATTCTTGTTACAACCAACATTATTTCTGTCAGTTTATGAATGCACACAAGTCCTTTCTTCCTATGCTATAAAATTTAAATTATCAGCGTATCAACTATGTACAATTCATCCATAAATAATTCATCTAAGAGGGTTAATCACTGTCCCTAATTACATAACAATCAAATTAGAGCATAACTGATGATAGCCAATTCTCTCTTGTGCTGTATCGCTGTCCTCATCAATATCACTACCTTTGGCAAACCACAGTTAAATTGATTACTTTCTTTTCATTATAATACAAATTCCCGTGACCGTCCAATGAATTCCACTCGCGTATTTTATTCTGATAATTTTGCATGATCAAATGGTGGAACTGAATTAGTGATTTAGTGTTGATGAAATTATTTTCCCTAGCATCGATGTTGACGGAATTACGATATACACAGACCACACAGAATTGCGACCTGATTGTCTGGTTCGGTCAAAACTATTTGTGTAATTTAACTTTTTTGGAGGGGGATTCTTGCTACCGGAGACACGATTTTACTCCACTTAAAGGAAACCTGATTACTGAATAATAAAAATAATCATCAAACTCTGCAGTAGACAACGGGGTTTCTTTTTTACGTAATACATTTCAACAGCTCAACGATTTTAAGCTTCATAAACGAGACCTGTTGTCGTTAAAGGGTTAATGTTAACAGATTTACTCTAACTGTACAAGGGAGTATTTAGAAAAGTTTAAGGATAAGATGGGCAGTGATGGGGTAGGTGTGGAACTTGCAAATCGTGTTTGCAGTGTTTTACAACTTCATACATAACTGTCGCGAAATTTGCTGTCGAAAACTGTTGCAGCGTTGCTAAGCAGAATAATATCTTGCCTGTCGCTGTGAAATATGGTAAAATCACAAGAACATCACTGAAGCTTGGTAATGATCTCTTCAACTGACATCTTTTACCTGCAATGGACATCGCAATGGCAAGCAAGAACACCGTTATGTTCTTAACTAATGTGTGGGATTCAACCCTTATAAACCACATCTGGTTTGAGTACCTTTAGCCACGAGGCCAGCAGATTTCTTAATTGTCTGCTTGGCCTATAAAATATCTATCTATCTATCTATGTATCTATCTATCTATTTATATATATGTGTGTGTGTGTGTGTGTGTGTGTGTGTGTGTGTGTGTGATGTCACTCAGTGCAGAGTCACCTGAACATAAATCTACATACAGTTTACAAAAAACTAATAAAAATCACTAAAATCCAGACAGTGAAAGATATATGTTTGTAGTTGGCTGGTCTTCAGCTGAAGGAATTAGGTCACTCCTACAATTTGAATACTGTGATTACTATGTTGTGTTTGCTTAATATGTGATAAGCTTTAGTTGTGAGGTACGGGCAAGTCTCCATGATTACTAGTCAAAATTACCCTCGACCTAACTGGCCCATTTCCTGAACTGAAAAGGGTTATGGAGCTTTTTCAGGTGAGAAAAAACAAACTATTGTTCTCCATCTACTTTACTGTCTATTTATATACCTAGGCTGCTTCCCCCAAAGAATGGGAGGCAGCCGAGCAGGATGATACACTCCCAATTTACTCATCCTCACACACACATTCACTCACATCTTAGCCCCAAGGGGAGATGGGACAGATCCTCACCCCACCACACCGCACGAGGGTCAACTGTGCAGTGCAATCAGCGACATCTGCAGCAGGGCACGACAGCAGAGCTGGTTTACCCATGCCACATCATAGTGGACTCATCGCCTTACCTGCACCTGACCTGATCAGCTGATCATCCCCTCAGGGCTGCATAATTATTTATTCATTTACAGTTTCTCTCAAATCATTTCTATCATGCACAGCCACTCTTCCTTGCTCAACAGACATCCCTTTCGCATCCAACGCTCTCTTCACACTGTCCATCCATCTTATTCGTGATCTTCCTCTCAGCCTTACACCTCTCACATTCGATCCAGTTATCTTTTTCATCAATCGCTCATCATCCATTCTCTTCATATGCCCAAACCATCGCAACACCCTCTGCTCAGCTCTATCAGCTATCCCCTGCACAACTCCGGTTCTCCTTCGCACTTCATAATTTCTCACTTGATCCATACACGTCGCCTCACACATAGTCCTCAGACACCTCATCTCCATTGCAATCAAACTTTTCCTCTCTGTTGCACCCATATTCCATGTTTCAGCCACATATAATGCAGTCGGTACTACAACACCCTCATACAGCCTTCTCTTTACATCCATTCTAGGCGAAAGACATCTAAACACTTTTTTTCATCCTTCCAGCACCTCTCCTACTTCATTCATTCTGAACTTCACTTCTGCATCTATTCTTCCATCAACAGCAAAATGTGACCCTAAATACTTAAAACACTAAACCTCCTCAAGCAACTCACCATTCAAAACTATATTCATCCTCCTACCATCTACCAATCTCGTACATTTAATCAATTTACTCTTATTCTCATTTACTCTCAATTTCTTCCGTTCACACACCCTTCCCAACTCCTCAGCCAACTGTCTCAATCGCTTCTCTGAATCACCCACAAGTGCAGTTTCATCCGCAAACAGCAGCTGATCCAGATTCCACTCTCTACCATCAGCATTCACCAGACTCAAACCTCCACCAAAAAATCTTGCATTCACCTCCCTTACAACACCATCCACATAAATATTAAACAACCAAGGCGACATCACACATCCCTGCCACAGCCCCACTCTCACAGGAAACCAATCACTCAGAGTATTTCCCACTCTTACACACGCTTTACTATTTACATAAAAACTTTTCACTCCTTTTAGCAACCTTCCATCAAATCCACACAATCTTAAAACAGTCCACAAAGCCTCCCTAACAAAATCATACCCTTTCTCTAAATCCATGAACGCCCAAAACACATCCTTATCTTTTGCTAAATACTTTTCACACACCTGTCTCACAGCAAACACCTGATCCACGCATCCCCTCCCTCTCCTAAAGCCACACTTCTCATCACCAATCACTCTCTCTGTACCCTCTCTATCTCTCTTAATTAACACTTAATCATACACCTTACCTACAACACTCAACACTCTTATACCCCTAAAGCTAGTACATTCATACTTATCACCCTTACCTTTATACAACAGAACCACACAAGCACTTGCCTAGTCAACTGGCATCATACCTCTCACAAAACACACATTCAACAATCTTATTAACTACTCAGCAATAGTCGCTCCAACACCTTTCAGTCATTCCACACCCATCCATATCTGCAGCTTTCCCTGTTTTCATCACCTTTGCTGCTTCCTGCACTTCCTCTATCGTGATCAAAGACTTATTCAACTCTCCCAAAACATTTATTCTTTGCACCCTTCCATTTGCCACGATCTCAGCCTCCCTTTCCTCCTCTACATTTAACAATCTTTCAAAATACTCTGCCCATCTCTTCCTTACTGCATCCATCTCAGTTAACATCATTCCATCCTCTGCTTTTGCTCGCTCTTCCTTCCCAAACACTCCCTTTAGCACCCTTTTCACCTCCTTCCAAAAAGTTTTCTTATTCTGTTGAAAATTCTAAGTCAACTGCATACCCCACCTCTCATCTGCTGCCACTTCAGCATCACACACAGCCCTTCTCGCCCTATTCCTCGTTTCCTTATACCTTTCATATGACACCTCATCCTTCCTCTGCAGCCACACTTCATATGCATGTCTCTCAGCCACGGCTATACTTTCTTCCTCGCACCCCCATTCGCTTCCCTTACTTACACCATCACCCAGTCGTCTCACACCACACACCTCTTCCGCATGCCCCCCCACAACACTCTTAAACAACTACTGTACCATTCCTCCTCCACACTGCCATTTTCCTGATCTTTCACTGCGTTCCATTTGCCTTTCAATTTCTCCTCGTACTCTATCATTTTCTCTCTTTTATCCAACTCACTTTCAAAACCTCCTTGCCACACCTAACTCTCCTAGCTTTCACCCATCTCTTACCTACTCTCAACTTTCTCATCACCAGGTAATGGTGAGACATACCTCGACCCTCCCCTCTTAAAACTTTCACATCCAACAATCTTCCTCTTACATTCCTGGACACAACCACATAGTCCATCAATGCTCAGTCAACATCCCTTCCTCCCTCCTGTCTCAACCTTGTATACCTATAAATACATTTCTTTTCAAACAAGGTATTTCCAATCACCACCCTTCGCACAACACACATCCCTATCATTCGTTCCCCATTTTTATTTCTTCCAGGCACACCATGCATACCAACTACACCATCAACTGCTACATTTCCCATTCTAGCATTCACATCTCCCATCATTACCACATTCACATTCACTCCAAAACTCTGCAGACACACATCAACATCATTCCAGAAAGACTCTCTCTCTCTTTTCTTCATCCCTATCATTACCAGGCCCATATGCACTCCCAAATACCCAGAACTCACGTTCAAATTTCGCTTTCAGCCACATCAGTCTCTAATTTACACACACACACACACACACAAATGAAGTTACATCAGCTCTCATTTTCAAGGTTATCGGGGCACTGCAAGATATACGAAACTCGAAAATGAAAATAATGTGAGTCGGAGGCACTCTATAGAAATATACTGGAATTACTAACAGGTTATGCTACTAATATATCATTCGTTATGAAAGTTTACCAATTCCAGTGAGCATTGTTTATGGATCGGTACATGAGCATATACGACTCACGGCCTAGCTTGTTGGATGCACTGAAGAAATGAGGTGAAGTCCAGTGTGGGAAGTGCTCGGGCAGGCGGTTCTGTACAGGATCTCGGGCAGTGCATTACACACGTCCAGGGGTGGTATTGTAGCGAGGAGGAAGCTTACTAACATCTCATTCTTACCGGTTTATGTCTTATTCTACTCCTGTAAATATGTTATTTGCGTGTTATTCCTGCAGCCTATATGGATATTAAAAAGGTATACTCATAAGATGCAAAAAAAGAGGATCTTGACTGGCATTTTGGAAAAAAAAAAATCATTTAGAAGGAGGTGCTAGGGAGCCTTCTTAGCTGACGAGAGCACGAGCCAAGGACTCTAGACTGTGTCCAGTGTTTGAAAAGATTACACTGAAGTAATATAAATTACTTTAGATAAATCAACTACGAGATGGCTGATATTACATATATCATCATTACCAATGGTATCACTAAGGATTACATGTCATCACACAACATATGAGCCCGTATTCTCGTCGGTTAAGGAATCTCCCTAACACCTCTTCCTAAGCGATTTATTTTGCTTATTACACCTTACTGTCCTATTATGTGTTACATCAATCCTTCCAGTATCATACTCAGTATAAACAACGTGCAGTAGGGTATTAACCAGTCTTATCCAAAAATAAGTCGCTAAGGAAGAAGTAATAGGGAGCCTTCTGACAAGAATACAATCCATGGTCTAAGTAGCAAGAACTACTTTTCGCCACCTAAGCTAAGTACCTCATTGTGTAATCAGCTGATCAATCGATATTACGTATGAGGGTTGGGCCTTACGACGTATGATGACCACAAAATACATACCGCGTTGATTAATTGATGCTTTCGTAATTCGTGGGAAATGAATTATGGTACATGGGTTATTTACATGTCAGTCAGCTAACCATCATCCGTATGAACATAGTACTAAATATTTGCCTTTATTTTCAGCCATGGTGACTGTGAGGCAAAGGAAGTTCCGTGATTATAATAACTTTTTGTTGTTAGTGATGTCCCTCTACATTATTTAGCCCAGTCACATAAATACAAGTGGAAATTTAAGTCTACTGATGGGCGACCAGGGCTAATCGTGACAATAATTTCCATAAAATATGTGTAGGATGGACACATTTAACACACTGAGTTGAGAAGTACCTTGGGATTATATGATCATTTGGAGAGAATGGAAAATGAGAGACTGACTAGGTGAGTGTAAGTGAGGCAAAGGGGATGGTGAAGGAAACTGTGGATTTGGTGAAGGGTTGGGTATCAGAGAGAGAGAGGGGGGGGGGGAGATTGCATAAAAGATATGAAACAATCATTATATATATATATATATATATATATATATATATATATATATATATACTCGTGTGTGTGTGTATATATATATATATATATATATATATATATATATATATATATATATCAGATAAATAGATAGGTAGATAGATACTCGTGTGTGTGTGTATATATATATATATATATATATATATACACATATATATATATATACTGTATATATGGGTAGGTTTTATTTTCCCCCTGGGGGTAAGAGGGTTTCAAGAATACTCCCCCAGTATCCCTGCTTGTCGTACGAGGCGACTAAAAGGGTTGGTGGTGGGTTAGTGTCCCACCCCGTAAAAAGAACTAACTAAAAAAGCAAATAAAGCGCCTCGGACCCGGACGGACCATACGTTGACGACTAAGGAACGGACAAAGGACATTCTGAGGTTAGGAAGGTGGAATGTGAGAGGAATGAACGATGAAGTGAAAGAGAGAGAGATTGTCCAGGTGCTTGAGGATGCAAAAGTGGATATATGTGGATTGACTGAAACTAAATGGTAAGGTGAAAGGGTGAGAGAATGGGAATACGGTGTAGGTATATGTGCGGGAGTCAGTGAGAATGAGAGGGCAAGAGAGGGAGTATGTCTGATGATAAGCAAGAAGTGGAAGGAGAATATAAGAGAGTATGGAACAGTGGGTGCAAGGATTGTATGGGTGAGGATGAAAGTAGGTATACAAGCATGGGCGATTGTATGTGTGTATGCTCCAACAGAGGATCGAGTGGCAAGAGTGAAAGATGAGTTTTGGGCGAGAGTAGAAGCATGTATGGACAAGTTTGAGAGGAGCGAGAGAGTGCTGTTGATTGGAGACATGAATGGCAAAGTTGGGAATGTACGAGTGGATGGAGTGGTTGGTCAGTGGGGTGTGCCAGCTGAAGTAGATGGGAATGGTAGTGCTTTGGTGGACATCTGTGCTGGTAAGGGGTTGGCAATAGCCAACACCTACTTTCGTCATAAGATGATCCACCGGTATACATGGAGAGTAATGAGGAGGATGGATGGTGAACTTGTTGAACGAAAGGCAATGATAGACTACGTGTGTGTGGATGAGCGAATGAGAAGACAAGTGTTGGATGCAAGAGTGTGGAGAGGGTGGGGGAATGGAGTCTCGGACCATCACTTAGTGATGGCCAAGGTAGAGCTGCAAAGAAAGTGGTTGAGGAGGCGAAGGGGAAGACAGGAGGAAGCAGCTCCTGTGAGAAGAGTGGAGAAATTGCAAGATAGTGAGAAAAGGACAGAGTATAAGAGCATAGTGGAAGAAAGATTGGGAAGGTATGAGCTAGAGAAGATGGAAGGGGTGGAAGACGTATGTAAGATATTCACGGAAGAGATAAGTGCAGCGTGTGAGGCGGTTTGTGGAGTGAGGAGGAGATGCAAGGGTGTGCAAGGGACAGCATGGTGGAATGATGAGGTGAAACGAGCTGTGGAACAAAAGAAGAAGGCATATGGTGAATGGTTGGCGAGTAGAGGTAGGGGAGAAGATGAGAGAGAGAAGAGAGAGGTATATGTGAGCAGGAGAAGGGAGGTTAAGAGACTGGTGAAGGAGAGTAAGAAGAAAGTGGATGAAGAGTTTGGGAGGAATCTGAGTGTGAAATGGAGGGAGAGTAAGAAATTGTTTTGGAAGGAGATAAAGAAAGTAAGGCAGTGTGAAAGGGGAAATAGTAGGGGAGTGAAAGATAGGAATAATAGATTGTTGGTGGAGAAGAGAGAGAAAGTGAGGAGATGGAAGGAGCACTTTGAGGATTTGTTGAATGTAGAGAGTGAGAACAGTGTGAGTATAAGTGGTTGGGGAATGGCTGGGAGAAGAAGAGATGAGAGGAGGGAGGAAGAGATCAGTAGGTCGGAAGTAGTGGAAGCGATGAAGAAGATTAAGCTGGGAAAGGCCCCAGGAATTGATGGAGTGTGTGGTGAAATGCTTAGGTATGGGGGTGAGATTGTTGTGGAGTGGATATGGAAGTTGTGTAGATTGGCTTGGGAAGAGGGAAGGGTTCCAGAGGACTGGAAATCAGGTATAATTGTTCCTCTGTACAAAGGAAAAGGGGAGAGAGAAGTATGTGGTAACCATAGGGGTATTTGCCTTCTTAGTGTGACTGGTAAAATATATGGTAGAATACTCATTGATAGGGTTAGGCATATGACAGAGGAGCTAGTTGGAGAAGAACAAGGGGGATTTAGGAAGGGAAAAGGGTGTGTAGACCAGATATTTGTTCTAAGATGTTTAGTGGAGAAGTATCTAGAGAAGGGAAGGAAAGTGTATGCTGCCTTCATGGACTTGGAGAAAGCTTATGACAGAATAGATAGGCAAGGTATGTGGAAGGTATTAAGAATATATGGAGTGGAGGGGAAATTGCTGAGTGCTGTGAAGAGTATGTATGAGGGAGCTAGGGCTACGGTGCGAGTGGATGGTGAGCTGAGTGAGTTCTTTGATCTCAATGTGGGACTGAAACAGGGGTGTGTAATGTCTCCATGGCTGTTTAATATATATATGGATGGGGTTGTAAAGGAGGTTCAAGGTAGGGCAGTGGATGTGGGGGTGGCCCTAATGAATGAGGGTGAGATTTGGAAGCTTCCGGTGTTGCTGTTTGCTGATGATACAGTATTGTTGAGTGAAGATGAATGGGAGTTGCAAGGTTTGGTGAATGAATTTGGGACAGTGTGTAGGAGGAGGAAGCTGAAAGTTAATGTAAACAAAAGTAAAGTTATGGTGTTTGAGAGGAATGAAGTCACAGAGTGTGCAGTGAGGTTGGATGGTGAGGATATGGAGAATGTGAGTGCATTCAAGTACTTGGGTAGTGTGATGAGTAAGGATGGAACTTTGGGGGATGAAGTAAATGAAAGGGTACAACAGGGAAGGAAGGTTGTTGGTACACTGAAAGCAGTGATGAGAAATAGGGAGGTGAGTATGGAAGTTAAGAAGTCACTGCATGATGGTATTGTGATCCCTACCCTGACGTATGGAAGCGAGGCGTGGACCTTGCAAGAAGGGAACAAGTCAAGAGTGAGAGCAGTGGAAATGAGTTACTTGAGAGGAGCATGTGGAGTGACGTGGAGGGACAGGTTGACGAATGAAGAAGTGAAGGAACGTTGTGGGGTAGATGTGGATGTGGTTGAAAAGATTAGGAGAAATACACTGAGGTGGTTTGGACATGTGGAGAGGATGGAGAATGAAAGACTGACAAAGAGGGTGTATGTAGGTGAGGTGGAGGGAGGGAGAGGGAGGGGTAGACCGAGGATGAGGTGGAGGGATGGAGTTGAGAGGTATATGAGGGAGGGGGTGAGTTGGGGGAGGGAGTCAAATGGTGGGTGACAGAGTGACTTGGAGGCGTTTTGTCTGCGGCCACCCTTTGCGGGTTTAGGGCGTTGGGCTATATATATATATATATATATATATATATATATATATATATATATATATATATATATATATATATATATATATATTTATGTATATATATATATATATATATATATATATATATATATATATATATATATATTTGTATATATATTTGTATATATATACTCGTGTGTGTGTGTATATATATATATATATATATATATATATATATATATATATATATATATATATATATATATATATATATATATATATATATATATATATACTCGTGTGTGTGTATATATATATATATATTGCCAGACGCCTCAATCCCGTTTGGGGTGGCCACAAACAAATCACCTCCAAGTCGCCATGTCCCCCGCCATTACACTGCCCTGCTCCAAACTCACACCCCCTTCTATCATATACCTCTCCACCCCATCCCTCCATCTCATCCTCAGCCTCCCCCTCCCTCTTCCCCCCTCCACCTCACTCACATACACTCTCTTCGTCAGTCTTTCACCCTCCATCCTCTCCACATGGCCAAACCACCTCAGTGTATTCCTCATAACGCTCCCTATCACATCCACATCAACACCACAACGTTCCTTTATATCCTCATTCGTCAGTCTATCTCTCCATGTGTCTCCACAGGCTCCTCTTAAATAACTCATTTCCACGGCCCTCACTCTTGACTTGTGTCCTTCCAACAACGTCCAAGCTTCACTTCCGTACGTTAGAGTTGGTATCATAATACTGTCATGTAGTAACTTTTTCACTTCCATGCTCACTTCCCTGTTTCTCATCACTGCTTTCAAAGAACCAGCAACCTTTCTTCCCTGCTGTACCCTTTGAAGCACTTCACCCTCCAAACCTTCATCCTTACTCATCACACCTCCCAAGTACCTAAACGTACTCACATTTTCCAATTCCTCACCATCCAACCTCACTGTACATTCACTGACTTCACCTCTCTCAAAGACCATCACTTTACTCTTCCTTACATTCACCTTCAGATTCCGTTTCTTACACACTCTTCCAAATTCATCCACCAAGCCTTGCAGCTCCCCTTCGTCTTCACTCAACAACACAGTATCATCTGCAAACAACAGTACAGGGAGTTTCCAAACACTATCCTCTCTCACCAGGGCCACTCCAACATCCACTACCCTACCTTGTATCTCTTTTATTACCCCATCCATGTACAGATTGAACAACCATGGGGACATGACACATCCCTGTTTCAACCCAACTTTCAAAGAGAAAAATTCACTTAGTTCGCCATCCACACGCACTGCAGCCTTCGCACCATCGTAAGTACTCTCCACAGCATTCAACAACTTCCCATCTACTCCATATATTCTTAACACTTTCCACAATCCTTGTCTATCCACCCTGTCATATGCTCTCTCCAAATCCATGAAAGCCGCATACAACTTCTTTCCCTTCTCTAGAAGTTTTCCACTAAAGATCTAAGAATGAATATCTGATCTACACAACCTCTTCCCTTCCTAAAGCCTCCCTGTTCTTCTCCAACTAATTTCTCTGTTCTTTCTCTAACTCTGTCAATAAGTATCCTACCATACACTTTTCCTATTATACTAAGAAGACAAATGCCCCTATGATTACCACACACTTCTTTTTCCCCTTTTCCTCTGTACAAGGAAATAATTATACCTGACTTCCAATCCTCCGGGACTCTACCTTCCTCCCAGGCTAATCTGCACATCTTCCATATCCATTCTACTACTATCTCTCCCCCATGCTTCAGCATTTCACCACACACTCCATCAATTCCTGGGGCTTTCCCAGATTTAACTTTCTTCATTGCTTCCACAACTTCTATCCTACTGATTTCTTCCTGTCTTCTCACCTCCCTCCTTCTCCCAGCCATTCCCCAGCCAGTTATACTCGCATTACTTCCATCTTCTACGTTCAACAAATCCTGAAAGTGTTCTCTCCATCTGCTCACTTTTTCTCCCTTCTCCACTAGTAATCTACCATTTTTATCTTTCACTCCCCTGCTAACTTCACTTCCACCCTGTCTTACTCTTTTCACCTCTTTCCAGAATATTTTCTTACAGTCCCTCCACTTTACACTCAAATTCCTTCCAAATTCCTCATCCACTCTCTTCTTACTCTCTCTTACTAATCTTTTCACCTCTCTCTTTCTTTCTACATATAACTCTCTCTTCCGCCTCTCAACTTCTTCAACGCCCCTATTTCTCATCCATTCATTGTATGCTTTCTTCTTTTGTGCCACAGTCTGTTTCACCTCTTCAGTCCACCACGCTGTTCTTTGCACCCCCCCTCTGTCTTCTCTTCCTTCCACACACCACATCACATGCTGCACATATTTCTTCTGTAAATATGCTACATACACCTTCCACGTGTCCCATCTCCTCCAATTCATATTTGCCCAATCGTTCCTCCACTTCTCTCTTATACTCTGCCTTTTTCTCATCCTCTTGTAACCTTTCCACTCTCCTTGCAACTACTCCTTCCTCTCGTCTTTCCCTTCTTCTATTTCTCCATTCTAATTGGACCTTGATTCTGGCCACCACCAAGTAGTGGTCAGAAAGTCCACTCCCCCAACCTCTATAAACTCTTGCATCCATTACACATCTTCGCATCATTTCATCCACACACACATAATCAATCATTGCCTTCCTTTCATTCAGTTCACCACCCACCCTTCTCATCACTCGCCATGTAAACCTGTGGATCATTTTATGCCTGAAGAGGGTATTGGCTACCACCAACCCCCTCCCAGCACAAATGTCCACTAACGCACTCCCATTCTCATCTATCTCAGCAGGCACACCCCACTCACCAACTATTCCATCCACCTTCGCATTCCCAACTTTACCATTCATATCACCAATTAAAAACACTCTATCATTCCTTCCAAACTTTTCCATGCACACTTCTACATTTGTCCAGAACTCTTCTCTCACTCTACTAGCACGACCTTGCGTTGGCGCATACACACACACAATCGCCCACATTTGTATTCCAACTTTCAACTTTACCCACACAATCCTTGACCCAACTGATCCATACTGTCTTATGCTCTTCTTCCATCTTTTACTCACAACTATACATACTCCTTCCTTCGCCCTCTCATTCTCACCTACTCCTGCACATATACCCCATCCATACTCCCATTCTCTCATACTTTCTCCTCCCCATTTTGTTTCAGTTATTCCACATACATCCACTTTCGCACCCTCAAGCACCTGGACAATCTCTCTCTCTTTCACCTCATCATTCGCTCCTCTTACATTCCAAGTACCCATTACCAAGTCCTTTGTCCGGTCCTGGGTCGTCATCGTTTGGTCAGTCCTTGTCCGAGGCTTATTGTTTGTTTTTTTAGTTAGTTGTTTTTCGGGGAGGGGCACTAACCCTCCTCAATCCTTTTAGTCGCCATTTACGACAAGCAGGGATACTGGGGGAGTATTCTTGAAACCCCCCCTACCCCCAGGGGTATATATATATATATATATATATATATATATATATATATATATTTATTTATTTATTTATATATATATATATATATATATATATATATATATATATATATATATATATATTCGTTTTTAGACGCCTGGTGGGGTAAAGGTCGAAGGGCACCAGTCTGGATGATGGTCATGTGCCACACTCAGGTTCAAATCTGCAAGAGGTGATTGTTGGTTGTACGATCATGTAATGCCATCAGGGACGTAGACTAGTCTTCTACCCTTTCATGATCTGGAATATGAATAATCTAGCCTAGCGACTAAATAACTCGAAATAGGCAATATAGTAGTGATTGCTAGTAATTATTTTGTGTGCGGCTTCAGGCCTCGGAGCTAATTAATTTTTGCCGCACTTCTTGAAACTGTTATTGTACAGATTTCTTTCACTCTTTTTACCAAGCCGACCATCGTCTAGTCAGTCTGTTTCTCTCTCTCTCTCCCTCTCTCTCTCTCTCTCTCTCTCTCTCTCTCTCTCTCTCTCTCTCTCACACACACACACACACACACACACACACACACACACACACACACACAGACCCATCCTACTTTCCTGCCTCCTCCTCCTTGCCATTATTTCCCAACCTTTGATCTTACTCGCCTCAGACTTCGCACTATCGTATTACAAATTTTATAAGTTTATTTTTCCCTTTTTCTGTCTTCTTATCCCCGTGTCTCTTCCTACCCTTATGCCATCAACCATTCTCCTTGTCTCTTTCCCTCTCTCTTCGTCATCATCCCTTTTATCCATATTTTAACTGTAGCTCTTCTCTTATATCTTAAAAATTATGAAAATATCTACATATTGCCCCTTATGAACCATCGGAACCCAATGTTGAGCCACAATATCCCGAAAATTTCTACTAAATAACTGGCTAATGTTCCCTTGACCATTACATGATCTAAACACGTTCAGCGTCCTCTTGACGAGAAGAACTTGTGTGCAATACCAGAATGTTATCCTGGCTGGCGCGATTAGAGAAAGAGAGAGAGACAGAGAGAGAGAGAGACAGACAGACAGACAGACAGAGACAGACAGACAGACAGACAGACAGACAGAAAGACAGACAGACAGACAGAAAGACAGACAGACAGACAGATAGACAGAGACAGAGACAGAAGAGAATAAAACATCTGCTCGTTACAGACCAACGAAAATAGTCTCTTTCATCCATATATGTTCAGAGTACTTTCTCCTGCAAGAATGCTGGTGGCACGGTGGCTAAGACACACACTACATATTAAAGGAATTACAGCACAAATTAAAAGAATTACATTACGTATTAGGGGGGATAAGGGGTATTCCCATATTGTGTTAAATTACTTCAGAAAAAATGGTTTGCTTTTTTTTGTGTGTGTGTGCTATTTAGCAAATGCCACTCGCTTTCACTTAAGACGGCAACAGTCCTATGTCAGTAGGTGTTTGCTATTTATTGTACTCCTCAACTTTATACATTCGTTTCGTTCATTAAGTGTCTTGTTAAGTGATGCCCACATTTCTCTCTCTCTCTCTCTCTCTCTCTCTCTCTCTCTCTATTATTTAACATCTTTAGGTCTTCTTCATTGCAACATATCTCTAGTCTCACCAGTACTCAAACAATCACCAGGTTGCCCCTTTCACTCCATCAGGTTTATCAGGGCGCTGCAACACCAGAATATTGAGGGTAACACTGAGGGTCATCCTGTCTGTGTGAATCGCCAGAGAGAGTGAAATGATCTAACTGACAGGTTCTCGACAATACCGCCCCAACATGAATCTCAGCAACTTTGGAAAACGCAGAAAGGAGAACAAAGAAAAGGTAAGAAAATAAATAACTGAATAAATTAATAAATAAATAAACTAGAAGCCATTTCACGATGGGATCACACCCTTCTTTTAGCTGCAGATTTTCCTCGGCACTTCCATTTCTGATTTGACGCAAATTCAGGATGTAGAACACACACAAAAGCCAACCAGGCAATCTCACAACTGAATATATTATCACTCCGCTCGCTTCGCAAAGCGGGTGGTAAGCGAGCGGAGTGGTAACGTTTTCAGCTGTGAGGTAGACTGGCTGGCTTTGTGTGTGTGCGGGGGAGGGGAAGTAAACATATCTTATGAACGGCTTGAGCTATCAACGTGAAACCTTTAGGGAATCAAGATGTGGTCAAAATCTTTTATTTGTTCGAAAATGGGCACCGGCGTCAACGTCATCACCAATGGTCAACTAGCTGACCTTTGGCAGACATTTTGGTGACTTTGACCTTGACCCCGAGTGCCCATTTACGAAATCGTCCAAGATTTTGGCAATATCTTGATGCCATGAAAGTTTCACGTTGATATCTCGAGCCGTTCATGAGATATCTTGCTTACCCACACGCAAAGCCAGCCAGCCAACCTCACACCTAAAAACATTGCCACTCCGCTCGCTTCGCAGCGCGGGTGTGAATAAAATCCTCTCCATCACAATCTTTCTAATCCAGTGTTTCGCATACACACGGGTCAGAGTAATATAACAAGTAGTAGAAAGAAGTGTTAGGTAGATGCGAGATCATATGGGGCTTAGATAATGTGACAAACCTTGGGTGTGAAAGTCCATAGGGTGTGACTGACCGACTGGGCCACATCTTGAGATGCAGATGTGAACATAATGTAAAAATAATCACTGGTATCTCAGTAGACATGAATCAGATGAGAAAGTTCTAAATTCCATCGTCTTGCTGTTGTGTCATGGGAGGTACGAGGCTACACTGGGGTTCCTTTGCTATTTACAGTACATGGGAGTTTTATAGACCCTACTTTCACACGCTTCAGTTGAAAACAAAAATAATAATAATAATAAGAGTACTACTACTACTACTGCTACTACTACTACTACTACTACTAATAATAATAATAATAATAATAATCCATCCATCCATCATCTAATCCTAAGTTGCCCCATGAGGAGCGTAGGAGCCCGGGGCTAGGAAAGTTGGTCCTGGCATTTAAGATGAATAATAATAATAATAATAATAATAATTCATTCATTCATCATTCATTCATTAATCATCAAATCCAACATTTTCCCCATGAGGAACGTAGGAGTCCGGGGCTAGGCAAGTTGGTTCTGACATTTAAGATGGGAGTGACCAGCCTCACTTATTCCTGACTGGCATGGCATGAGCAATAAACCCCAGCCATCCCTTGGATACAAACCTTCACCGGCTCATTCCGATTGGAGCGCCGTAATTACCCACTAAACCACAAGGCTCCAAAATATGGTTGCATGGTTACAACCCATTGTAGTAAATGGTTTCCTGGTGGACAGGAAATCATTTGGTTTGTCACTCTGTGTAGAGTCACCCACAGGCAGAACGAGGAAGAAAGAACGAAGGAAAGAAAGAAATAATAATAATAATAATAATAATAATAATAATAATAAAAATAACAACAGCAAGAAGCGGTGCTAGGGCACAGCAAACCCGTCCCCGGCAGTCATTTTAGTGCTGACGTATAAACAAAACAGGATATTAAGTCAAAGATGCCACATATCGAAGCTGGAGTAAATCGGAAGAAAACTGACGATTTTATGCCCATTTGAAAATCTAGGCCCGACCCACCTGACACTGATTTCCTACCGCCAAGTGGAGGGTGACCCCACTGGTGTAAGAAGGCATGCTACAGGATGCAAATTTGAAAGGTGCGCCTTTAAGTTTTGGTTTCATGTCGATATGACGAACTTGAAATGAGTTATGGCGAAAACACGATTTGGCCCAGTTTAGCCCAAAATTTAATCATATGATTAGAAGGTCATAGTCCATCGTGATTTTAATTTTAGTTAAAATTACACCAGTAGTTTTCGCGTAACGTTATTAACAGATGGACAGACACACTGACAAACAAACAAACAGACAAACCGAGTGAAAACAATACCCGTCACCTAGCCAGTCTGGGGCGGGGACGGACATTAATAATATAAATAATAATAATAATAATAATAATAATAATAATAATAATAAAAATCATCATCATCATCATGATCACCATCGTCATCGTCACCATCATCATCATCATCATCGTCCGGACCTCCTTTCCCCCCCAAGGGCAGGGTGAGGAGTAGCAATGTCCAGACAGCCCAGATTTGCCCAGTCCAATGGGCCACGCTTCCATTCACTCATCAATCAAGCACCCAGTATTCTGGCTCTATAGGATACGCCAAAAACATTCACCACGTTCTGTAGCTTCACATAAACGTATCCAGTAAAATCAATCCGGACACTGTCATTTTAAAAAGGGGTGCCATATCCCTGTTCATGCACTTCTCACAATATGCATCCAGCCAGCTTGACCTCTCGTCAGTTTCCTAGCCTCACCAACTTCCAAACCTCTCTTCCTCACACCCCATATCTCATCTACCATACCTCTCCACCTACCTTCAGATTCGCTCAGATATAACTTTTTCATCACTCTATTGTTATCCATTATCTCCACATGACCATACCATCTCAGTAAACTCTCTTCGATTCTGGTGTCCACAGACTTCCTCACTCCACATCTTTCACGAATCACATTATTTTGTATCCTGTCCACTCTCTGTATTTCACATTCATTCCTCATCAGTCCTATCTCCACTGCTTTCACTCTTGACTTCATTTTCATGCCACACCATAGTCTCGCATCCATATGTTAAAGTTGGCACTGACACTCCTTCATGTAAGTCTCGTGCAGCTGCAACACCTAAGCTGCTGTTTCTTATCAATGCCTTCATTGCACAAACTACTTTCCTTCTCTGCGTCACTCTACTTTCCACTTCTCTTGCACATTTTCCTCTCTCTTCTATCTCTGTACCCAGGAATTTGAACTCTCTCAATTCCAGTCTCTCTCCATTCACCGTAACATCGTACTGGGAGTCACCTCTCTCAATAACCATCATTTTACTCATTTCTACATTTACTCTCAAGGCACGACATTCACAGACATCAGCAAAACTCTGCACTAGTCAACAAAGTTCTTGTCTGGTATTTGCCAGTAGTACTGCAACATCAGCATACAACAAATTTGAGATATCCCTTCCATCACCATTCGTTACCAACGCCATCCCCCTCTCGATTACTCATGTTTTTACTTCTCTCATCACCCAATCCATATACTTTATTGAACAACAATGGGGACATCACACAGCCTTGTCGCAGGCCCACACCAATCGTGAACCATTCACATAAATGTCCATTAACTCTTACACATGCTTCACTACTATCATAAAAACTCTTGACAGCACCTAGCAGCTTACCATCTACACCTTACATGCACAAAATTTCCACAATCCTTGTGTGTCCACTTTGTTGTATGTTTTTTCCCAAATCCATGAATGCCATAGACACCTTATGGCCTTTCTCACAAACCTTCTTCGCTATCTGTCTCACTGCAAATATCTGATCTACACATCCTCTGCCACACCTAAAGCCACCCTGTTCATCACTCACTAAGACTTCAGATATCTCTTACTTTATCGGTAATAATTCTTCCATATACCTTCCCTACATCACTCAGACTTATGCCCTGATAATTTTTGCGCTCACTCCTCTCACCTTCATTTTTATACAGGGGTACAATTACAGCCTCTTTCCACTCTGCTGACACAGTTTTACTCATCCATGCCTTCTTACATATCTCCAACAAGCACTTCATTCCATTCTTTCCATTACACTTAATCATCTCTGCATACGCCAAAAATGGCGTCGTTTTATCAAGCCTCGGAGTCCCCAGGGGGGCGGGACCATAAATGCCCCCACTATCTGCCCCTCTCCCGGTGACGACTCAAGGTGCCTGGAACCACTGTCTGACTCTCTTCTTCTTCATTTCTGCAACATTCGCGGCCTTTCCTCTAACTTTCGCTCTGTTGAGCACCACCTCTCCTCCTCTAAACCTCACCTTCTTTTTCTAACGGAGACTCAGCTGTCTGAGGCAACTGACAGCAAACCCTTTTCTGTATCCTCCTACTTTCTCTATACTCATTTCAAAGCCAAAGGTGGCTGTTGTGTATATATACCCAACGACTTATCTTGCTCTCGTGTTCCTGAACTTGATTCTTCTGAATTCTCCACACTCTGGCTTCGGCTTTCCTGTCATTCTCTGACTAAATATATCTGTGCTGTTTACTTATCCCCTAATTCTACTGACTATCAAAAATTCTTCGACTATCTTACTTCTACGATGGAACACATTCTATCCATTTCTCCTTTCTCTGAAATCTCCATTCTTGGAGATTTCAATGTTCACCACCACCTTTGGCTCTCCTCTCCTTTCACGGATCCACCTGGTGAACAAGCCTACATCTTTTCTATCCTTAATGACCTAGAGCAGCTTGTACAGCACCCTACCCGTATCCCTGACCGCCTTGGAGAGAGCTCCAACCTACTTGACCTCTTCCTCACAACTAATCCTTCTGCTTACTCTGTTAATCTTTTCTCTCTGTTGGGCTCCTCCGATCACAACCTTATTACCTTAACCTGTCCTATCACTCCGGTACGGCCTGTGGACCCTCCAGGGAAACGTCGTCTGTGGCATTTTGGAGCTGCAGACTGGGAGGCCCTCAGGCAGTACTTCTTTGATTTTCCCTGGAATGATTATTGCTTCCATGGCCGTGAGCCATCTGAGTGTGCCTTGCGCATTACGGAGGTTATTCTCTCGGGCATGGAAGCATACATTCCTTTCTCATATCCTTTGACTAACGCAAGAAAGCCTTGGTTTAATCACGCTTGTTCTAATGCTGTCCGCAACAAGAAGAGGGCCTACAAAAGGTACCAGAGCCAACCCACCCCTGAATCACATAATCTTTACTTTTCTGCCCGGAATCGTGCTAAGTCTGTTCTTCGCTCTACTAAAAATAATTTCATCCATACTAAATGCTCTCAACTCTCCAACTCGAATTCTTCCCGCTCCTTCTGGCATCTTGCCAAAAATCTTTCTAACAACTTTACCTCATCATCCTTCCCTCCTCTTTTCTACTCTGATGGTTCTGTAGCTATTTCTTCTACTGATAAAGCAGATCTCTTCGCACAGACTTTCTCCTCCAATTCTACCTTAGACGATTCCGGTGCTGTTCCTCCATCACTTCCCCCCTCTGACTTTCTCATGGCTGACATTAAAATTTCTTCAGTTGATGTATTTTCTGCCATCACTGGCCTCAGTACTAATAAGGCATATGGGCCTGATGGGGTCCCTCCTGTTGTTCTCAAGAACTGTGCTTCTGTGCTTACACCCTGCCTAGGCAAACTCTTTCGTCTTTTTCTGTCAACTTGTACCTTTCCTTCTTGCTGGAAGTTTGCTCTCATGCAGCCAGTCCCAAAGAAGGGTGACCACTCCCAACTCTCCAACTATCGTCCAATTGCTTTAACGTCCTGTATTTCAAAAGTTTTCGAGTCAATTCTTAATAGAAAAATTTTAAGGCATCTTTCCTATCACAACCTTCTTTCCGATCGTCAGTATGGGTTCCGTCAGGGACGCTCCACTGGCGATCTTCTCACCTACCTTTCAGACTCCTGGTCATCCTCCTTTCGGGACTTTGCCGAAAGCTTTGCCATTGCACTTGACATCTCAAAGGCTTTCGATCGAGTCTGGCATAAATCTTTAATTTCCAAACTGCCCTCCTACGGTTTCTATCCTTCTATCTGTGCCTTCATCGCTAGCTTCCTTTCTGGTCGTTCTATAGCCGCTGTTGTAGACGGCCATCGTTCTTCTCCTAGATCTATCAACAGTGGTGTTCCTCAGGGCTCTGTCCTATCACCAACTCTCTTCCTTGTATTCATCAATGATCTTCTAAGCTGTACATCTAACCCTATCCACTCATACGCTGATGACTCCACCCTTCACCTCTCCATTCGGTTCCCGCAACGCCCATCTCAACAGTTACTTCAATAATCAAGGGATGAGGCTATGGCACACCTAATGTCTGACTTGGCTCGTATCTCTGACTGGGGTAAAAATAATATGGTTGTCTTTAATGCATCTAAGACTCAGTTCTTACACCTATCAACCCGACAAAATCTTCCACAGGTATACCCACTAATGTTTAATAATATTCAGCTTAATCCTGCATCATCCTTGAACATGCTTGGGGTTTCATTTACTCGGGACTTATCTTGGAAAGATCATATTACATCTCTTGTAAAATCTGCTTCCAAAAGATTGGGTGTGCTAAGCCGACTCCGCTCTTTCTTTACCCCTGCGCAATTGTTGACTCTATACAGGGGTTTTATCCGCCCCTGTGTGGAGTACAACTCTCATGTGTGGGGAGGCTCCCCACATACAGCTCTTCTCAATAGGGTGGAGTCAAAGGCTTTTCGTCTCATTAACTCTCCTCCTCTTACTGACTCCCTTCAACCTCTGTCTCTTTGCCGCACTGTTGCATCTTTATCTCTTTTCTATCGCTACTTTAATGGTCACTGCTCCTCTGAACTGTCTGCTTGCATTCCTCCACCTCTACGACGGGAGCGTAGCACCCGTCTGGCAGCAAACTCTCATCCCTTTTCTGTCCAACTCTCTAATGCAAGAGTTAACCGTTACTCCCAGTCTTTCATTTATGCAACAGGTCAGCTCTGGAACTGTCTCCCTCTGTCTGTATTTCCTGCTGCCTATGATCTCCAGTCTTTCAAACGCGATGTGTCCAGGCATCTCAAAAGGATCGGATCTTGAATTTGGCTCTATATTGTATTTTGTTTTTCTCTTGGAGGGAACTGTTACTGCGGGCTCATGGCCTTTGGTTCCTTCTTCCTAGCATAAAAAAAAAAAAAAACTCAACAACCCCAGCTGGTTTCCCATTTTACAGCTGCTTCACAGCACTCTTCACCTGTGCGGGTGTCACGTTTCTTGGCACTGCATTCCTTCTCTGCACACCCCCAAAACCAGTCATGTTAACAGCCGCTCTGTTCTCTCTATTCCCATTCATCAGGCTTTTAAAATATTCTTTACATCTTGTCCTTACTTCATCCCCATGGGTTAATAATCTACCACCTACATCCTTCACACCATCACATATCTATCTGCTTTCACTTCTACATTTCTGCACCGCATTCCAGAATAACTTCCTATTTTTAAGTAGATGGCATTCGTTTTTCTTACTAGATCATCATATCCCTCCTTCTTTTTCCTCTTCATCAGTCTCTTTACGTGCTTCTTGCTCTCATTATATATATTCAGTTCTTATTTCAATTGAACCCCTGTCTGGCAACCACTCTAGCCACTTGTTCCTCTTTTCCTCCACTGTTCTCTTAACCTTATCATCTTACCATACAATCCCTATTTGCATTCCACAGGCTGTCCAGATCCATTTAAATCCAGTCCACTGATTCTAACTCCTCCCCTACTTTGGTCTTGTATTCATCTGCCATTTCTTTGATCCTCAGCTTCTCGACTTTCAGTCTTCCTCCCTGACTTTTCCTCTCTCTCCTGGTCCACCTCAGTCCTCTCAGCTTGATCGTGCATACCACAAGCATATGATCTGATAGACCTCCATATCGTCCTTTCACTGCCCTGGCATCAGCAACCATTCCCAGCATCGACCACTCTACGAACACGAAATCAATCAGGCTCCTATCAACACATTCCCCGTTCCCTCTATACCATGTGTATTTATGTGCATCTTTGTGTTTGAAATACGACTCACAAATGCACAACCTCCTCTCCTGACACAAATCCTTCAGTTGCTTCCCAGTATCATTTTCTCCTGGTACTCCATTACAACCCATTATGTTATCCTCAGGACCAGTGCCTACTCTTCCATTTATATTGCCAACTATGATCATTCTATAGCTCCTGGGCATTTCACCCACTGCTTCATCCAGCTCATCCCAAAATCTGTCTTTCTCTGTCTCTTTCTCACTTTTTCTCACACGGTGTATGCGCAACGATCACCGCCACTTTCACCTTCTCAAACTTGTACTTGACCTACATACACCTCGAGCTGATACACTGTAATCTCTCATTCCACTCTGCCACACCTCATTCATCAACAAAGCAACTCGTTCCTTGCTTCCTCCTCTCCCATTCATGGCCGATCGTACACATTTCACACTCTCCCACTCGTCCATTTCACACTCATTTTTGTTTCACACAATGCTATCACGGCATATCTTGCACTCTTGAACACATTCACCGCTTCCACCCTCTTGTTGTCCTCATTCACACCTCTCACATTCCACATGGCCACGCGAATCTTCCCATTTGGTTGGGGCCCTGGGCAGGTATTGGGCCCTCCGAGGCTCTCTGAAACGACTGCCATAATTAACAATAATAATAATAAAAAAAATAATAATAATAATGTTAATAATAATAATAATAATGTTAATAATAATGATAATGATAATAATAATAATAATAATAATAATAATAATAATAATGTTGATAATAATAATAATAATAATAATAATAATAATTAATAATAATAATTAATAATAATAATAATAATAATAATAATAGTGATAAAATTTTTTTAATAATAATGATAATAATAATAGTAATAATAATAAAATAATAATAATAATAATAGTATTAATAATGATGATGATAATGGTGATGATAATATTTACACTGACACACTGTAGGAATGTGAATATTACCGGCATTTCTCAGATCATGTAAGATTCAAAGGTTATTATAAACTCGCATCACATTTTCTTCATTAGTTTGAATATAACACAATATATATAATTTTTGGATATATTGTTTTCTAGATGACACTGGGAGCCTCTGTGGTACAGTGGTAGTGTGGGCGTTTTCGTACACTGAAGAATGAGGGTTCTCGTCCCGCCAGGGTAATAAACTTTGGGAGCGTTCTTCAGGCCACGTACTGCATTGGCGGACACAAGGGGTGTTGTGGTTGAACCAGTGTTGCATGCTATAAAGTATACTTGCACCCAGTCGGCATGCACGGGCCGATTACACTTGGTTCACAGACTACACACACATCCAAAGCCACTCCAACACTACAGTTACACTTCCAAGCACATTTCACCCTACATACAATCTCTACTAGACAGCCTAAGCCACTTGGTAGAGATCCATTGGCTGTACCGTCCCCACTTCGGTCGGGATAGGCCGGTCCTGCAGTGGACACTCAAATGGCTGATGAGATGAGATGAGATGCCACTGTTCTCTTGATACCCACATGGCCACAGTGAGGGCTAAACTACGGTACTTTGTCAAGCTATCTCTAGACCAACTCATTCAAGCAAAGAGAAGCCCTACACAATCAATGGTTTCAAAGCAATCTGTATGACCCTTTAGTATGGCGATAGAAATTAGGCTACCAATTATGCTTTAGAACTCTTGATGGTTTAGTTCGGCAGAGAGGAACCTTATAGGGTAAATGGATTAAGTCAGGGCAAGTGATGAAGAATAAGGATAACAAGAGTAGAATTACTCTGGGACCTGCAGTAAGGCTCTTGTTTCAAACATTATGCTGTCAATAGCAAACTAGCCTTAACAGAGAGATCCACTACCCAGATATTTTTGTCTCAGTAGGCATAAATTAAGCAGCTTTACTAAAATTGTCGCTAAATGGTGCCACCTCAGGTGTCAGCTGATGGCAGATTTGGGAGCTCATGTCAAATTACCTTATATGGTACCACTTTTATGCCTCAAAGGCCTCATTCTAATAAATCCTCCAGAAGTAGAAGAAGAAGAACGCTGGCCATCAATTGACCTGCTGGCTATCGCCGCAGGTAAAAATAGAATAAGACTTGGGAGATTATACAGTATATCCTGTACACCTACTCAAAACTATATCCTGTGTTCTGAAATTATAGCCTGTGTACTCAAAATTATATACTCGTAGCCTCTCCTGAAACTCGCTGAGAATGATCTGAGCAGAGAATGTTTTCGAATCATAAAATAAATCACAGCCCGTCCAGGATTAAGGCTGAATGAGTGCAGATGGGACTGCACTCAGTGAAGTGGTTTATACAAATTGAAATAATGACATTCTGCACGTACTAAAGCACAAAGAAAACCCGAGCACCAATGTAAAGCCTACAACTCTCCCTTGCAGTTCTATTCTATCTATCTATCTATAGCCCGACGCCCTAATCCCGCAAAGGGTGGCCGCAGACAAAACGCCTCCAAGTCACTCTGTCACCCACCATTTGACTACCCTCTCCCCAACTCACCCCCCCCCTCCCTCATATACCTCTCAACTCCATCCCTCCACCTCATCCTCGGTCTACCCCTCCCTCTCCCTCCCTCCACCTCACCTACATACACCCTCTTAGTCAATCTTTCATTCTCCATTCTCTCCACATGTCCAAACCACCTCAGTGTATTTCTCCTAATCTTCTCAACCACATCCACATCTACCCCACAACGTTCCTTCACTTCTTCATTCGTCAACCTATCCCTCCATGTCACTCCACATGCTCCTCTCAAGTAACTCATTTCCACTGCTCTCACTCTTGACTTGTTCCCCTCTTGCAAGGTCCACGCCTCGCTTCCATACGTCAGGGTAGGGATCACAATACTATCATGCAGTGACTTCTTAACTTCCATACTCACCTCCCTATTTCTCATCACTGCTTTCAGTGTACCAACAACCTTCCTTCCCTGCTGTACCCTTTCACGTACTTCATCCCCCAAAGTTCCATCCTTACTCATCACACTACCCAAGTACTTGAATGCACTCACATTCTCCATATCCTCACCATCCAACCTCACTGCACACTCTGTGACTTCATTCCTCTCAAACACCATAACTTTACTTTTGTTTACATTAACTTTCAGCTTCCTCCTCCTACACACTGTCCCAGATTCATTCACCAAACCTTGCAATTCCCATTCATCTTCACTCAACAATACTGTATCATCAGCAAACAGCAACACCGGAAGCTTCCAAATCTCACCCTCATTCATTAGGGCCAGCCCCACATCCACTGCCCTACCTTGCACCTCCTTTACAACCCCATCCATATATATATTAAACAGCCATGGAGACATCACACACCCCTGTTTCAGTCCCACATTGAGATCAAAGAACTCACTCAGCTCACCATCCACTCGCACCGTAGCCCTAGCTCCCTCGTACATACTCTTTACAGCACTCAACAATTTCCCCTTCACTCCATATATTCTTAATACCTTCCACATACCTTGCCTATCTATTCTGTCATAAGCTTTCTCCAAGTCCATGAAGGCAGCATACACTCCTTCCCTTCCCTAGATACTTCTCCACTAAACATCTTAGAACAAATATCTGATCTACACACCCTTTTCCCTTCCTAAATCCCCCTTGTTCTTCTCCAACTAGCTCCTCTGTCATATACCTAACCCTATCAATGAGTATTCTACCATATATTTTACCAGTCACACTAAGAAGGCAAATACCCCTATGGTTACCACATACTTCTCTCTCCCCTTTTCCTTTGTACAGAGGAACAATTATCCCTGATTTCCAGTCCTCTGGAACCCTTCCCTCTTCCCAAGCCAATCTACACAACTTCCATATCCACTCCACAACAATCTCACCCCCATACCTAAGCATTTCACCACACACTCCATCAATTCCTGGGGCCTTTCCCAGCTTAATCTTCTTCATCGCTTCCACTACTTCCGCCCTACTGATCTCTTCCTCCCTCCTCTCATCTCTTCTTCTCCCAGCCATTCCCCAATCACTGCTCTCACTCTCTACATTCAACAAATCCTCAAAGTGCTCCTTCCATCTCCTCAATTTCTCTCTCTTCTCCACCAACAATCTATTATTCCTATCTTTCACTCCCCTATTATTTCCCCTTTCACACTGCCTTACTTTCTTTACCTCCTTCCAAAACAATTTCTTACTCTCCCTCCATTTCACACTCAGATTCCTCCCAAACTCTTCATCCACTTTCTTCTTACTCTCCTTCACCAGTCTCTTAACCTCCCTTCTCCTGCTCACATATACCTCTCTCTTCTCTCTCTCATCTTCTCCCCTACCTCTACTCACCCTTGCAATTCACGAGATCATAATATTGTGTGTGGAGAATACTGTCTTACTGACTGCATCCTTGATACCAAGAGGGTGAATATATATAGACAGCCCTCCAGTGTTTGAAAATCCTTTATAAAATAACTGTAAGGAAGATGTTATTAGCCTGCATGTCACGCTACAGAGTGCATTCAGCAGTGCCGGGGAGACTCCAAACATGCTTTATGCTCAACGTGGGTTTGGCATACTATCATAAAAAAAAAAAAAAAAAAATCTACGAGAGGCCTTTCCTGTGTCAAATAAGATCGTCTGACGGTAGCAAGAACAAAATAAACAGACGTAATGATACTGAAGAGTTAATATTCTACAGCAGTAATTTGATTTTGCTCAGTGGATGCACTCAGTACGTATTGCAGGAGATATATAGCAATATTCATTTTGTCCGATTGGTTGTGTGAAGTGAATCCTATTACTCTGTTATTAAATGCTATTAGCGGCTGTGAGGTAGCATATGATAGCTTTGATGAATTTGTGCAGTGCTGATAATTACGTCATCAAAATCATCCCATTGACTTTACACCCAGCGTATCAGAGCATCGTACTTACCTGACAGTTTTAAAACATTGGCAAGAGTACCACATTCCTGTTTATCAGGTATTGTAGTGTCAGCAACTGTGCACGGTGGTCCGTAGCTGTATCTGTTCGTAATTATGAGAACTACTGAGAAACCTGCCCTAATACTCAGAGGGAAAATGACAACCAGAATTAACTTTTCCACATGTTCACCAAGTACGAATCATGAAGTGATGTTTTAGAGAACTGCTTATGAAAGAGGAAAGTGTGTGTGTGTGTGTGTGTGTGTGTGTGTGTGTGTGTCCGTCCGACCGTCCATCCGTCCTAAATGTGAACCCATGTGGTGCGCACAACAGTAAAAAAAAAAAAAAAAAAAAAGTTTTGGTGCAAATTCCGACTGAAACAAATTGACACCACAAACGATGGCTACTGAATAAATGTCCAATAATTCAACACCACGCTGGTAAAGTCCCTGCTTTTCATGAGGACGCACAGTGTTACATGATCTTTGTATTTTCTACGTAGTGTTGTTATTTTGAAACATTTAGGTGATATCCCATTAAATATATTGGGACATTGCAAGCTGGTCTGATCGTTTCAAATAATATGGGTTCTCTATTGCGAGACATTATTATTAGTTTTTCTTGTTTTTTTTTTAAATCAATACGGTAATTCGTATGCAAACGTATAAAAGATCATCCTTTCAGCATCGGCTTTCAGTATTTATCACAGCTTTGGCTTTGCACCACGGACTCGGGATACAAGCAGATCGGGAGAACAAGACGATACCACTGAACCCCCGTGGTTCAGTGGTATCTAAACTAAAGTAATAGCCTCAGATACTTATACAGTGAAGAGGATTACATGAGACTGGTTGTTTTCATTTACCTAAACTTTATATTTCAATGTGCATCAGAAGGGAGGAAATGGAGTGTTTTCAAGGTTATCTGTGGGGGAAACCATGATGTTTAAACTAATGATCGTGTGACTATGAGGCGGCAGGCGAAGGGTGGTTTGCTAAGCGCCTGACCCTACAAAATCTCACATGTAGATTCGCTGGACTAAATGGTGTTTCTGAAGTTACAAGCAAGAATTTTGGCTTCTGTTAGGTGAATGATGCGTACTGACCAACACACACACACACACACACACACACACACACACACACACACAGAAATTTTTTTACAAAGTAATAGGATTGCAGGTACGAAAGTGGTACACAAACAGGATGGAAGAAAAAGGAGGAAGGTAGTAGAACCATGTCATGACAAATATATAAACAAGATGATAAAGTTGATGTACTCAAATGTGGATGGAATGGTATCTAAATTACTAGAGATGAATGATTATGTCAGAGAAAATGAACCACAAATAATATGCCTAACTGAAACAAAATTAACACCAAGGATATCCAATGACATACTAAACTTAGAGGAATACAATATATGGAGAAGAGACAGAAATTTAAAAAAAGAAGGAAGAATTATAATATTAACTAAGAAAAATCTAAAAGTCAAGGAAATAAAACTAGATATACCATCAAAAGTAGAACTGATTGCAGTAGAGATCGACACATCTGAAGGTAAAGTAATTGTAGCCAATTTGTACATGCCACCCAGATCAAACACATCGGAAAGAGACGAATATGAGGACCTGGCAGAGAGTACAATTCAGAGTTTAAGATCATTACTACAAAAAATGGAAGAGAAATCGGAAAGAATAATACTAACTGGGGACTTCAATACAAATATAAATTGGAATACTCTAGATATAAATAGCCAAGAAAGCTGTTGGGAACAAAAGCTCCTGAATCTCGTACAAGAGTTTTTCTTAACGCAACATGTGAGGGAAACCACCAGAAAAAGAGGACTTGATGTACCTTCAGTGCTAGATCTAATATTTACTAGGCAAGAAAATGACATTGACAGTTTAATATATCACCCTCCACTCGGCAAAAGCGATCATGCAGTACTAAATTATAACTTCAGGATAGCATATGACATAGTAAACAGCAATGACAGTTACAAAAAGAGCCTAAACTATGAAAAGGGAAATTATCAAGACCTAAAGAAGTATTTCTTAGAAGTTGATTGGGAAAATGAACTTAGAAGACAAGATTTAAATGCTGTATATAAAAAATTTTGTGAATTTTATGAAATAGGAGTCCAGAAGTACATCCCACAGCACAAAGAAACAGATAAAAAAATACAGAAATGGTTCAATACAGAATGTAAAAAATCAAAAGAAAGAAGAGATTTGTTGTGGAATAGATACAGAAGACACAATAGTGAAAGGGCGTATAATAATTACAAACAGGCAAGAAATGACTATACAAGATTAAGGAGGGAAGCCCAAAAACAGTTTGAGGAGGATATAATAAATAAAAGTAGTGATCAACCAAAGCTGTTTTACAGCTATATCAGAAGCAAAACCAAAGTACAAGATATAATACAATCCATTACGGATGAGGGAATCACTTATACACAAGAGAAAGATATTTGTGAAGCACTAAATAAGAATTTCCAATTAGTTTTTACAGAAGTAAAAAATTTTTAGAGGGACTATGTGGAACACGCATGTCCACACATACTACCAGATATACAAATAGCAGAAAAAGTAATACAGGAGGAGTTAAGTAGATTAGACAGAGGAAAAGCAAGTGGTCCTGATGAAATTTCATGTTGGGTATTATGAGAATGTGCAAAAGAAGTTAAGTAAACCATTATTTTTAATTTTCAAGAAATCCTTGAGTCAAGGTAAACTACCTGATATTTGGAAAAAAGCAAATATTGTCCCCTTATTCAAGAAAGGGAATAGACAAAATCCACTCAACTACCGACCAGTATCACTGACCAGTGTTGTAAGCAGGGTATTAGAAAAACTTATAAGAAAAGCTTGGGTAAATCATCTAAAAGAACACAGTATGATAACAGAAAGACAGTTTGGTTTCAGAAAAGGAAAATCATGTGTTACTAATCTGTTCAGCTACTATGACAGAGTAACAAACACAATACAGGAAAGGGAAGGATGGGTGGACAGTATCTATTTAGATTTCAAGAAAGCTTTTGACACGGTACCACACCAAAGACTTTTATGGAAACTGTACCATCAAGGAGGAATTCGAGGCAAACTGTTTTGTTGGATGCAAGACTTTCTCATAAAAAGAGAAATGAGGACAGTACTAAGAGGAAACTACTCATCATGGAAAGAAATGACTAGTGGAGTACCACAGGGTTCAGTGCTGGCACCAATCATGTTTTTAGTGTATATAAATGATATAAACAGTAACACTGGAAATGAGAGCTATCTGAATATGTTTGCAGATGATGCAAAAATACAAAGGAGAATTACTAACACAGACTCTTGTAAAGAGCTACAAGAAGAAATAAATAAACTTCATGAATGGAGTAGTACATGGCAAATGGAATTCAATGTGGACAAGTGTCATGTAATCAAGTTTGGTAAAAGTGGAAAAAAATCTGATTGGGATTATAAGTTAGGAAATAAAACCCTATACACATCAGAAAGAGAGAAAGACCAAGGCGTGATTATCAATAACAGACTATCTCCGGCTGACCACATCAGTGAGAAGGTACGGAACATGTATACACTGCTTGCAAATATGAGAATAGCATTCACATACATAAATGAAGACATGCTAAGAAAGATAATAAGATCATTCATTAGACCAACCCTGGAATATGCATCAGTAGTCTAGAGTCCTCATCTCAAAAAGCATATAGACAAGATTGAAAAAGTTCAAAGGGCCGCTAAAAGATGGATACCAAGCTTAAGGGACCTAAGCTATGAAGAAAGACTAAATAAACTGAATCTACCAACACTACAGGAGAGAAGGAAAAGAGGTGACATGATAATGCTATAAAAGTGCATATCAGGAAAGGAGAAAATACACATAAATGATTACTTAACATATGGAGAAGCATCAGCAAGAGGACACTGCAAAAAACTGCATAAGAAGAGAGGTGATAAAGACGTAAGGAAATTCAGTTTCCCAAACAAAGCAATTGATCAATGGAAAGCACTACCGAATGAAATAGTGTGTGCCAAAACAGTTCACAAATTTAAGGATATGTACGATAAATATGGTTTAAGACACGGGACAGTACGAGCTTGACTCATTCCTGTAAAGATACAATTAGGTAAGAACAATTAGGTAAGGTAAGAACACACACACACACACACACACACACACACACACACACACACACACACACACACACACACACACACACACACACACACACACACACACACACACACACACACACACACACACACACACACACACACACACACACACACACACACACACACACACACACACACACACACACACACACACACACAGCATCATAAAAATATCACAACACATATCATTATGTAGTTAAATCCAGTATTTCAGAATATAACAAAGGAAACAACCAACATCATGGAGTTCATTTCAGTATCAAACATTTCAGATCAACATTATGTATTAAAGTTCAGCATCGAACATCCCGGCCAAACATTATTCACCAAAATCTACGTCTCTAAACATCCATTATCTGTCATTAGGGCAGGTATGCTTGACAAACTGGCTAATTAAACTGCCAGGCTGACGAATGAGGATATAAAGGAGCGTTGTGGTGTGGATGTGAATGTGATAGGAAGCGTTATGAGGAACACACTGAGGTGGTTTGGCCATGTGGAGAGGATGGAGGGTGAAAGACTGACGAAGAGAGTGTATGTGAGTGAGGTGGAGGGGGGAAGAGGGAGGGGGAGGCCGAGGATGAGATGGAGGGATGGGGTGGAGAGGTATATGAGAGAGGGGGGTGTGAGTTGGGAGCAGGGCAGTGAAATGGCGGGGGACAGGGCGGCTTGGAGGCGATTTGTTTGTGGCCACCCCAAAGGGGATTGAGGCGTCTGGGAATAGATAGATAGATAGATTTAGAGGTAACCATTTAGAGGTAAGGGCTTTTATTTTCTTAAGAGGTTACGTTTCCCCTACTTCAGATGAAAATAAAGGCGCTCATCTCTAAATGATACTTTGATTATCCACCCCATGAAAACAAAGGAATATCATGCAGTCAGACCCAACCATGGTGCAGGCAGTGTGTGGTTTGGTCCCGGGTCGCCACAAAGGAACCTATTCCCGCTCGCCCCCTCGCCTCTACCATATAGTGGCACTAATGAGCAAGACTTATTGTGGGTTATAATCCAGCACAGAAGGATGAATGGAAAAGGGGTGGAGGGAACTGGGGTTTTATTGGAGGAGAATGAAGGAAAATGGAAGTGTGTTAGTGGAAAGGGGAAAGAATGAAGAAGAGGGATGTGGAGGATATCGTAGTTGGGATGAAGCTGATTTTTGCTTGTGAAGAGTTTTGAGAGAAAAAGAAGCTTAGAATACTAGATGGGTGTATTGGCGGAGTGATTAATGTGAACGGGAGTGCACCGGTGGAGAGAAGGGAAAGAAATCTTGAAGGTAGGTGTATTGGGAGAGTTGGAGAGGCATACGGCAGGTATGAAAATTGATGTTTGGATGGAGACTAATTATGTAAGGATA
Source organism: Coenobita brevimanus (assembly GCF_032717465.1). Taxonomy (NCBI): domain Eukaryota; kingdom Metazoa; phylum Arthropoda; class Malacostraca; order Decapoda; family Coenobitidae; genus Coenobita; species Coenobita brevimanus. The sequence goes on from NC_137002.1 coordinate 18,711,586, forward strand.
AAGTTGAACGGAGGATGAGCGTACTGGTGGAGAGGAAGGGGCGATTTAAAGGAGTTAGAGGGATGGCTGAGAAAAAATGTAGTTTACACTGTAGTTTTTGTTGACTTTAATTCTGAGGACGTGAGGCGGTAGTGGAATGAGGAAGGGAAGGTATATTCGGGAAAAGGGTGAATTTGTGATGGGAAGCTGCTGGAGGGAAAACGGGTTGGGTGTCCTGTTGGGGAGAAATTCGCGAGGGACAGAGAGAGGTGAAGAGTGTCCGGTGGAGAGACGGAAGAGGTGAGAGTACTGATCAGAGGGATGGGAGGACTTTTGGTGGAGCGATGGAGGGAGGGAAAGCTGCTGGAGGGATTGGTAGGTAAAGCTGAAGGGGCGGATAGGCAAGCTGTTGGAGGCATGGAGGATGGAGAAGCACTGTTGTGGGGATGGAGGATGGAGAGTTACTGTTGGATTGATGGAAGACTGAGAGTTACTGTTGAAGGAATGGAGGATGGAGAGGCACTATTGGAGAGATGGAGGGTGGAGAGGTCCTGTTGGAAGGTGGAGGATTTTTTTTTTTATGCTAGGAAGAAGGAACCAAAGGCCACGAGGCCGCAATAACTGTTCCTTCCAAGAGAAAAACAAAATGCAAGAGAGAGCCAAATTCAACATCCGATCATTTTGAGATGCCTGGACACACTGCGTTTGAAAGACTGGAGATCATAGGAAGTAGGAAATACAGACAGAGGGAGACAATTCCAGAGATGACCTGTTGTATAAATGAAGGACTGGGAGTAACGGTTAACTCTTGATTAGAGAGTTGGACAGAATAGGGATGAGAGTTTGCTGCTAGACGGGTGCTACACTCCCGTCGTAGAGGTGAAGGAATGCAAGCAGATAGTTCAGAGGAGCAATGACCATTGAAGGAGCGATAGAAAAGAGATAAAGATGTAACAGTGCGGTGAAGAGACAGAGGTTGAAGGGAGTCAGTAAGAGGGGGAGAGTTAATGAGACGAAAAGCCTTTGACTCCACTCTATTGAGAAGAGCTGTATGTGGGGAGCCTCCCCACACGTGAGAGTTATACTCTAAACAGGGGCGGATAAAACCCCTGTATAGAGTCAACAATTGTACAGGGGAAAAGAAGGATTGGAGTCGGCTTAGCACATCCAATCTCTTGGAAGCAGATTTTACAAGAGATGTAATATGATCTTTCCAAGATAAGTCCCGAGTGAATGAAACCCCAAGCATGTGCAAGGATGATGCTGGATTAAGCTGAATAATATTAAACATTAGTGGGTACTCCTGTGGAAAATTCTGTTGGGTTGATAGGTGTAATAACTGAGTCTTTGATGGATTAAAAACAACAAGATTATTTTTACCCCAGTCAGAGATATGAGCCACGTCAGACATTAGGTGTGCCATAGCCTCATCCCTTGTTTGTTGAAGTATCTGCCAAGATGGACGTTGCAGGAACCAAATGGAAAGGTGAAGGGTGGAGTCATCAGCGTACGAGTGGATAGGGTTAGATGTACAGCTTAGAAGGTCATTGATGAACAGAAGGAAGAGAGTTGGTGATAGGACAGAGCCCTGAGGAACACCACTGTTGATAGATCTAGGAGAAGAACGATGGCCGTCTACAACAACGGCTATGCGAGTAGAACGACCAGAAAGGAAGCTATAGGTCAAGGTACAGTTAGAAGGATAGAAACTGTAAGAGGGCAGTTTGGAAATTAAAGATTTATGCCAGACTCGATGGAAAGCGTTTGAGATGTCAACTGTAATGGCAAAGCTTTTGCCAAAGTTCCGAAAGGAGGATGACCAGGAGTCTGAAAAGTAGGTTGGAAGATCGCCAATGGAGCATCCCTGAAGGAACCCATACTAACGATCAGAATGGCACTGTTGGAAGGTGGAGGATGGTGAGGCACTGTTGGAAGGTGGAGGATGGAGAGGTACTGTTGGAGGGATGGAGGATGGAGAGGTACCGTTGGAGGAATGAAAGATGGAGAGGTACTGCTGGAGGAATGGAGGACGGAGAATCACTTTTGGAGGAATGGAGGATGGAGAGGTATTGTTGGAGGGATGGAGGATGGTGGGGTACTGTTGGAGGGAAGAAGGATGGAGAGGTACTGTTGAACGGATGGAGGATGGGGAGGTACTGTCAGAGAGGGAGGATAGAGAGGACATGCTGACAGGATGAAGGAGGTGAGAGTGCCAGCAGAAAGAGTATTAACTGAGAGTTGAGGAACAGTGATGGAGGGTGTGATGGGGAGATGAATGGCTGCAGAAAGGACTGGAGGACATTGCTACAGGGAGAGTGAAAGAGGTTACGTTCTGTTAACCATCACACAATGAGTCACTTATAAATGTCTATATATATATATATCTGTTTATCTATCTATCTATCTATCTGTAGCCAGGCGCCTTAATCCCGTAAGTCTAGGGTTGGCCACAGACAAATCACAGTAGAGGGAACAGAGAAGTATGGCAGTGATGGGGAAGTGGGCTTATGAGGGCACGGATATAGCGCTAAACTGGCTGGAAAATAAAATTAAGGAAAACAGATGGGGGAAAATAGGAAGAAAGAAAGTAAATGCAAGGAAAACAAGAGCAGGAATGGGGAGGAAAAGAAAACAGAGGAGAGAAAATAAGAATATGAGGGAATGTAGCAGGAAAGGAATGGAAAAAGGATCAAACCCAACCTTGGATTCGATAATCCTGGATAATGAGAACTGGGTATTCTGGTGGGCTCGAGTCCCGGATTCTACAACAAGATGGAGGGAAGATGAAGAGCCGGACAATTCAATTATCGGAATGAAAATAGTATGAGAGTGTGGGGTGAGTAACGGAGCCTGATCATCGGCTGCTGCTGCTGCTGCTGCTGCTGCTCGGTGGTTGCGATGGCGATGGTAGTGGTAGCGGCGGCGGTACTGGTGGTGATGATGGAGGCTGAAGGAGAAGACAGGTCGTGGTGGTGGAAGTGGAAACAGAAAGTTTGTGATGGTGGAAATGAAAGGAGGAGAAAGATGGTGATGGTTGAGGTGGAAAGAGTAGAAAGATGGTGATGAGGAGTGGAGGGGGAGAAATATGGAGATGGTGAAGGTAGAAGACAGATGGTGATGGTGGGGGATGACGAAAAAAGATAGTCATGGTTGACGTGAAAGAAGAAAGATGGTACTGGTGGAGGTGGAAGGAGAATGAAGATGGTGATGGTGGAGGTTGAAGAAAGATGGTCATGACGTAGGTCAAGGAGGAAGAAAGAAGGCGATGGTGGAGATGGAAGGAGATGGACGATGGCGATGGTGGAGGTGGAAGAAATAATATGGAACTGGTTAAGGCTGAAAGGAGAAGAAAGTTGGTGGTGATGGAGGTGGAGGGAGGAGAAAGGTGCTGGTGGTGAAGGTGGAAGACATGATGGGGGAGGTGAAGGAAGAAATATGGTGATGGTGGAGCCAGAAAAAATAAATAAATAAAGATGGTGATGGTGGAAGCTGAAGGAGAAAGATAGTAATGGAGGTGGTGGAAGAAGAAAGATGGTGCTGGTGGAGGTGGAAGGAGAAATATGGTGATGGTGGAGGTGGAAGGAGGAGAAATATGGTTATGGTGGAGGTGGAAGGAGAAAGATGGTGATGATTTAAGGATAGAGGGAGGAGAAAGATGGTGATGGTTTAGGTGGAGTGAGGAAAAATATGGTGATGGTGGGGGTTGAGGGAGGAGAAAGGTGGGTGAAGGGTGGATGAAGAACCCGAACCTCTTTATTACCATGAGTGCCTTCAGTTCTATTCATGATAACTACAGACGATGTTATTAATTTTTTTCTGATTCTAGACATAAATTATGAAGTCCGATCTCTGAAGTCCAACGTTTCGTACACCTTCACATATCACAGTTTTTGGCGCTAATACCCTCCGTCCATACATAATACGCCTCAGGACCCTTTTCATATCAGCAACAGAGTGGTGATATTACCAGGTGTGTTTTTGCGATATATCAGTGGGTCTTGTGGAAGATCAACAAAGAATTTTTTAACGAAATCTAAATCCACAAATATTCCGAGGCTCAGCTAGCCGTAAATCTCTCATGTCGAACCACAGATCTCTGCTCTACTGACGTCTTCTTGAGAGAGAGAGAGAGAGAGAGAGAGAAAGAGAGAGAGAGAGAGATGGATACGAATAACGACCGAAGAAAATTTTGAACAAACGAATAAAATAGAAGGAAACGGACAAAGTATGTGGAAATGAATGAAAGTATGACCTATGGTTTCTTTTTGCCAAACTTTAATTTCTTGGTCGCCTTATCGTCTTGTAACATTAATCCATACTTGGTGCAATGCCATCCAATGGTTTTTCTACAGTCTTACAGACAGGCGAACAAACAGATAGATAGATAAACAAAGAGTCAATCACAGGACAGTTAGACCGACAGAAACACAGGATAGACAGACAGACAAACTACCTAACAAAGAGCCCTCTTGCGCTACGTGTTCGGGTATAATAAGGATTTAACTGGGTCACAGTAAAGTGACAAGGTAATGGTGTGATGACAGAGATAACTTAGAGGGGCACTCAGTGAAGTACATCTCTCCGACATGGGCAACATAATTTCTAAATTACTCTTCATAATGGGTTATGGTTTCTACTCACTGATCGGGGTTTAGCAAAAAGTGTTTTCCGGATCCGGAATCTATAATACAATCCAGATCGGTCCCAAAAGTTAACTGATTCTTCCCTAGGACATGGGCTATCTACTCACCATATTAGGTCCAACTCTCTCTTTTAGGTTTTTATTAATCCTGCTAACAGACAAACAAACTAACAAACAAATTGGGGTGAAAACATACTCTCCTTCTTGGAGAGAGTGATGGCGTGATTGCAGGGCTGATGGAGGCTTAATAATTGCACTTGGACCAAGTTTAGTATAATGCAACAACGAGGACAGGGCGAAAACCAGGATCATTATCATTTTTGTCTTCAGTTTCAGGCTGAAACAAATGGTCGTATAATATTTTTCCATGTTCTTATTCCTTCCGTAAGTTATTGCCGCATAGTAATGAAGTTAATGTAGTTGGGTTGGGGAAACATTTCTTAAGACTATATCAATACTTCATTTGATGATCTATCTATCTATTGCCAGACGCCGTAATCCCGTAAGGGGTGGCCATTTTACTCTGAGTTATGTGTTTTACAGGGAGGGGCACTAACCCTCCACCAACCCACTTGTTGACACGTAGGGGGCACGTATGGTTTGGTTATATGGTTACCACCCAGCGTTTAAATGGTTTCTAGGCTTACAGGAAACCATTAGGCTTGTCACTCAATGTAAAGCCACCTGTAATGGAAAGAAAGGAATGAGAAGTGACAGGAAAGATGGGAGAAATAGGAAGAGAGGAGGGTATATATTTTTAGGGTTTATTGAAGTACATTGAGAATGTATTCTTTTGCGTTTGAAAACTTTACATAATGTTAACTGGTTGTTCATTTTCTCGACCACTTTTTGTTGAATAATTATGAAGACAGTGTCCCTATACAAATGAGTCTTGTGAATACAAAGGCATAATACAAATTTGATATGATAGGACTTCATAACACTGTGTTAATATGGAAAAAGCCATTAGGTACTTCTCATCTGTCCACAGCAGGAAAGCAGTGTCCACAATCCTTTTATACGAATCACGTTATGAAAAAATGGATCTGTTGGCTCCGCATTGTAGAGCTCATCGTATGAAAGAAACTACTCTCATTTATAACTCTTAGGAATGAATTACTTCCTAACTCTCCTCGTCCTCCTGATTCTAAACTCGTCCGTGTCAGCTAACCGTACCGAACGCGGTGGTGGGGGAACGTAATCACTGTCGCGAAATTCTGTTCTAACGATGGTTACACACTAAGACGACCATCATGGGTGGGACAGATGGCTTCAGCAAAGAGGCCAACATCATTAACACCAGTGAGGCCAAACAGCAGAATCTGCTGAATGGACTACACTAATTTTCAGCAATGATAAATATACTCCTTTTATATTTTGCTTTGTATATTGGGATGTGCTGTGGATTGCATAAAAAGTATCGATGTACACTTCACGTGAGACTAAATGACACCACAGTCGATGGATATTGAAAAATGGCCGATGATTCCACTCCAATTTAGTAAACTTATTTCCATGGGGATGCATTATATTGCATGCTGATGGTATTTCCTAATGAGTAATGTTGTCATGTAAATAGTCAGATGTTGAAATATTAATTTTCTTGAAACATCACCAGCCGTAATGATCATTTCAGACATCATCGGAGCCTTCCAGAGCCACACATTGTGGAACAAGAGTACCGAATACTTTTTACGAAAAATGGCAACCCATACCATGACTCTTACACCTGGCACAAGTGCAGTATGGGACAGGTTGTTGCTAATATGATGTGCACATTAACGGGAAGGTAGGTAGGCATTAATCAGAATTTAGTGATCCAGATACTTAAATGTAGGACTCTGGCTCTGACATTGACTCTGACTTTGACTTAATCTGTCGACGACGGCGACGATGATGATGATGGTGATGGCAGAGATACGAAAATAAAGTTTGCAAACTATCCCACAAAATATAACGATATTATATAGTTCTTCGCTCAGTCTTGAAAATCGGTCTGGTGTCTCAGTATCAGTAATCATTGGTTTACTTTGTCACAGGTTGAGCTAGTCTTGTGCACCACCTGGCCCCTGCAGAAATCTATGGCACAAACGTCAGTCAGCCTTACACTACCCAGGTGCTGGTAATGGACTTTACTTCCTGCGGTGGCACTGATATGACCGAGCACCTCCCCTGCCTGGTCATACAAATGTCCCTCACCTCCATCTCAGTTCCCCGAAAGGAAGATGGTGACCTACATGAAAGAGCAACTTCAGCCTGCAGTCCACCTGGTTCACGTCTAGATGAGCCAGGTATTACAACAACAACAACAACAACTACTACTACTACTACTACTGCTACTACTACTACTACTACTACTACTACTACTACTACTACTACCACTACTTTTTTTTAATCATTGGGGAATTATATTGTGAAGATAAAAACCAACCCCCCTAATACAGTTCACCATTTGGAGTTGTAATGTGAAGGTTAACACTAACCCTCACATTACAATCCTTTGGCTCCAAGCACGCCAACGGCTGTGGTTACCAACCATCTACTATTGCTATTATTATTTTATTTTATATTTAGTGATATTACAATGTAAATAAAGACATTAAACTATTGGAGTCGCTGGTCTATGCGACTCTCGACCACTGTAGCTTCGTAATCCATACCCGCCAGAGAGACAGGGGGCTGATGATCTTGTGCCCCTGAGACATAGCAGAGCAGACTTCACAAGGGAGAATGACAGTTGACATCTCATCCAAGCCATAACAGAACTCTGCAGTTGATGTTTCTTCTCAGAAAGAACCTCTGCCAATCTCGAGTAGAATCTCACCGCCTCTGGACCCATCCCACCTGATGTTGTAAACATAAGGGGAGTAAATCAACCATGGTCCACATGTTGGATTCTTTCTTGATAATTTCTATTTTTTTCTTGTTCATTCCTTTTGTGTGCAGCTTCGAGAGACAGTTCACGATGACATGCTGCCATGGGATCGAATATCCTGATGTCGAAGAACGCCCTCTGCCCACGTGTCCAGAAACCTCGAGCACTAACATCCACTCTTGCATCATTTGATGTGTTTGCTGTTCTGTGGGTGAAGTGCTCGCCGTCCAGGGGTAGCAGAGCTGGCTCAATCGTGACATCATGGCATATTTCCTGCAGCATTTTGGCAGTGAGGTCACGTACTTCATTGTGTCGGATGCAAACAAAACCTCCCTTCTTGCATACCATTGCATGGTTTGCGTCAAAGGCAGTGCCACAGGCACAGTGATGAGGTAGGTTCTCAATTGGCCACCTATATCTCAAGGCTATGGCGTCAGTAAATTCTTGTTTGTTGAAGTGGAAGCTCTTTGCCTTGAGAGGCAGGGTTGTGTGCCAGTTCGAAGCCCCAACCTCCTGTGCAATTTCAACTCTCCTGCACTGGTCTGGTGTTAGATGTTCGATTATGTGCTGCAGCTGGTCTTTTTGTCTTGCTTCACGCTCCTTGCTTATCTGTGTCTTTGTCTTTCTGCCTTTGGTGGTCGATTTCACTCGGCTCAAGCTGGGCGCAGATCTTCTGTGACAAGGATTCGGTGAGCCTGAGTGAATTTCTGTGTTCGTACCTTGCCACGGCTACTGGATTATAATGCCAAGGCCTCCCATCCTGAGTGGTTGTGCTAGAAGGTCCCTCTCTTCTGGTGTGGGGATGTGGCCATTGGTTAGAGATGGGAGGAATGAATCCCTGATTGCATCCTCCAGTGGTTGTAGCAGCAACTCGATGTCTGGTATGGTCCTCATCACGAAGGTCCACTTGTGCTTTACACCATAGGTAAATGCACTGTGTACTGCATGGGGTTCTGTTTTTGTGTGGCTGGATAGTGTATGAATTTCTTCTAGCCATGTCTTTACCTTATCACTCACATATTTGTCTTTGAATTCATTGGGTCCAATCACAGCCCCTAGATGTATCTGGCCTTCCTTGGTTACTATCACGTTTGTGCCTCTAAATGCTTCCTGTGTATCTTGATAGTAAGCTGGTTTCACGATCAAGATGGACTTACTTGCATTAGGGTAGTAACCTATTTCAGGGCCAAGAGATGTTACAATGTCCCACCACTTCCTCACATCCTCAACCTTGCCAGCACCCGTGAGATCATCTGCATAGGCTACCTGTTTTGCATTGGTGGCCTCGTATTTAATCTGTTGTTGCAGCACTGTCATCGCCAATGCGTACATAGCCATGGCAATGGGGTCCCCCCGGGTAGTTCCTTCTGTGGACTGATTACACCGACATCGTGAGCAGCTGTCTTACCCACAATGTAGAGATCTGCTGGTTCTTTGTAGGTGTTTTCCACATATTGGGCAAACGCTGGGCATTTAACCTTGATATTGTGCAGCACTGTCTACCGGTTGATGGAATTAAATGCATATGAGGCATCAACTAATAACACTGCCTGACAGTCCTCTTCCCCAAATATTTTCCTCATGGAGTGAAGTGCTGCCTCACCTCCTGCCTGCTGGCCTGCACACACTTGGAGGTTGCCAACTGCCTACTTCACATCATCTTTCACCACCTCCATGATGCATTTTCCTATAATCCGTCTTAAGACTTCACCCACCCCGATGGGCCTGCATCCAGGATTCTTATCAAGGGGGATTAGTCTGCAAGCCGTCAGTGCTTCGGTGTTACTGCACTGACTTGAAGCCAGCTTCCTCGCCAGTGAGGCAATGGTGTTACACAGGTCTGTTGCTGCCTCCCCAAACTTGATGTTACTGAGGATTACTCGCCAAGATTTTGCATCCAGGCCTGACGGTCCTGTCCCTCCCTGTGTGTGCATTGCCTTCCGCCACACCATATCTCCAGTTATCTTGTCATATATGATGGGATTGGGAGGAGTGTAGTTGCCGTCGATCTTTGACTGGGCACTTGCTTGTCGTGCAGTCGGGTTTTTTTTTTTTAGTTGTTGCATTGTTTCATCTGTCAGGTCAAGTACTCCGTTTGGTGATTCAGCTGACAGAGATCTTGTTGCCATCGAGACCTTCACCTGTCTCATCTTGCTGCCAAAAATCCTTACCATATCGTTGGTATTCTGATTTCTTCTGCCTCGGTTGTTGATTCTCATCTGCAATGCCCTTGCTTCCTCAAGTACATTGTCGATTTCACCTCTTTTCCATGTTTCAACCCGTCTTTGGATGGCCTTAATATTTTCTGCAATGCTAGCTCTTGGGCGAGTCTTGTTGAGGAAGAGATGTGGTATTAGTGCAAGGACCTTAACCCCTTAACCGCGGGGCGTCACTTTCGTGACGCTTGGGAGCAAGGGATCATACCGCGGGGCGTCGCTTTTGTGATTCTGTGTTATTTTGAATTCACCCGGGCTTTCAAGTGGGGGCTTGTATCATCTATCAGTACTGACAATGTCCAACACTAGTCAGCACTCCTAATCTCATCTGTACTCCCATCCATTGTTGACAATTTAGCCATTTCTCCCCGTTCTTGACTCCCCTCCCTATCCCCCCTCCATTACCCTATCCTCTCGCCTGCCCGGCCATGCTACGCTAAGTAAATCTTCCCTGGAATTTTTCACTGATTTCATCCAATGAAATAAGCCCTATGTCGTATTCTTATACCAAATAATATATACAAGAAAGAAATCAGGTAAGTGAGAGTGCCATACACCTGGAATTGGCTAATTATCACCTGACAACACCTCACGTGCACTCGTTCGCTAATTTTCGCTGTTTTTTTCCCCTTGAAATATGCCGTATAATCTATTTTCGTAATAAATATACATGTAAGGAGAGAAGGGAGAAGCCTAAGTGATATTTACATTCACCTGGAACTACCTAATTTATAATGTATTGTCTAGATTTCCTGCCAATCATATCAGTGCTACACAAAGCTGTTTCAAGATTTAACATTGGTAGCTCTGATTATATATCTCCTAAGTAGGCCTCTAATCTATTTTCGTAATAAATATACATGTAAGGAGAGAAGGGAGAAGCCTAAATGATATTTACATTCACCTGGAACTACCAAATTTATAATGTATTCTCTAGACTTCCTGCCAATCATATCAGTGCTAGACTTAGCTGTTTCAAGAAGTAATATTGGTAACTCTGAATAACCCCTAAAGCAGGCCTCTAGGCTGCCTGGCCTGGCCCCTGCGTTATCAGTGTACTGTCATCTTCCGAAGTGAGAGGACGTATGTTTCATCTTGCTGACTTCAAGGCCTTTTTTCACCCCCATGCAAATGGCTCTGTGACCTTTACCCCCTACTAAACCTCGTGTGGAAAGAGGTAAAGGGCTGACAATTGATAAAAGAGTGACTACGATCTTTCTATTGAGTAAAACAGTGCAAGTGGAATTGTAAATAATGTGTAAACAGCAAGTGAAAGTAATGAATGTAAATATACGTGAGCAATGGAAAATAGTTTTATAAGTTATTTCAAGTGACAGTGCACAACACAGCGTAAATAAAATAGAAATGTAAATAACGTAAATAAAATAGAGAACGTAAATAGAAATGTAAATGAGTAGTATTATAAGAATACGAGTATATACCCTAGGAGTAATGAAAGTGAAAGTTTCACTCTAGCATGTCTGAATGCTATGAGTTATGAGAGTGAAGATGAAAGTGACATTCACTCTCAATGCCAGTATACAGGACGAGAAAGTGAATGCTACGTATTTTACTGAAAGAAATTGAATCCCTACAGTGACAATAAACTAATACTACTGAAGGAAACTTATGGATAAAGACTGTAGATATATATAAGTGTTATATAGTAATAGAAATATAAAGTGTGAGGGGTTTTATGAATAATAAATGACAAACTACCATGAGCGAACTAGTGCCAGTGCGACGATCAGACGCGCTCGTAATTTCCATTGCTTTCACAGTGTTTTTTTTTTTGAGTATGGATCCCAAACTACTTGAAAATTGTAGAATAGTGTTTATAGTGTTTGTATCTGGCTGTGGTAATCATATTACGGGTTTTCGGGAAGTGTAAAGTGGAGACTTCGTTACCCTACTTCAGAGGTCTCCACAAGTCCTACGGTAACCGACGAAGGCTCAACAATCATTCCAGGAGAAAGCTGAAGGTATGTGCCATAAGTATATGTAATTTTATTATTCTAGGACTAATAACTGATTTTTGGCAAATATTTTTTGAGAGTCTGTCGGAGCGCAAATAACCCCGCGGCACACGCAAGTCATTTGTAAACAAGCCCGCGGTGTAGGGGTTAAGAGAGAATGAGGCAATGGGTGTGTTATTGTTGTAATTGGCTATCAGGCGAGTGATTTCCTTGATCATGTCAGTTGTAGCACTGCATTTCGGAGGTTCAATTAGGTTACTTGAGGACCATCCAACTATTTCACTATATGTGGTGTTCACCCAGGTTACTGCAATTTCTCGGGATTTGCCCATCCAGTATGTGGGACGACCTTCTTGCACAGACCTTTGAGGCTGTTCTGCTTCCTCGTTGTTTGTGTCACTACCGTTCTGAGGACGTATAATACCTGGATGATTCCCTCTTTCATGCACTCCTCTATGGTGGTCTTCATCCTGAGTTTCATTTCTATTATAAACCTCATGATGTTCCTCACCCCCAGCTTCACTACTATTCACTTCCCCAAGGTGATTTAACCCACCCAGCGTTTCCATATCTCTCGCATCTTGGCGTTCATCTCTATCCCTCGCTTCACCACGGGGTATTTCACCACCATGTATGTCCGTGTGATCATGCATATTGTCAGTGACCGCCCCATCAATGTCCATGTCACCAATCTGTCGCCTGCCATGTTGGAAGTGGTCAAGTGCCGCTTCTGGTGGGCTGTGATTCCCTAACACATTCATACAGAAAGGTCCCATCCTACAGTATGTACACGGTGACCTGTTTGTTGCACATGAGCACCTGATACACTTATGCTGCCTGCTGGATCACGGACAACAATACTGTGACGTCGCCATGATGTTAATAAAGTTTTTATACTGTGGTATAGTATTAATAACAATAATTATGGCTACTTTTTGTAGTACTTTTAAATGAAAATTAAATATAATGTTACTAGAACTACTGTTTTACTATACGATTCTTAAATTTAGATTTGATAAAAATGATGAATGTGCTTGTTTTACTTCTATTTTTTTTTAGATAATATGATTAAGTTATGAAGCAGTTTGCTCGTTTTTCTCTAGTTTTGCATATCAGTTAATGTCTAATTGTTCTGTCTTATACTAATAATCGACTGAACTGATAATGTTATGTATCTAAAGTTTGATATGAAGTAAAACAGCGCTTCTTTATTTAAGGGTTAAGTAGGTGGCCAATGGGTGTGGTGCAATAATGTGGAGCCTTGTTTATTGGTAATGGGTCTTCAGGCGTTACGGTGTAGGGGTGCGGGTGGTGTGTGGCGTAGCGGCAGTGTGTGTGTGTGTGTGTGTGTGTGTGTGTGTGTGTGTGTGTGTAGTTTAGTGATAGTGGGTCTTCGGACGCTATGGTATAAGGGTGAGTGTGGTGTGGTGTGTGGTGTTGGGACGGTGTGTGTGTGCGTGTGTGTGTGTTGGTGTTGTGACATGTGATGTGTGGTTGTGGTGTGTTGTGTGGGTAAGATAGAGGCACCTTGGTTTACTAAGGCACATTGCCATTAACAAGGTTTGTTTAGTATTTCTTTTGAATACAAGAGAGAAGTTTGAGTGTTAAGACTCCATATTATAATTACAAATCATAATAGATAGACAGCTCTATGCGAGCCTGGGAATGGGAAATGATCTTGCAAAGTACACTGAGGAAAGCTGACGACAGATTACGAAGTGGCCAGTAAGGAGATGATGCAGTTAGTTGTCAGCAATCCACCGGTGAACAAAGCCTTAGTGACCATATACACACATACACACATACTCACACACAGGCTTCTAGAACTTTCCACTCACAAGGAACACACGTGATACGTCTACTGTTTCACCAGAATTTAGGAAAGAGAGGGCAGAAAGAAGCTAGCCATAGAACAGACAGGTAGCAGGGAGAAGGGCTTAGCAACTTGAGAGAGAGACAGAGAGAGCGAGACAGAGAGATAGCTAGCGGGACTCTACTTTATACTCCGCTCTGTGTGAGAGACTTTGTTAATATTTCCAAGACAAATAAAAATAGTCCCATACTATTCTTTACCTCTCCTGTCACTACATGACAAATGGGAAAGAAGATTATCTACTTACAAAGCTACTCAAATATAACAACCGCTCGCCCACAAGTCTAATATATATAAAACTCCACTACAAGTAACTACAAAGTCTTTTATGACATTTGGTAGCAGTGAACATATACGAACCTCGTCTACGAATCAAAATTGAATTCCTACAAAATATCAAGATTGAAAACAAAAAAATACCTCTCACAACTAACAACTCGACCAGCTCCTGACAATACTCTCCAACCAGCCCCCTCCGTCTCCCCGATCATCATGCTGATGCAGAGGTGAAGAGGTCACAGGACGCCTTGCAAGTAGTTTAACAGTATATTGATACAAACAATCTTGCAACTTCTACGACGAACCAGCGAACTACAACCATCTACAATCAACTACAATTAACAACTCTACGAGTCGTCTGTATAATCTTCTACACGCACCTACAAGTAGCGGCAGTCTTCATCCTACAAAGAGTAAATCACAAGAAAAAAATACCAAGTCCATATTCACAACTCATCTTACTCATCTTCACTCAAGTTACTCATCGCTACTCATTCACTCACCACAGCTACCAGCGTGGGAAGTCGACGTCATCATGCGTGCTTGCTGAAAAGACGCCACGTCAGTCACCACACCACCTGCACCACCACTCACACCACTCCCACCACGGTATAAATTAGTGAGTTACATAGTTACTTCATTTATACAATACACAGTGATAGACAATAAGCTTCTGCACAAACATATAAAACGTGCTGTATAGTTACAACTTAAATTCATATACCTACTTCAATTATCTTCATAATTCAATCATTAAATACTTGCACCAAAAATAAATATTCTACACTGTATATATTCATTCATTTATTATGACATTTATTTACTACCAACGAGTGTTACCATTTATACCTACATAAAATACGTGTTTCATACATACAACTATACATTATTACATCTACAAAGTAATAAAGAAAATATACCATCACAGTTACTCAGTGAGCGATTAAAAGAACTGTATTAAACATTTATTAATTAAAGCTACCTAGTGGAAACAGACAAATTAAGTTACAAGGAAGATTAAAAAAAATGGCCAACACAAATGACGTTAGCAAGAGTGAACATCTTCAACACAATCGTGAAGACAATGATTTCCACACAGTGCTGACACACATATTACCCACGATAGGTACAAGTGAACAACAACTCAGTGTATATAGTTAATACTGTATATAGTGTATATATATATATTTTTTTTTATATAAAATAACAAAATATGGGACTATATTATATCATTTTCAGTAATACCTGTGCAATATAAACTAAACTTTAAAAAAGTATCCCAAGGAAATTAGCCAGTAATTATGCAACCATGAACAACATGGAAAAAGTGTACACAAGCGAAGAAAAAAAACAACAGAAAATCAATAAATAAATAAAAAAAAAGAAAGAAAGAAAGAAAAAGTAAGAAATAAGAGAAATAGAGTAAGATCACATAACAAACAAATGAAAATAAGTGTAAGTGTTACTACATATGTCAAAATACCACATAAACTACAAACAAAAAAGCAAATTGTTGTCTCCACAAGCAAGTGGCATGACACATCATCACTATCATCGATCGCAGCATGACCGGATTCAAATGTCAGGACTGCAATTATTACAATTATGTAACTACAAACGATTGCATTACGTTACACTTGCTACAATTATGTAACTACAAACGATATGTAACAATTATGTAACTCCATATTATAATTATGTAACGACAAACGATTGCATTATGTTACACTTGCTACAATTATGTAACTACAAACAATACTACAAACAATATGTACCATTTATGTAACAGTTACATTAACAAGATGTAACTTTTATGTAACTTTAACTACAATCATGTAACTACAAACGATATGTAACAATTATGTAACTCCATATTATAATTATGTAACGACAAACGATTGCATTATATTACACTTATTACAATTATGTAACTACAAACGATATATAATTATGTAACGACAAACGATTGCATTATGTTACACTTATTACAATTATGTAACTACAAACAATACTACAAACAATATGTATCATTTATGTAACAGTTACATTAACAAGATGTAACTTTTATGTAACTTTAACTACAATCATGTAACTACAAACGATATGTAACAATTATGTAACTCCATATTATAATTATGTAACGACAGACGATTGCATTATATTACACTTATTACAATTATGTAACTACAAACGATATGTAACAATTATGTAACGACAAACGATTGCATTATGTAACACTTATTACAATTATGTAACTACAAACGATATGTAACAATTATGTAACGACAAACGATTGCATTATGTTACACTTGCTACAATTATGTAACTACAAACAATATGTACCATTTATGTAACAGTTGCATTAACAAGATGTAACTTTTATGTAACTTTAACTACAATTATAAGGCCAAGACACTTATGTAACAGTTGCATTAACAAAATGTAACTACAATTATAAGGCCAACACAGTTATGCATTTCACTACAATAACCCAAGTACATACTGTATTACAGTTAAATAATTTACTTTAATGCATTTATTCAAATATGTATACAACTTGTTTAAAATGTAATATTACTGAATAATCACTATTTACTATAAATATTATATGCATACAATATTCATACAATTATGTTACTTTTACAATATTATGCATTTCACTTAATTAGCTTATAAGTTCATTATAATGTGTATATAATATGTATTAATTTGTTAGGACTATTAACTGTCGATGGTACGCCATTTTCGCGTGACCGAGCAATATGTTAAGACTCCATATTATAATTACAAATCATAATAGATAGATAAATAGATAGATAGACAGCTCTATGCGAGCCTGGGAATGGGAAATGATCTTGCAAATTACACTGAGGAAAGCTTACGACAGATTACGAAGTGGCCAGTAAGGAGATGATGCAGTTAGTTGTCAGCAATCCACCGGTGAACAAAGCCTTAGTGACCATACACACACATACACACATACTCACACACAGGCTTCTAGAACTTTCCACTCACAAGGAACACACGTGATATGTCTCCTGTTTCACCAGAATTTAGGAAAGAGAGGGCAGAAAGAAACTAGCCATAGAACAGACAGGTAGCAGGGAGAAGGGCTTAGCAACTTGAGAGAGAGACAGAGAGATAGCTAGCGGGACTCTACTTTATACTCCGCTCTGTGTGAGAGACTTTGTTAATATTTCCAAGACAAATAAAAATAGTCCCATACTATTCTTTACCTCTCCTGTCACTACATGACAAATGGGAAAGAAGATTATCTACTTACAAAGCTACTCAAATATAACAACCGCTCGCCCACAAGTCTAATATATATAAAACTCCACTACAAGTAACTACAAAGTCTTTTATGACATGAGAGGGTTGAGTACGTAGTTCTAGTTTGTAATTTTATGGAGTTTACATTAGTCCTATTATATAGACATTATATTAAAAATACCCTTATTACTATTGTATTTAATAACTACTACTGCTGCTGCTGCTGCTGCTGCCACCACTCCTACTCTAACCTAACCACAGCTATTTGTATACTACGAGATAGAGAAAGAACTGTGACCTGGTGAGGAAGAGTTCATCCGTTTTTAGATATCCTTCACCTATAGTGAAGGCCGGGCAATACATTACCCGGTCAGTGGGGTGTGGGCTTACTTGTAAATAGTAAGGGGGAAGACAGGGCCTAGGAGGTCCAGAAGGGGCTGCCCAGCACACACGCTGTGTCTTCCTGCTAGTTTTGTGGTGTGTGTGTGCGTGAGGGTAAGAAGGTGGGAGGGAGGGAGGAGTGTGCTGGTTAAAGGAAGGATGAAGGGAGGCTTGGGGAGACAGAGGCAGGGAGGATGGATGAGATGCACCAGTGTAATATAGGAAGAAAATCAAGAAAGAAAGGAAAAGCATGACATAAGTAGAGAGAGAGAGACAGACAGACAGACAGACAGACAGAGACAGACAGAGACAGACAGACAGACAGACAGACAGAGACAGACAGACAGACAGACAGACAGAGAACACAAAAAAAGGGAACAGAGGGAGAATATCATGACAGAGTAAGAATGAACCAAAATATAAAATGAAGTGGAGAATCAAAGTGCAGTTGGACTGTGTATGGCTCTGTGATAATACCAATACTTAACACTGGCGAATGATCATGCTTGTATCTCGACGAAATTCAGTGTTTTAATGTTCAATTTTGGAGAGTAATCTGGCTGCATGTCCAGTTATGGAGTGAACCTGTGTGATTGGGAGTGTTTAACCCGAGGAGTCCTGATGACATATGGACATGTTGCCACGTTTTGTCACGGTGACATCCGATGACGTATCCATACATTTTGCAATTGCAGGGTCCATCATTTGCACATTTTTCAAATCCCGCATGTGATTATTGGTACGTGGATGCAGGACACCTACCTCTACCTGCTGCCAGGCGGGGACACACCCCAAGCCCGCGTGACCCGCTCGCTCCCTTGTCTCAGTCACTCGCCTGTTAGCAGTGACCCAACACAGACATGGTGAGCCGAAGTCTCTCTGACACTGAAATTCAAGCCGCCCTTGACGCCATCACAGGCGACAGTGATTCCCCACTTGGTGACGATGTGGTGGACAAAGAGTAAGTGCTTCCCGAGGACGAGACAAGCAGCAATGACGAGGAAGTACCGTCTCTGAAGGAAGCGGTGATACATGACTTATCATGAGGCTAGAGAAGGCCAACCTGGACCCCAAACACATGCACGCACCTCTCTCAAGCCCCTAGAGGAAAGGGAGGGCGAGGATGAGGACGAGGACAGAGCTATGGGACGTGGTGCTGCCTCATGACTCGGGAGAGAAAGGATTTCGCCGTGACGAACTGAAGAGATGGCGAGGAGGAGAATCAGGTATGGGCCTTGTGCTTTGTATGGGGAAGGCAGGAGTGGTGTGGCAGGAGTGAGTGGTGAAAGGGAAAGTGGTGTGGCGGGAATGAGTGGTGAAAGTGGTGGTAGGAGGGAGGCAGCACGAGCACGTGGTGTACATGGGCAGCGGGCCCATGAGGAAGAGCCGCTCCCTAGCACTTCTTTCTCCCCGCAATATTCCCATGCTTCTTCCCCACAGCCCCATGATGTGAGGAAAGGAAGGAACGGGAAGGGAGAAGGGAATGGAAAAGGGAGAAGGAAGAGGAGCGCAAGTGGGGAAGGGCGCTGCTCACCACCTCCCCAACCTCCCCCACCACCCTCTCCTCCCCACCCCGATGAAGACAATGATAGGGATGAGGCTGGAGATGGTGGTGTGTCGTGGGATTAGGAAAATGGGAGTAATTTCACTCCCATCATTCACCCCTTCACTGAGGAGTGGCAGTCTGGTTGCACGGCTCCTGGAATCCATGACGATTCCACCAGGCCACCTGTTTTTTGGTGAGGAGTTTGTGGAGTGGACTGTAGAAGAAACTAACACATTCGCAAGCAGCCAGTGCCGTGAAAGTGTGCGTGAAGGTATGAGAAGCAGGCACTCCCTCCAGTATGATTACCCAGTTATCCCAGGTGAGATGTTTATCTTTCTAGCCCTGGTTCTTTTGATGGGTATTGTATGGAAAAGGCAAATTCCGGCATACTGGTCTGCGGACCCTTTGATGAACACACCTTTCATTAGGAAGGTAACGAGCTGGAATAGATTTCAGCAAATTCTGAACTGTCTCCACTTTTACGATGCCGATGATCCTGCTAATGCAAATAACACGGACACAATGAGGAGAATAAGGCTGGTATTTGATCACCTTCAGGAAAAGTTCCTCACATTCTTCTATCCTTATTGAGACCTTGTCATAGACGAGTCTCTTGTTGTGGAGAGGCAATATTTCTTTTCGGCAGTACATATCCAGCATGAGACACCATATGGGGTTCAAGATCGTTGTTGTGTGTGACTGTAAGACTGGTTATGTGCAAGACATAGTCTTGTACACTGGCGCACAGACAGACATAATAGAAGATCGAAGTATTGGTCTCTCAGGGGCCATGATAAAGACAATGATAGAGGAATACCTTCATCGTGGTCACTTGCTGTACCTGGACAACTGGTACACTAGCCCCCTTCTCACACGGGACCTACACCTGCACAACACTGGAGTCTGTGGCACTGTAAAGAAAAACCGTCGGCATATGGTCAAGGTTGGGAGGAAACTTGACAAAAAAAATGATGTGTTTTTTTTGTAAGTCAAATAACATCCTCGCCACCATGGAACCACAATAGGGAAGTTTTCATCCTGTCGACAGTACACCACCCCCTGATGCACCGCACAGACTCCGTGGATTACTGCAGTGAGAGGAGGCACCACGTCTGGAAACCGGGGTCGGAACTGGACTACAGTGTCAACATGAGGCAAGTAAACCAGTCTGACTCCATGATTTTCAGTGTGGAGTGTGCCAGGACCACAATGAAGTGGTACAAAAAGCACTTCTTCCAGTTGCTCGATATCACGGTCCTGAACTGCCACTACCTCCATGCCATGATTACGGGAACCTCAGAGACCTTCGAGGGGTTTGTGAGGGAGCTGTCCCCTGAAATCCTTGTGAAATATGCAGAGGACAGGCCCCACCACAGCCTCCGCCCACCTACTGCCGCACAGACTCTCCTACGCCTCACCGCATGCCACTTCCCCAGCACCATCCCTCCTCAACCGTACTGCCCTAGACCCCAGCGGTAGTTTCACATCTGCAGTATCTCGAAAGTGAGACAAACCACTCAAAGAAAAGACATGAGGTACGAGTGTGTGGATTCCAACATTGGCTTGTATGTTGAGCCTTGCTTCAAAGAATACCACACCTTAGTGCATTGCTGATACTGTGTGTGCTTGCGATATGATGCTCTAAGTGCTGGAAATATTCGATAATCTGACGCTCAGTATAATAGTAAGGTCTGCAATTATGTGATAACAGTAATACAAGGTGGAAACTGGTATAGTGTAAGTGAAGAAGTATAATGTACGTGGAAAAGTATAATGTAAGTGGAAAAATAGAATGTAAGTTAAAACAGTAGTCATAACGACTTCACTCACTATGTAAATATGCAATAATCTGATGCTCACTATAATAGTAAGGCCTGTAAATATGTGATAACAGTTATATAAAGTGGGAACGGGTGTAATGTTAGTGGAAAAGTATAATGTAAGTGGAAAAATAGAATGTAAATTGAAACAACAGTCATAGTGGTTGCGCTTACTATGTAAATATGCGCTAATATTATGCGAAATATAATCTTAAGGCCTCTAAATATGTGGTAACAGCTATATAAAGTGGAAACGGGTATAATGTTAGTGGAAAAGTATTATGTAAGTTTAAAAAATGAAATGTATGTTGAAACAACACTCATAGCGAGTGCGCTCACTATGTAAATATACACTAACATTACTCTAAATATAATCATAAGAACTGTAAATATGTGATAACTGTTAGATAAAGTGGAAACGGGTATAATGTAGGTGGAAAAGTATTATGCAAGTTCAAAAAATGAAATGTACACTGAAACAACATTCATAGCTAATCATATGTGACCGATTTGGGCGATTTTGCTCTGCTCGCTCAATGGAACAAGGTTTATTTCACCTATATTTTTGTATGAAAACCAATATAATCTTGTACTACTTTATTTTTTTTCAAAATAATTAAATATCTAGCTGTTGTGAGTGGCTTCCCGTACTAAGCCCTACCATAGAAAACATGACAGCCTCAGCGCACCTCCACAGAATATGGTACCAGATGTACGGAGGCTTACCTGTTTAGGCCAATTTTAAACCCAGGGGACCACTTTCTTTGTGATTTTTCATTGTTTCTCACCAAAAGCTGAGGTTTGGGCCAAAAAAAAAAAAAAATCCAAAATCTGCCGGGATTGGGGGAGGGGGGGGACAGTGACAGATAATCTGCCGGGACGAGGCGGGTTAATACGAAAGGAGAGTCCAGATATTTGATGGGGAATAACATGGCGTCATCCCACACACTAATGAACAGCATGCATACACAGCCATCGCTTGCCAGATTAGACTTAACCATCGATACTGAATTGTGTTAAGTCATTTCATTCGAAGTTGGTGTCAAGGTGTTACCAGGGGTGTTTTTATGACTGCAGATTGTTTGGATGAATTATGAATTATTTAGACGAAATTTTAACGTCATCACTACAAGTAATATCTAAACTCACTAAAACAGCAGAACAGAAACAAGAATGAAATATCCAGAGATTCATCGTACTCAAGGCATTAAATAAAGCAATTGAAAGAAACAGCAAATGCTCTCTGCAAAACTGTATAGACAGATAGATAAGATGATTGATAGTCCCTGTCAGTGATTCCTTTGCACTCCTGGGATTCCCAACTAATGATGCGAGACCCCTGCCTGTTTGATTAGTTTTATTGTATTCACATTAACTAGGCATAAAATTGCCATCTCTCCATCTTGTGTGTTTAGATATAACAAGAGATTAGCACTAAAAGTATGGTGCTAGTCACGAAGAAGTTCCATGGAACGAATAAACGAGTAGAGCCGTAGTATTTCTTATTCTATCACCGAACTACAGGAAATAAGCTGTAAAAAGGAAAATATTCTCCTACTTAAAATGAAAGAACTGTAGCTTAGCGAGTTATTAACCCGCCCCGTCCCGACCACTTTTTCACCACTGGTACCCCCCAATCCCGACCATTTTTCGACCCTTTTTTTTTTTTTTGCTAAAACTTTCGCTTTTGGTCAGAAACAATGGTCAGTGACAAGGAAATTGTTCCCCAGGGTCCATAATTACCCTAAACAGGTATGCCTTTCTCCCACCTGGCCCCGTGTTCTCCGTAGGTGGTCTGAGCCTGTAACGTTTTCTATGGTATTATAAGTCTGGGAAACCAATGAAAGTAAGTAGATATGTATTTATTACAAACATAAAAACATGTGATAAAAGAGTATATTGGATTTTATACAGAAATAGAGCAGAAATAAGCATTGTACCATCGTGCGAAACGAGCAAAATCGGGCAACTTGGTCACGATGAATCGCTAACATTCGAAAATCATGATACATATCATTTTTTTTACTTACATAATACTTCTACAATAACATTATACCATTTTACATTTTATTGAACTGTTTTTACGTATTCACAGGCCTTTTGATAACATTTAGCGTAATGTTAGTGCTTATTTACGTAGTGAGTGAACTCGCTGTGACTGTTGTTTCAACTCGTATTGTGTTTTTTCTACTTACATAATACTTTTCTAATAACATTATACACTTTTCAACTTTATAGAACTGTTTTGAGATAATTTCAGGCCTTACGTAAATATATAGCATAATAATAGCGCATAATAACACACACGGTGAAGTCGCTATGACTACTATTTCAACTTACAACCTATTTTTGTACTTATATAATAATTCTCCACTAACATTGCACATGTTTACACTTGATATAATTGATATCACATAATTTCAGAACTTACGATGCAACTGAGCGTCATATTAGCGCGTACTTACACAGGGAGTGTTATCACGATATCATTTGTTTCATCTTACACTAGTATTCAACTTATAAAATACCTTACTACTAACATTACAACAAATTCCACTTTATATAATTCCTATCACATACTTACTGACCAGAATGTGGGTGTACTCGTGACATCAATTATTACAACTTACACTATTGTTCAACTTATGCGTTTTATTCATGCTAACATTACACCCGTTTCCACTTTATATTCTTGCTATCACATATTTACTGACCAGAGTGTTATACTGAGCGTCATATTTTCGCAGATTTATACAGTGGGTGTAGTTTTCATATCACTTCGTTCAACTTACACTATTTCTCAACTTATACATTACTTTCCTGCAAACATTACACCCGTTTCAAGTTTATATAAGACTTGGCACATAATGACTGGCCTTACCATTATACTGAGCATCATATCGCCATCCCACACAGTTTCAGTAGTGTAGGAAGTTATGGTACTCTCTGAAACATGGCTGAAGGCACAACGCAACATTGGTGGTGGTGGGGGAGGTGGAGAGCGGCGCCTTTCATCACTCGCACTTCTCTTCCCTCTCCCTTTTCCTTTACCCTTTCCCTTCCCTTTCCTTCCTTTCTCCACATCCTGGGGCTGTGTGGAAGAAGTTTGGGAATATTGTATGGCGAAAGACGTGCTGGGGAGTGGCTCCACCTCCTCTCCCCTAGGCCTACGTGCACCACATGCTCGTGCTGCCTCCCTCACACCACTTCCCTTTCACCCCGCACTCCCACCACACCACTTTCGCCTTCCCCAGACAAAACACTAGGCCATACTTTATTTGCCTTCTCGCCCCACCTTCTGATCCTCGGGGTGAGATTTTTTCCTTCCCCAACCACGAGGCAACATCACGTCCTAAGCCGCCATCATCGTCATCGTCCTCGTCCTCATCAGAATCTCTCTCAAGGGGATGGAGAGAGGTCCATGCAGGTGTTTTGGGTGCAGGCTGGCCTTCCCTTGCCTTATGATACGTGACATATCGCTTTTTCCGGGGCGAAGGGACCTCCTCATCACTGCTTGTTATTTCCTCCTCAGTCTGCACATAATCTCGATCCACCACATCATCATCAAGTGGAGAATCACTATCTCCAGTGAAGGTATCCAGGGCAGATTGTATTTCGTCGTCTGAGAGACCTTTACGCGCCATGTCTGACCTGGGTCACCGCTAACAGGTGAGTGACCGAGACAAGGGCGAGCGCAGGTCACGTGGGGTCTGGGACGCTGCCCGCCTGGGGCAGGTAGGGGAGGCTTGGGTACTTGGGCGAATCGAAAATCTCGCGCGAATTTTGAAAATTGTGGAAATTATGAACCTTGCAATTGCAGGACGTTGAAGTACGTCAACGGGATTAGCAGTGACATAACGTGAGGACGTGGAAGTACGTCGACGGGACGCCGCGGGTTAAACTTTGGCCCATATTCTCGTCAGGTAAGGACGCTCTCCCTCAGCGATTTATTTGGGGACATGACTGGTTAATATCCTTTTGTACGTTATCTAAGCAGCGTATGCCAATGTTAGAAGGATTTTTTATTATGCAGAATAGGACAGTAAAGTGTAATAAACAAATAAATAGCTTAGGAAAGAGTGTTAGGATTTCTGTCACATTATCTAGACGCCAAGGAATTAGTGAGTCAGACTATTTGATAAACCCAAGGACTGGTCCTCCTACCGAGACATCACTTAAGATTAATTTAGTTTTCCATCAGTCTACGTATATATATGGTGCATATAGATATATACGTATGTGTGGATCTATATTTTTCCCAGCCACCCAGTCTTCGCTCAGCCGAGTTTGCAGGAAGCACATGTGTGCATCTTTTTCATCCCAGACTGCCTATTTTTTTCAATTATTTTGAAACTCTCTCTCTCTCTCTCTCTCTCTCTCTCTCTCTCTCTCTCTCTCTCAGACATGGAGATAGCATGGTAAATTCTTTATTAATAATAGGTAAATACGTTTGTAATGCCAAAGTACAGTATGTATACATCATTATCTTTCTGCTGTCAGAGAAATTTTTTCAGGAAGCTAACAACTAGCAGTGGATAAGTTTTCGTTTATATGAGTGAGTGGAATATAATATTAAGGAGGTAAGTCCACTCTTCTTAAAAAGAAATAAAAAAAAATGCCTGCACGTCAAGACTTGAGGCGGGTCACTGAAGCATGTAATGCCAATCTTCCGCTGTGTTCCATCGTGCCAGTATTTCCTTCCCCTCCCCCTTTCTAAAAAAGAAAGGAACGAAAAAAAAAAGAAGAAGGCTGAGGGAGAAAGACAGGAAGAAAGGTGCAAAAATAAATATTAAATTTACAGCAGGAAACGCATAAATCGGTATTTTCAATGACTAAAAGCCCTGAGTCCTGGACATCGTTATCTGGCTTTAGTACGATAGGATTAATGGGTTCTAAGTCCTTGAAATACCTGTACTGAAGGTCTGTCCACCCAATTTAAGCTAGAGGATGGCCTTCGCATTTAATTTGCATGGGTATATCCTATCATGAACTATATATATATATCGGGGAAAGCCCCAGGAATTGATGGAGTGTGTGGTGAAATGCTGAAGCATGGGGGAGAGATAGTAGTAGAATGGATGTGGAAGATGTGCAGATTGACCTGGGAGGAAGGTAGAGTCCCGGAGGATTGGAAGTCAGGTATAATTATTCCCTTGTACAAAGGAAAAGGGGAAAAAGAAGTGTGTGGTAATCATTGGGGCATTTGTCTTCTTAGTATAACAGGAAAAGTGTATGGTAGGATACTTATAGACAGAGTTAGAGAAAGAACAGAGAAATTAGTTGGAGAAGAACAGGGAGGCTTTAGGAAGGGAAGAGGTTGTGTAGATCAGATATTCATTCTTAGATCTTTAGTGGAAAAGTTTCTAGAGAAGAGAAAGAAGTTGTATGCGGCTTTCATGGATTTGGAGAAAGCATATGACAGGGTGGATAGGCAAGGATTGTGAAAATTGTTGAGAATATATGGAGTAGATGGGAAGTTGTTGAATGCTGTGAAGAGTATGTACGATGGTGCGAAGGCTGCAGTGCGTGTGGATGGTGAACTAAGTGAATTTTTCTCCTTGAAAGTTGGTTTGAAACAGGGATGTGTCATGTCTCCATGGTTGTTCAATCTGTACATGGATGGGGTAATAAAAGAGGTACAAGGTAGGGTAGTGGATGTTGGAGTGGCCCTGGTGAGAGAGGATAGTGTTTGGAAACTCTCTGTACTGTTGTTTGCAGATGATACTGTGTTGTTGAGTGAAGACGAAGGGGAGCTGCAAGGCTTGGTGGATGAGTTTGAGAGAGTGTGTAAGAAACGGAATCTAAAGATGAATGTAGGGAAGAGTAAAGTGATGGTCTTTGAGAGAGGTGAAGTTAGTGAATGTACAGCGAGGTTGGATCGTGAGGAATTGGAAAATGTGAGTACGTTTAAGTACTTGGGTAGTGTGATGAGTAAGGATGGAGGTTTGGGGGGTGAAGTGCTTGAAAGGGTACAGCAGGGAAGAAAGGTTGCTGGTTCTTTGAAAGCAATGATAAGAAACAGGGAAGTGAGCATGGAAATGAAAAAGTTACTACATGACAGTATTGTGATACCAACTCTAACGTACGGAAGTGAAGCTTGGACATTGTTGGAAGGACACAAGTCAAGAGTGAGAGCAGTGGAAATGAGTTATTTAAGAGGAGCCTGTGGAGTCACGTGGAGAGACAGGCTGACGAATGAGGATATAAAGGAGCGTTGTGGTGTGGATGTAGATGTGATAGGAAGCGTTATGAGGAACACACTGAGGTGGTTTGGCCATGTGGAGAGGATGGAGGGTGAAAGACTGACGAAGAGAGTGTATGTGAGTGAGGTGGAGGGGGGAAGAGGGAGGGAGAGGCCGAGGATGAGATGGAGGGATGGGGTGGAGAGGTATATGAGAGAGGGGGTGGGAGTTGGGAGCAGGACAGTGAAATGGCGGGGGACAGGGCGACTTGGAGGCGATTTGCTTGTGGCCACCCCGTTCGGGATTGAGGCGTCTGGCAATATATATATATATATATATATATATATATATATATATATATATATATATTTATTAGGCGAAGAAGAAGGAACCAAAGGCCACGAGCCCGCAATAACTGTTCCTTTCAAGAGAAAAACAAAATGCAAGAGAGAACCAAATTCAAGATCTGATCATTTCGAGATGCCTGGACACACTGCGTTTGAAAGACTGGAGATCATAGGAAACAGGAAATACGGACAGAGGGAGACAGTCCAAGAGTTGACCTGTTGCATAAAAGAAGAACCGGGAGTAACGGTTAACTCTTGCATTAGAGAGTTAGACAGAAAAGGGATGAGAGCTTGCTGCTAGACGGGTGCTACGCGCCCATCGTAGAAGTGGAGAAATGCATGCAGACAGTTCAGGGGAGCAGTGACCATTGAAGTAGCTATAGAAAAGAGATAAAGATGCAACAGTGCGACGAAGAGACAAAGGTTGAAGGGAGTCAGTAAGAGGAATAGAGTTAATGAGACAAAAAGCCTTTGATTCCACTCTATTGAGAAGAGCTGTATGTGGGGAGCCTCCCCACACATGAGAATTGTACTCTAAACAGGGGCGGATAAAACCCCTGTATAGAGTCAACAAATGTGCAGGGGAAAAGAAGGAATGGAGTCGGCTTAGCACATCCAATCTCTTGGAAGCAGATTTTACAAGAGATGTAATATGATCTTTCCAAGATAAGTCCCGAGTAAATGAAAACCTAAGCATGTTCAAGGATGATGCAGGATTAACCTGTATATTATTAAACATTAGTGGGTATACCTGTGGAAGATTTTGTCAGGTTGATAGGTGTAAAACCTGAGTCTTTGATGGATTAAAAACAACCAGATTATTTTTACCTGAGTCAGAGATACGAGCCAAGTCAGATATTGGGTGTGGAATAGCCTCATCCCTTGTTTGTTGAAGTAACTGCTGAGATGGACGTTGCGGGAACTGAATGGAAAGGTGAACGGTGGAGTCATCAGCATAAGAGTGGATAGGGTTAGATGTACAGCTTAGAAGGTCATTGATGAATAAAAGGAAGAGAGTTGGTGACAGGACAGAGCCCTGAGGAACACCACTGTTGATAGATCTAGGAGAAGAATGATGGCCGTCTACAACAGTGGCTATAGAATGACCAGAAAGGGAGCTAGAGATGAAGGAACAGATAGAAGGATAGAAACTGTAAGAAGGCAGTTTGGAAATTAAAGATTTATGCCAGACTCGATCGAAAGCCTTTGAGATGTCAAGTGCAATGGTAAAAATTTTGCCAAAGTCACGAGAGGAGGATGACCAGGAGTCTGAAAGATTGGTGAGAATATCGCCAGTGGAGTGTCCCTGACGGAACCCATACTGACGATCAGAAAGAAGGTTGTGACAGGAAAGATGCTTTAAAATTTTTCTATAAAGAATTGACTCAAAATCTTTTGAGATACAGGATGTTAAAGCAATTGGACGATAGTTAGAGGGTTTGGAGTGGTCACCCTTCTTTGGGACTGGCTGAATGAAAGCAAACTTCCAGCAAGAAGGAAAGGTACAAGTTGATAGACAAAGGCGAAAGAGCTTGCCTAGGCAGGGTGTACACACAGAAGCACAGTTCTTGAGAACAACAGGAGGAACTCCATCAGGCCCTTATGCCTTATTAATGCTGAGGCCAGCAATGGCAGAAAATACATCAGCTGAAGAAATATTAATGTCAGCCATGAGGAAGTCAGAGAGGGAAGGTGATGGAGGAACAGCACCGGAATCGTCTAAGGTGGAATTGGAGGAGAAGGTCTGAGCGAAGAGATCTGTGCTATCAGTAGAAGAAATCGCTACAGAGCCATCAGAGTAGAAAAGAGGAGGGAAAGATGATGAGGAAAAGTTTTTAGAAAGGTTTTTGGCAAGGTGCCAGAAGGAGAGGGAAGAATTCGAGTTGGAGAGTTGAGAGCATTGAGTAGGGATGAAATTATTTTTAGCAGAGCAAAGAACAGACTTAGCACGATTCCGGGTAGAAACATATAACAAATGTGATTCAGGGGTGGGTTGGCTCCGTTACCTTTTATAGGCCCTCTCCTTGTTGTGGACAGCATTAGAACAAGCGTTATTAAACCAAGGCTTTCTTGCATTAGTCAGAGGATATGAGAAAGGAATGTATGCTTCCATGCCCGAGAGAATAACTTCCGTAATGCGCAAGGCACACTCAGATGGCTCCCGGCCATGGAAGCAATAATCATTCCAGGGAAAATCAAAGAAGTACAGCCTAAGGGCCTCCCAATCCGTAGCTCCATAGTTCCATAGACGACGTTTCTTTGGAAGGTCCACAGGCTGTACCAGAGCGATTGGACGGGTTAAGGTGATAAGGTTGTGATCGGAGGAGCCTAACGGAGAGAAAAGATTAACAGTGTAAACAGAAGGATTAGTAGTAAGGAAGAGGTCAAGTATGTTGGAGCTCTCTCCAAGGTGGTCAGGGATACGGGTAGGGTGCTGTACAAGCTGCTCTAGGTCATTAAGGATTGAAAAGGTGTAGGCTAGTTCACCAGGGAAATCAGTGAAAGGAGAGGAGAGCCAAAGGTGGTGGTGAACATTGAAATCTCCTAGAATGGAGATTTCAGAGAAAGGAGAAATGGATAGAATGTGTTCCATCGTAGAAGTAAGATAGTCAAAGAATTTTTGATAGTAGAATTAGGAGATAAGTAAACAGCGCAGATATATTTAGTCAGAGAATGACAGGAAAGTCGAAGCCAGAGTGTAGAGAATTCAGAAGAATCGAGTTCAGGAACATGAGAACAAGATAAGTCGTTGCGTATATAGACGCAACATCCACCTTTGGCTTTGAAATGAGTATAGAGAAAGTAGGAGGATACAGAAAAGGGTTTACTGTCAGTTGCCTCAGACAGCTGAGTCTCAGTTAGAAAAAGAAGGTGAGGTTTAGAGGAGGAGAGGTGGTGCTCAACAGAGCGAAAGTTAGAGGAAAGGCCGCGAATGTTGCAGAAATGAAGAAGAAGAGAGTCAGACAGTGGTTCCAGGCAGCTCGAATCGTCACCAGAAGAGGGGCGGAAGGTGGGGGCATTTATGGTCCTCCCCTCCCTGGGGACTCCGAGGCCACGTGTAGTGCTGTCATGATTTTTTAATTTTGGGAAAGGAAGTGAAGTGTGTACTGTGCATGTAGTTTGGTGTTGATAGTTAGAGAAACTTGTATTGGAGAGCATGCTGGCCTACTCTCTGTGTTACTGAGACACTGGAAAGGTCAGCAAAGGGCTATGGTCGGGACCTAGTCCCGAGGGCTGATGAAACTGGAACTCCAGCTCTCCCTGTCATCACTGATGACAGTATTCCCAAGGTGGATGGAAGGCTGATGACTCATCAGCTTTCCATCCACCTTGGGAGTACTGCCCTGCTCGACTGGTGCTACAGTCTACTCTGCAAATATACACAACCCACATTTATTCCAGTTCCATTTCCTTTACCTTCACTCCTGATGGTATTACCTGCTGGCGATATTACCTAAGCTATGAAATACCTCCGTAGTAGTAGTGGTAGTAGTAGTAGTAGTAGTAGTAGTAGTAGCAGTAGTAGTAGTAGTAGTTTTTTGTTGTTGTTGTAGGTTCATGTGATATGTATTCGGAGGACAGCAGGGTTTAGCTGTCCTCCTACATTCCACCATCCTCCTTACAGGGAACAGGAACGTAGGTGAGAGACGTTTGTACAATACAACCAGTAAGTTGACCCGCCCAATTATATCAGTGCCACCACGTAAATGCGTCCATCTCCAGCACCACCAGCGCAATAAAAGATGTATCGTCCCTATCCACCCATGCTTCACCTCCAGCCATCATCTCCCTAGCTATTTACGAGGTGGATTACTGAGAGAGAGAGAGAGAGAGAGAGAGAGAGAGAGAGAGAGAGAGAGAGAGAGATTTTATCGAACATCAAACACTTGCTTCAGCTTTTAAGGGATAACTGAATAAATGAATTATCTAATTATTCCTTCAAGGTACTCCCCACCTGAATCTACACACTTAATCCACGGATCGTGTCACTTAAGGAAGCACCACTTTCCCCTCCACCTCCACCTTCAACCAGTTTTATCAATTATTGTAGTGGAATATATTGCACCGGTATTCTAAGGCTCGCTTTCTCTTTGGTTGAGGAGGCTCCCTTACACCTCTTCATTAGCGATATATTTCTGAAAACGGGTGGTTATTATCCTTTTGCTAGTTATAAACAGCGTCTGCCGATATTAAAATGATATATGTAACACGAAGAGGGACAGCAAGGTATAATAAGCAAAGTAAGTCGCTTAGGAAAAGGTGTTAGGGAGCTTTCTTAACCGACATGAATTTGGGCCTATGTGTTTAGAAGCAGACAGGATCTCTGTCATGACTTTGCTGAAGAGACAAAGTGAACTTAATTTGCCTGAAGAAGTGTTTCCATTAACAACTAAATTACAATGGGTTGTTTAATTTACCTTTACACTTATTACCTCCACCAATGTTTTCACCCCTATACATTTGTTTGTTTTGGTTGGTTGGTTTTCTAGCAAGATTACACAAAAACTGTTGGACGAATATCCACGAAACTTGGTAGAAGTGTGGGTTTTGGCCCAGAATACACTCCATTAAATTTTGGTGCGGATCCGGATAAAGGTGCAGATCCAGGATTTTACTCTTTTTTTTTTTCACTTTCTTTAACATTGCGAGATAAGGCGTTGGCAGAGGTATGCACTCTACTGAGTGCCATTCTAGTTACCAGATAATTTCGTTCAACTTACGAAGAATCTTACGATAAAAGGATGAAAGGAAAGAAAAGAGGAACGTACTGGTTATGTTCACCTGAAAAAATGATGCTCCACTTATTCATTGCAGGTTGGGGAATTGGAATCTGCTCATCTCTAACATTACTCCAATAATTTACAGGTTACTTTTGTTTTTTACACATGTTATTTCCAGGTTATTAACGTTAACCTCAGACGTGTTTACCCAACTCAGGATATCTCCTGCAGTTAAGGGATTATAGCCTACTCGTTTTACACTAACCGGGCCTACAATTTTCATCTCTCCATTTTGAATGTTCATTTATAACAACAAATTAACATTAGGTTACGATGCAAGTCAGGAAGAAGTGCTATGTAAGAAAATGTAGTGTTATAGGATTACATTTTTCTACCACTGAGCTACGTGACATAAGCTGCCAAAGGACGAAAATCTGGGTCAGGTTAGAGTGAAACAAGTATGGTCTCTCACACAACACCATTACCATGATACCTTCATTATTCTGCTGCTCTTGTTCCCACCAAGCGATTATATACAGGTAGAAAAGGAACTACCATCCTGAAGAGGCTATAAAAGAGGTAGATACATTAAAAAGCTCAGTATTTTAAGGAAGATTAGGAATACAACTAAGGTCAAACCTGTTTAGTACTTGACATCCTTAAGCTGAATAAAATCGCTTGTAAGTAGCAGGCATGAAAGGTCTAAAATATAGCATCGTACTGAAGGAATTAAAAGGGACATTTTCTAAACCAATATCTATAAGATTTCTAAGATATATATTAACACCTAGAGATGGAAAAACATAGTTGTCATTTACAGGAGGAGTGGGGAAAAAAAAACAAAAAAGCACATCATAAGTGTGTCAGGTCGCACTACATACCAACATACCCTAAAAATTTTCATCCGCCTTTTAAGAAACTAGACTGTATCATGTTAAAGTACTTTATCTTCGTTGTTATAGAAGCTGGGTTGTTGTAAGTCATGAATCTTACTGCGCCTTCTTTTGCTCAGCATTCTCTGACTGTCTGTCTGTCTGTCTGTCTGTCTGACAATCAAACAAACTAGTCAGTATCATGTGAAAGTACTTTACCTCAGTTGTTATGGAAGCTGGATTTCGTTAGAGTCATGAATCTTACTGCGCCTTCTTTTGCTCAGCCTTCTCTCTCTCTCTCTCTCTCTCTCTCTCTCTCTCTCTCTCTCTCTCTTCTCGTACTTTCTCTCCATACATTTATCAGGCCTTGTCCTATTTCACCCCATGAGTAACGCACTAATTACAACAGCGTAACTTGCAGAAGCTTCAGGTCGTTACTATGGGACTTCAGTATGTCGTAAAGCCTGTAAGCGTGTAATGGGAACTTCAGGAGGCTAATAGCGAGCTTTGCTAAAGTCAGTAAAGTTTACAGGCGTGAAGCACCTTGTCTCTGAAAAACGTCCGAATAACAGACGAACAGGGTCGATCCTGGATATGCTCCCCATTTTAAAATATTGTTGCCGAACTTCATTCTTTCACTTAACATACATCAGCACAGAGGGATCCCCAACAACCTTCAATCAACACCATTCGGGCAGAAACACCAACGTCTCAGTCGTGTGTGGCGTTTTAGTTGAGGGTACATTGTTCCAGGGCTACACCAAGGCAAATGGTAAGGATAGATAAACACACATGTGATGGAAAGAAATAGACAGGGCATTGATTATTGACTTAGAACAATACAGACTTATTACATGACTTCAAGTAGTACAAGGTAATCACATTTACAGCATGTGTAGAGGCATGGGGGAGGCGTGGCTGAATCGGTAGAGAGGCGGCCTGCAGTCCTGATGGACCCAAGTTCGAATCCCGGCTGGGGCAGGGAACAGTTTAAGGATTTGAATTTCATAAAAGGCAGACTTTCCTGATCTACCAGATGACCCGCCGACATGTCGAAAAAATACCCCCGCTAATACCAATACACCAGTCCTATATGAAGACAGCCCTAGCATGTATTCAGTATGGACGGTGGGTGTTAGCGCCGAAGTGGTGACATGTGGAGGTGTAGGAGGACTACTGGGCCTTGGGATAGGCTACTGCCCCTGAGATATAGGCCCTGAAGCCTTTGCCCAGAATCGGACACATAAAAAAAAAAAAAAATTGTTTAGATAGATAGTTACAGACTAAAATATGAGCAATGAATTTAGTGAGGAGCGGTAGTAATGAGCTGATGTGATTACGTGTATTGTATATGTAAAGTCATACCGCGTGGCCAGATTTACCAGGAGAGACGGCGAGCGGGCAGGTAGTTAGCCAGGTGAAGTTGAGAGGGAAAAAGGGATGGGCTAGGTCGTCTGCTCGGTTTTAAACCCTTTAATGAGGTAGGCGGAGCACAGGTACGCCTAGATCGTCTAAATAGGCGAATTTGATTGGTTTAGGCACCACTACCAGCGAGTAGGAATGAGATATCGAATATTACTGGCAGCGACACTAGTACAGGTGAGGAGGGATGGGAAATTGAATACTATTGGTAGCGGCACGAGTAACCACGCTAAATAAGAGAACAAAGTGGAGAAAAACCATGAGGGACCACGTGGGAAGGAAACCACGTGCGTAGGTGAAATGCGAGGTACAATATGAATATAACTTTGTGGTGTAATATACGCCACAGCACTCCCCGTCCCCCCCCTCCGTTTTATGACAGAAAAAATATATATTATTAGAGCACGAGGTACCAAATATATATACAGTTTTCAAAGTAGTGAACATTTGAAAGTGATCTGAATGCAGTAATTACAAATAGTAGTTGTGATAAACAGGAGAATTACTAATGACAAGCCCCTTGCATGGTTATGTGTGATGAAATAAGGTATTAAATGAGGGGCACATGACTATAAACTAAGAAACAGTAGGCGGGCATAACGTTCTGTAGGTGAATATGACTGGTGCTTAGCCATATGCGCAAATGAATAAGAAAGTTATGCCCGCCTTTACAATTGAGTCATTGTAGGAAGAAGACAAAAAAAAAAAATGTACAATACGAATGAAACGTTAGTGTGTGATGAGATGGAGTGTCTTCAGTTTTTGGTATCAGATTATGATGGAGTTTAAAATTGTGGTGGTTTGATGAGATGGCCTAATTGTGTGTAGGTAAATGTGGTAGTTGTTGATGTAGTTTGTAGGGTTGTGGTGAGTGGTGGAGGGGTTACAGGAACGACGGGTGTTGAGGGATGTGGGGTATTGACTGGGGAAGAGGTGGGGATTGCGGGGAAAGAGTGTGGGGTAGGATCGCCTGACGTTGACAGAGAGGATGGGTTAAGGGTAAGGACTGGGTAAGGGGTGGGAGCTGGGGAGTAACGTGGGAGGTAGGATCACCTGAGGTTGACGGAGAAGGTGGATTAGGTGTAAGGACTGGGTGAGGGGTGGGGGCTGGGGGAGTAAGGTGAGAGGTAGGATCATGTAAGGTTGATGGAGAGGGTGGGTTAGTGGTTGCAAGGTGTGTGCTCAAAGTAGGGTTTGTGGACGGTAGTGTGGGTGATTGTAAGGGAGTGTTTGCGTTAGTGGCAGTGGTTTGCTGTACTGTATGACGACTGAGTTGGTGTGTGGTGATGAAAGGGAGTGGAGTGTTCGAATTGACAAAGGGGATGGGAGGTGTGTGTGTGTGTGTGTGTGTGTGAGTGGTGCATGTAGGTGTCAGTGCTGGGGTTTGAGGTGTAGGATGTGTGCGTGTGGTTGGTGCTCTGGCAATGTTGGGAGATGACGTGTGCGGTGTTGGCTGTGACTGGGTTTGTGGTGTGGCCGGTTTGACTCTGTATGAAGAGATTGTGGATGATTTCCCGTGTTTGTATATTGTGACTGTTTTGTTTGAGTTTGTGATCACAGGATATGGGCCTTTGTATGGGGTTTGGAGTGGTGTAGTGCGGATCCCCCTCCTCACAAAAACCTGTTCGGCATCTGGTAGGGATTGGGGGATGAATGGCATATGGTGCTGGCAAGAACAAGGAGGGACTGGTTGTAGTGCCTGCATTGCCTGCTGGAGCTCTGGGAGGAAAACCAGGGCTGGCGTGCCTGGTTGCAGGGCGAACTGCCGCAGCATCCTCAAGTCTTCCCCGTACTTTAACTCTGCTGGGGAATTACCGACGTCCTCCTTCTCCATAACCCTCAAGTTTAGGAGGACGACTGGCAACGCAGCCACCCAATTCACTGGGTGGGGAAGTGCCCTCAGTGCCTCCTTCAGGCAACGGTGGCAGCACTCAATCATCCCGTTTGCTTGAGGGTGATATGCTGAAGTTCTGTGGCGTTTAGCACCCAGGAAGCCCAGTAGTTCTTGCCAGGCATGAGATTCAAATTGAGGGCGTTGGTTTGTGATGATCACCTGTGGGGCACCAAAACGAGTGACACAGGATGCCAGGAGGTGATATGTCACACAGTCAGCCGTATCATCCAGCGTGGGCGTGGCCTCGACCCACCTTGTTGCTTTGTCTCTGGAAGTTAAGATATAATGGTTACCCCTAGATTCAGGCAGGGAGCCAAGGATGTCAATGCGGACCCTGTGGAAGTGTTGAGTTTGTGCCGGCAACGGTTGAAGTGGTGTCTTGCTGTGGCAGGGCACCTTTGCTGCCTGAAGAGCCACACACACTAGGACCCAGTTATTGGTGTCACGCCTCATACCTAGCCATACTACTTGCTGGCTAAGTAAGCTGTGCGTACCACGAATGCCTGGGTGCACGATCTCGTGGTAATGACTAAAGACTTGCCTTCAGAATCGTTGAGGAATGGGTACAGTCACACCAGATTTTCCGGGGTGTGCTGGTGATATCGAACTGATGCAGTTGCAGTGAGGTCACGGACTGCACCAATGCTTGGAGTTCCTGATTGTCTTCCTGCTCCCAGGCCAAGGCTGCATGGTCAAGCAGGGGTAGTCTATGGCCGACAGCTGAACCTCCACGGGACAGGGCGTCCACAACCGTGTTCAGATTCTCACTGATATGCTGGATGTCAGTGGAAAACTCTGATATGAAGGCTAGCTATCTTGCCACACGAGGAGACCAATCTTCCTCCTTTCTGAGCCATGGCTTAAATAAGGAGATTATGGTCTGTGAAGATGGTGAATTCTCTACCTTCCGGAAGGTGCCTGAAATGTCTGACTGCCTCATATATAGCCAGCAACTCCCTGTCGAAGGCACTGTATTTGCACTTGGCAGGATTAAGGCACTGGCTGAAGAATGCGACAGGCATGTTTGTACCTGTGATTTGTTGTTGTAGGACTGCACCCACTGCTTCGGCAGAGGCGTCTCTGATGAGTGTCATGGGGGCATCTGGTGATGGGTATGCTAGATGAGGTGCAGTGGCGATGTGGCTTTTGAGGGTGGTGAAGGCATGGTCTGATTGCGTGGTCCACTCTAGAGCCTTGGAGGATGTCTTTTTCATCCCCTTCAGGAGATCATTAAGGGTGGCTAGTGTGGATGCAGCATTTCTAAGGAACCTGTGATAATAATTGACTATCCTCAAGAACTCCCTGAGCCTGCTTGATGTAGCCGGACGTGGAGAGTCCACCTTCTGCGGGAGGGGGGTGATATCTGTGGCTGATACCCTGTGGCCCAAGAAATCCAATTCGTTTGCACCAAGGATACACTTTGCCGGGTGCAAACGCAGCCAGTAGTACTGCAGATGTTGGAACAACATTTGGAGATATGTTTTGTGCTGCTTATGGGAATCAGAAGCGATGAGGATGTCATCGATGTACACCATGATGAAATCTAGCCCCCTGACAACCTGGTCCATAAATCTCCGAAACATTTGTGCGGCAATTCTGAGGCCGAAATTATCTTTGTGTATTCAAAAAGACCAATTGGGGTGGTTACTGCTGTCTTGGGGATGTCCTTCTCCACCACAGGGATTTGGTGGAATGCCCTGACTAGATCGATCTTGGAAAATACTTGACGGCCATGTGGTTAGTGGTGGAAATCCTAGCTGTGGGGAATGGGGTATCTATCGGGAACTGTCATTGCATGCAGTGCCCTGTAGTCCCACATGCTCTCCATTCACCTTGCTGTGCCTTGAGAACCATGTGTAGAGGGGATGCCCAACAGCTTGATGAAGATTGAATGGTGCCTCGTGGGTCATCGCCTGAAACTCCTTCTCCACTGCCTGACGACGTTCTGGGGGAAGACGTCTGGGACAGGCAAAACAGGGAGGTCTGGAAGTGATGATGCAGTGCAGCCATGGCTGGGAGTCTGAGAGCTCAAGAGGGGAAACTGGCTTAGTATGAGGACTCCTGACGAAGGTGTGTAATGAGTGGCAGATTACCAGCACACCCGGTTACTTGGATGGACGAATTTCAGGGTCTGTGATATACCGTCCTCTGGTATCCACTAGCAAATCATGTGCCTGGTATCCACTAGCAAATCATGTGCCTCCAAGAAGTCGATGTTGATAATGGGTTGATTAGCGTCTGCAATGAGAAACAGCCAAGTAAATGACACTGATAGGGCGAGTGCCACGTGACGGGATTCCATGCCGTATGTGGCTATGTGGGTGCCGTTTGCTGCTATCAGGTCAAATGAGAGCTGCTGAGCAGTTTTGTGCTCAGAGGTAGGAGGGACTATACTGAATGTGATTCCAATGTCAAAAAGGTATTTTGTGCCAGAGATGGCAACCTTAACCCATAGTAGTTGCCTGGAGCCAGTGGAACGTGGCATGACTTTGGGTGTGCTGATAATGACGGGGCGATTGGTGTGTGTGGTGGGAGACACTACTGGGATTGTCTCCCGCCATATGCATTTCCCGTGAATATGCAAGGTGGTGCACATCATCTAGCTTCCATGCCAAAGCGCTTGTGATAGGTACACAACACGAAATCGTCCCTTGCTGTTTGGGGATTAGCATTCCGACCACGGTTCACTGGGGGAACACTGTTGGAACACGGAGGGGCTGGGGAATGATTTGCAACACTGGGGGTCTGAGTGGGAAAGTCACTTATTTTACTTTCCAGTTTGTCTATTCTATTTGTTAAATTTGTTAACAAGGTACACAGCTCTGACAAGGAACCGTTTTTGTTAGCAACACTATTCACTGACACCACTGTTTCACTCGGGGTAGCACTGGGGGCTATGACAGGGGGAAAAGAGGTGTGTGCACTTACTGGATGGGTAGTGTAATGCTGTTGAATTTCGTATAGAGTGTCTGCCCTCTCAATGAACTCAGCAAGGGACGTGTCAGGGCCCAGGGATGCTAGATGGAGGCGGAAGTCTGGTGGCATGAGCTGGAGGAGTTGGTGTCAGAGGAGGTCATCTGATAAGGTGGCCCCGCTGCCGTGAGAGTGGCTTGAATGTGGGCAAGGAAGTCTGAGAGGTGCTGCTGTTCGGAACGAATTGCATCCAGCTCCATTAAAAGTGCCTGCTTTGATTTGTCCAGGGCCCTCAGCAGACTATCCTTCAGGGTTTTATATTTGTGCTCTGTAGGTGGTTTCAGGAGTACATCCTGCACAAGGGCAGCTACTTGAGTTGGGAGAGTGCGGACAACTGCTCTGAATTTGTCGTCATCACTGGTATCTTCAGGCCACGCGGCATCAACTTGTGTAAACCATGTGTTAATATTTTACGTGAATATAGGAAGGGATAGACGGATATTTTTTAAGGTATCCATGTTCTTTAAACACTCCGGGAAGTCACCGCTGTAGTGTTTTAGTTATGGGTATATTGTACTAGGGCTACACCAAGGCAAATGGTAAGGGTAGATAAACACACATGTGATGGAAAGAAATAAACAGGGCATTGATTATTGACTTAGAAGAATACGGAGTTATTACATGACTTCAAGTAGTACAAGGTAATTACATTTACAGCATGTGTAGATCAATTGTTTAGATAGGTAGTTACAGACTGAAATATGAGCAATAAATATAGTGAGGAGCGGTAGTACTGAGCTGATGCGTTTATGTGTATTGAATATGTAAATTTATACCGTGTGGCCAGATTTACCAGAAGAGACGGCGAGCGGGCAGGTAGTTAGCCAGTTGAAGTTGAGAGGGAAAAAGGGACCGGGCTAGGTCGCCTGCTGAGTTTTAAACCACTTAATGAGGTAGGCAGAGCACAAGTACACCTAAGTCGCCTGAATAGGCGAATTTGATTGGTTTAGGCACCACCACTGGCGAGTAGGAATGAGAGATCGAATATTATTGGTAGCAGCACTAGTACAGGTGAGGAGGGATTGGATATTGAATACTACTGGTAGCGGCACGAGTAACCACGCTAAATAAGAGAACAAAATGGAGAAAAACCATGAGGGACCACGCGGGAAGGAAACCACGTGTGAAGGTGATATGCGAGGTACAATATGAATATAACTTTGTGGTGTAATAAACGCCACACGTGCACTGTAGGGGGTGATACTGTGCTGTGTCACTGAGGCCACATGGAAGAACAGTGCATATGGTGAAATATATGATATTCACATGCTTACTGTTCCTTAGACCAGCCACGACGAATCCCGCGACTTCCCAGCCATTGGTTCATTGCTTAATTCACTCGACACATCATCACACGGTGTACAGTACCGGCAGCTCACAAAGGTATCTTTAAAGTGTGGCACGAAGGTTTGCATAATGAAAAGGGGAAAGATTGTGCCTGACCACTATGTTAGCATAACCTAATAGATTCACACGCTACAAAATAAGCATTAAAACACTCTAAACTACTGAATTCCTCATAATACAGTATTGTGTATATGGTAACCCTCACCCACCACGTTTCATATATATTGTTCGCTGTGTCAGATTTCAATGGACTGTATTTTAAGGATACTTTTGTGAGCTACTGTACCTCACTGTACGGTCAGTTAAAAGGGAAGACCCCAGTCGTCCGTGGCGACATACATCATGGTATGATGATATAAAATGTACGCTACCATTGATGGTATCAGCACAATTTGGCTGGCAATGTTACCTTTACTGTATCTTTGCATACTTTGTGCCATTACCTATTTTCAGCTTAGTTGTGTGTAAAGCACATAAGATTAAGTAACCGATACATACTTCATCACACATAATCATATCAAACATAAAACATGTTTCATTTTCTTATTTTCCCCTGTTTCCTTCTTCGTTCCTGTATCCCTCATTCTACTTGAGCTTTTTTTTTTTTTTTGTCACCCACCCTTCTTTCATTCTGTCTCTGTCTGTCTGTCTTTCTCTCTCTCTCTCTCTCTTTTATAGGGCTTTCTTTTCTTATCTCACTGTCAGAAGTTTCTGACACTCTTGTTTTCCTTTAAGTCTCATCTCTCAACATCTGCCTTCCAGTTCTTTCTGTTTTTCTCCCTACTTTCTTTCTGCCTGTCTCTTCTTAAGATTCTCCTCCTCCCTGTCTTCTCTGTGTGCCTGTCCACCGCAATCACTGCCGGTGTTTTGGCTTCATCCCCTCGCCTTTGATCCATCACCCGCCGCCACAGCAAAAACAACCCATGCGCTCAACAACGATTCCCACACTCAACAACGCCCTATACAACGTCCCACACAATGCCCCACACACTCAACAACGACCCACACACTTAACAACCCACACACCCAGCAACGACCCACACACTCAACAACGACCCACACAACGACCCACACACTCAACAACGACCCACACAACGACCCACACACTCAACAACGACCCACACAACGACCCACACACTCAACAACGACCCACACATTCACAACGACCCACACGCTTAACAACAACTACCCGTACACTCTAGAACAACGACCCACACATTTAACAACCCACACACCCGAAAACGATCCACACACTCAGCAACGACCCAGACAACCCACACACTCAACAACGACCCACACACTCAGCAACGACCCACACAACACACACACTCAACAACGACCCACACACTCAGCAAAAATCCACGCACTCAACAATGACCCACATACTCAACAATGACCCACACACTCAACAATGACCCATCCTCTCTTGTGCTATGATTTCGCCTCACGGACGTAAAATTACTTGCAAAAATATTCATGTTTAGAAATATTTGACTCTAAAGGGGGAACAGGAGACACGGGAGGATAGTAGTAGGTCCTTTTCATGTCCTTCAAATAAGTATACTTCTTTTACTCTATCCTGGCCTAAAATTACCCTCTCTCCATCTTGCATTCTAAGATCATCAGAGAAATTACCAATATGCCGGGAATCGAACCTGGGACTCTCAGGTGAGAGCTAGGCAGCATACCACTACACCACGACCAGGTAAAAGTTAACTCACGTTGTCACAATCTTGTAACCAACGTCCCTCCGCCCCCCACTGTGGGCCTGAAGAGGGTGAGTTAACCCCCTGGCACTCGGGCAAGTAGATGCTTTTAATCTATCCCAAGCATTTGGGATAGATTAACCCCTTAACCGCGGGTATTGTTTTGGTCTGACTGTCCTCTCCCGCGGGGGTTTCAGCCAAATGTAAACAAACCTTTAAACCTTAATAACTCTGCACAGAATAAAGCTAGAGAAAAAAATAAGGTACCATTAGAAAGTACAAACCTTCAGCTTTCCATTGATGTAGGTTTCATGACTTCGTTGACTTTCACAGGACGGGGAGAGCCGTTAGAAGTGAGGGGTGTGAAATAACTATTTTACGCCCCACACACCAGTACCAAATGCCAACCACTCTCTCATAATAGTAATATAAACATATATGAACACTGTACATACGATAAACACCCACTCTGTGTTCACTGAGGTAGGTAAAAGGCACTTCCTGTGCTGCGCCCGCTCTTCACTGCGACTGCGCCTCACTTCACTGCGGCGGCACCCGCTCACTGACGTTTCCTGCGATCTTTTCATTATTTCTAACTTCTAATATTATTTTACATATAATATGGGCAATGTACATTATATTTACAATGCACTTATTACTATATTGCGTCACTGGCGCATCACAGAATTACATAAGTGCCGCAGAATTCCACAAGTGCCGCAGATTCTCTTATTACAATATCACTTATTATACTGGCCAATATTTCCTTTATTTTCTAGGCAAAATATCCCTTATTACTACATTATCCATTATACAATTATTGGCAAAGCACGTCACTGTCGCATCACTATATATCACTGTCACTTTCAGTATTTACTCAGAGAGTGGTACTCGGCAAAGCACGGAGTTACACATAGAGCGACTTGGCATTCAAGGCACTGGTGTGTGCTCATTTTTCTCGTCGTAGGCCTTCGTGTGGTGGTTGAACATACTCTGCAGCGGCCCTGTGACAACCTGCCGCCTGCTTTAGGAGGCAATTTCACAAGCTGGTGCCGGCTCATGTAATTGCGGCACTCAAGACGGTCAGGTTGTGTGTCAGAGTGTCGCCTCGGGATCAATGCCGTCACCTGACCAAATCGTTCAAGTAGCTGCTGAACGACAGTCTTGGAAAACTGTCTCAGTGATGGTTGCCTTATGCCCCCGACTTGTGTCTTGTAAAGAATGAAGGCATTGAGCATGCACATATCGAGCATGTGCAGGCAAGCCTTCCTGTACCATCGGGTGTTTCTCCTGAGACAGTCTGTTTCGCCAATCATCATATCAGACTTATCAACGAGTCTCATATTTACATTATAATCAATGACGGCATCAGGCTTCATGATTGGCTCTCCTGTCCTGTAGCTGACCTTCCCAGTTCTCTTCATTTCCCCCTTGTGGATGGTGCTGATCATATTGACAACCTTCTTGTCATGCCACCTGATCGCAAGAAGCTTTTCTGACTTCTTCAGGTGAACATCTCCCCTGGATGATGATGATGCTTCGGGAAACTAGGCCACTCTTTCCTATAGCTCCGTACAGTGCCAACAGTGCCAATGCCGTGTTCAGCAAGGTATTTGGAGAGTTTCGGTGCTGTGTAATAATTGTCTGTGTACAGCACATGATTACCACCAAAATACCTCTCCATCAGCACTTTTACAACGGAGCCAGAGAAGCCAAGGGGGTCTTTCCTGTTCACATCCATTGTGCTAGCCGAGTAAATGACAAAATCCATTATATACCCCGTCTCACAGTCACACAGCACAAAGAACTTTATCCCAAAGCGGTGGCGTTTGCTGGGGATGTACTGCCTGAATTTGAGACGTCCTCTGAACAATACCAGGGACTCGTCTATGACGACTTTCTGCATAGGCCTGAAAAATCGCATAAATCGATCCCTAATCTTGTTGAGGAAATCCTCACTTTCCACAAAGGGTCAGTTTGGGACGGGTTGTCATTATCAGCGAAGTGCAGGTATCCAAGCAGCTGTCGGAACCGATCCCGTGACATATACTTCCCGAATATGGGGATAGTAGTTATGTCATCCACGAGCCAGTACTCCTCCAACTCATGTCTCTTATATGGGCCATCAAAAACATGAGTGCAAAAAACATACAGCTCTCTGATCCCGACAGGCAACCACGACACTTGCTTTGGCGAGCCAATAGGTCCCAGCCCTTGTGCTGCACACTGAGTTGCATACCTATTGGTCTCATCGCTGACATGCTGCACAATTTCATCATCAAGGAAGGCCAGGAAGTAATCAACAAA
This sequence comes from Coenobita brevimanus, assembly GCF_032717465.1. Lineage (NCBI taxonomy): Eukaryota > Metazoa > Arthropoda > Malacostraca > Decapoda > Coenobitidae > Coenobita > Coenobita brevimanus. The sequence goes on from NC_137002.1 coordinate 18,756,217, forward strand.
CTCATCACCTGCGTTGCATGGGAAGGCAGGCTGTATTCCAGCATTTGTCATATCAAACGGTGGATTGTGTGGCTGGAAATCTCCACCGTCAGTCCAAACAAATGCATCAACTTGCCCTGTGCGTGGTTCAGTGGCAGGGGCATGTTGCATTTCACTCGTTTCCCCGTGAGAAGGAGCTGATGTAGAGGCAATGGGTGAGGCAGGAGGTGAGGCAGGAGGCAAGCGGGAGGTGGGTGAGGCAGGAGGCAACGGGGAGGGGGTGAGTGCGGGGGCGGTGAGTGGGGGGTGGCGCGGGTGAGGGAACTGAGCGGGGGCAGGCGGGGGGTTTCTGACCTGGTGCGTGGTGAAACTTGACCCTTTCTACCCCGCTTTTCACCTCGCTTATCGCCTCGCTTATCGCCCAGCTTTGCCCTCCAACTGCCACGCATCCCCTTTGTTCTAGGCCTGCCTGCACGGCCTGCACGGCCTGCCTTCCCTCGCTTTGCAGGCTTTGGTAATTCGTACTCCTCAGATGATGTAGACTGAGGAGAGGGCACACGACAGAGATGATGATGATGATGTGAGGGCAATTGGGCTAGGGGAACGGGAAATTGATGGGAAATGCGTACTAGGGCCTGGTGTGGGAGACGTGAGCCTGCGCTTCACTCCCTTCCCACGTGCAATACCAGATTTGCCCATAGGAGCCTTTCCTTTCCCAGAGTAAGTTGGGGGTGGTGGGGGGGAATCAACACGATCACTTTCATCACTGTCACTATCAATGGAAAATGGTTCACCACCAATCACTGCCAAATCATCACTGCTTGCTGTGAGTGTGTCACTTTCACTGCCACAATCAAGAGTAGTACTTACTGTTTTGTCCAGCTCAGTTCTAATTTCAGGAGTGCTCAACCCCTTCTGCCTCGCCGTCGGCAGTTCCTTTACCGGTGTAGAGGTAGAGGGAACACTAGCACTAAACATTGTAGAGGAGGAAGCGAGCGACGATGAGTCGGGACGGAGCGCCATTATCACGCAGAGCTGGACAGATACTGACTGACGCGGGTCAGGGCAGGGGTGGGGGGGGTCCCCTCGGGGTTGGAGGAGGGAGGTGTGGGATGGCTGGCGTGAAAGAACTCGACAGCTACTCTTGCGTGAGAATATTTGCGCGCCGGGAAAACGCGCGGTGTTCAAAATATTCACGATCATTCCAGAATGCCACCCGCGGTTTGGTCCAGTTTTGTCGCCGCCATTCTGGAATGACACCCGCGGTTAAGGGGTTAAAAGCATCTACTTGCCCGAGTGCCAGAGGGTTAACTCACCCTCTTCAGGCCCACAGTGGGGGGCGGAGGGACGTTGGTTACAAGATTGTGACAACGTGAGTTAACTTTTACCTGGTCGTGGTGTAGTGGTATGCTGCCTGGCTCTCACCTAAGAGTCCCGGGTTCGATTCCCGGCATATTGGTAATTTCTCTGATGATTTTTCCTGTGTAAAAATACAGGTTCTCTCTTCATTGCATTCTAAGAGTTTATCTCTAGATTATGATACTAGTAACGGACAAGTGCAATGGGACGGATGTAGAGCAGTAGCATTGTCTTTTTTTTTTTTTTTGTCAGTGAGCTGCTGATAATAAGCTATGAAAGGACGAAGGTCTGGGCCAGATAAGAGTGAAGTGGGTATAATGGTGAAGGACGTGACCAACTCGGGAAGAAGGAGCAGAAGGTGAATGAATTTTATGGGATGCGAATATCCAAGAGGCGACTGTGAGGTTTGTATCATGTACTATTACCAGTGGGAGTAGTGTGATCACGAACCCTGAAATGTATCAAAGATTATAGCATCCTAGCTTGAATCTCCTACACGTTGAGAGGGATTATATGACATTTAGTATTACTTTATGGAACGATATTGTAGGAGGAGGGGGAGGTGGTGGTGCAAGAGGAGGAGGAGGAGGAGACGCCTAACGGACTGCCTAAGGGCCATGAAATAAAACGTAACACTTTTATTAAGTTCCAGTCTTCCCCTAGAATACGTACTACACTTCTCGAAGTCCACAGTTGTACTTCAGGGTGAACACAGGCAAGGAAGAAACAAACTTTGTGTAAGAATCTTACCGGTCAGAAAATCGAACACATTTTTGTTTTTCAGTTGCGAGATGGGCAGCACACAAGGCATCAATCGCTCTTACTTGCGGACGAACCTGGCAGCATTATTAACACTCACACATACACCTATTAAACGATACTTTATGTAACCACACACACACACACACACACACACACACACACACACACACACACACACACACACACACACACACACACACACACACACACACACACGTCAGTTACCGAAGTAACTGCATTTGCTAATTACTGGTATTCATTGTCCTTTATTTTGTGTGGTATCAGACTTGGATCGATACTTTTAGTGCAGTAATTTTTAGGCCATGACTCAGTAAGAGGCGGCTGGAGAGTTTTCAAAATTGCAATGTCAGTAGGAGCATAGGAAGGTCATCAACCTTCATTGAAGCTTGTTTTCAACCCCCCATGAAGCTGAGAGGTCTCCCTTAAAGCGTATTACAATCATGTGGCAGGATGTAGAAGAAGAAGGAAAGAGAGAGAGAGAGAGAGAAAGAATGAAGATGACGACGGCGATGTTGGTGGAAGTAAAAGAACTCGAAATTCCATATGCCACTTCAGGTTTCCCTGCGAAGAGATCCCACCTCTCCTGTGATTGGCTTATGGAGTTTTGCATAATTAATTTATATTAATACATTTAGCAGTCTAATTTATTATGAACCTCAAATAACCGTCTACAGTAAATCTGTAATCTGTAATTCGAGCTGCTAAAAGTGATTATAATACCAATAATGCTTCCATACATCAGTGGTTCAATATTTTACATATTTGGCTTCTCAAGGTTCACCCAATCGCCCTTCAGGATTTGAGGCAGAACCGAGGTTCATCACAGCCAAAGCAAACAAAATAGAATACAGTGGGGGAAAAGGGAATGGATGGAGGAAGTACAACAGTATTTTCACTCCTGTATGCCAAATCTGGTCCTTCACATAATAACATCGTCTGGTGGTATCAACAACAAAAATTAATGTCATTCTACTTAAGAGGTAATTAGAGATTGTTTCTGAAAAAGTGAAGACAAAATATAAACAGCACAGGTATATGCAAAGAAAAATGGCAGGAAAACTCTAAAACATCATTAATTACATCACTGTTATCCACTACATCCCTGCAGTGCAGAAGGAGGTCGAAGTAGGTGAATATACTGCAAATGAGTAGTAACGTGTATTTTGACGTTAATATAAGCGTCACTTAATACCACATGTCATCATTCACAGAGAGAACATGACAGGGTGCCTAGGCTGCGTCACCGGCCACTCTTCCTCACCTCATCATCTTTCCCATTCCTCCCCTGCACCTCCTTATGTTTCATTACCTTGCCATAATTATAATCGTCGACCAACATGATGTATTAGTGTTGCGATGAGAAGAGAGCAGACTGAGATGATTTGGGCATGTGGAGAAAATGGACGTTGGCAGTTGGGTGTGGAGGGAGAGAGGTGTGAACGTTGAGGGTAGAGTTACGAGAGGTAGGCCGAAAAAGACTTGGGATGAGGTCATAGTGTGTTGCCTCCTAAATTAGAGACTGAACAAAGAACCAGCTACAGATCCAGCTGTGTGCAAGGCCGTCATTTTGTGACCAAAGCCTACACATGGAAGTATGTTGGAGCCATTATAAACGAACGAATGACCAACAACCAACACCTCTCTGTATTATCAACAACACTCCTAGCATGAGAAAAATGTTTGCGGTCTGCTAGGTCTCTGTTTATTTTGACATCTTATATTACAACTTCCAGATTGCTTTAGTAATATTTGAACGGAATACTACTGGGTTATCAACAAACAGAATCCGGCATGCTAAAAGTCTGGTCATCTTTAGTATACGCGTTAATAAGGGAAATGTAGGCTACTGTTGGTGGATATGCGAACGGGTGAGGCAAGTAGTGGGTGAGACAAATAGTGGGTGAAGCAAATAGTGAGTGAGGCAAGTGTGGTGGGTGAGGTAAGTACCTGTGGTGGGAGGGGCATGTAGAGTGGGAATGTGTGATGATGACGGAGGGGTGGGAGGCAAGACGATAGTAAATAATCTATTTACTTCACATTCATTCGCACTCACGATACCCACTCCAACTCATGATACCTACTTCCACTCACGACACCTCCCACTCACGATACCCACTCCAACTCATGATACCTACTCCCACTCACGACACCTCCCACTCACGATGCCCACTCCCACTCACGATGCACACTCCCACTCACGATACCCACTCCCACTCACGATACCCATTCCCACTCACGATACCCACTCCCACTCACGATACCCACTCCCACTCACGATGCACACTCCCACTCACGATACCCACTCCCACTCACGATACACACGCCCACTCACGACGACCTCTTCACCTGTATTCAATTTCAGATCACTCCTAAAATACTCTTCCCCTTCCACCATCTTCCATCCCCATCCCTACTCCCAGCTCCACCCCACCCTTAGACCCACTGCTATTTTCATCCGCCATCCTCACTCCATCCCTCCCATTCCGTTTTCCAGACCTACCTATAACCTCAGCCCCAACCCTTTTGCATGAAACTTAAAGCAGACAACTTCATTTTAGTGCGTGAACAGTAAGGTCCTTGGTTGGTTGATCAGTCAACACATTCAGTACGATGACATTCTTATGCACTTCTTGTATGTAACCAGCAGTTTTTTTTTTCCTAATAAACACCTCCTTTATAATCGGTTTATTTCCTCCTGACAGACCTGAGCCACTCCCGCAGCATGTATTTCGTTGGTTAAGGAAGCATCCTAACACCCCTTCCTTAGCGATTTGTTTTTGAATATGATTGGTTATTATCTTTTTATAAGTTCTTTGTGCAAAGTAGCGAGATACTGGAAGGAGTTACGTAACGTCGAAGAGGACAATAAGTTGTAACAAACACAATGAATCGCTTAGGAAAGGTGTTAGGGAGCTTCGTCAACCGATGAGAATACGGGCCTTAGCAGTGACTGCGTGACTCTAGATAGCCTAAGGCTTAGCTGTGAGGTAGGAATGAGTTTCCTTGGTTACAAGCCAGATTAACCCTTCCGTCTGACTCTCTTTGGCCATCAACTGATCTGAACCACACTAGAGGTCTTCTCGGCTTAGAGTAAACAGAATACAGTGAAAGGATTAGAGATAATCTTCGTTTTCCTCCAATATACAGTAATTAGGTATTTTCTATACCACCAGCTTAGGAGAAACCACTCTAGGTGATTTTCATTTTCGTTATGTTTATTGGGGACTGACGAGGTTTAAGTGATGAAGTGAGTCAGGTGGAAGGAAAGGACTCAGGTGGTGAAAAGGAATGAGCAGGATTGGCTGGGGAGGGTGTCAATGGTGGGCCGTGAAGGGGAAGAATACCAGTGAAGATGGATACTGTATGACGATCTTAAGATGTAAATTTCTTGCATGGAGGGTGTTGGTCATCATGAGCGACGTAAGCAGGGAATAGTGGAGTGGAATGGTTTGAGGTATTGGTAGGGCAGATTGGAAGGAGTACAGTACACCCTGTGAATGTGAGATTTGTTCGTGGGCTGCTGTTAGTAATGGAAAGGCTTAAGTGGAAAGTTTCAATTAAGTTGTCATCCTCCACCCTCTCAACATGCCCAAACCATCCAAATCTACCCTTCTTCTTCACAACACTAATACATATATACTAGCCCCATCCTTCCTCTTAACTCTTAATTGCAATCCTAGCCCCACCCCCTCCCCCAAGCCTCGCATGCAAGGTCTCACTATAAATCCATCTGATCATTGTCATTTCTGCAAGTTCGAGCCTACGAATATCCTCTTCCTTTATTCTCCAGGTCTCACTACCATACGGCATTACACTCCTAACACATGCCACATACAAAGATCCCGTTCCACGAAAGGAGAGCCCTCTCAGTGTCAGGAGAGGCAACAGCTCCCATGAATTCACTCCAACCACTCCTTACCCTAGCCACAACCCCATCTCCTGCACATAACATGTCCCCTAAGTAACAAAACTCCTTCACACACTCAAGAGACCGACCAGCAAGATCACTCCTTTCACGTCTGACAGTCTCTACATGCTCTCCCGGACACACCGCATACACGAAATCAGCATTATTTCTCAGCCTATCACTAATGCTACTACATCTTACACAACCAATTATCACAAATTGCACAAGATGGAGTTACTTCCCACAAACTTGTGGCAAACTGCACATGGCCAAGCTCCCTCTGCTTTGCTATTGCGGCCACCAGTCCTAGAAATAATCACTTTTGTTGTATCTGCATTTACTCTCAGACCCTTGTGTCATATTCCGTATCTCCACGTCATTAATCTTTCATCCGCCTCCCGCTCATTCTCTGCAGTCAGCACCAAGTTATCAGCATACAACGTGGGAGTTCATTTTTGACGGTACGTGAGAGAGCGTCATACACCATGACAATAAGGGAATCATGACTGATCCCTGATGCACGCCAACATTCACGGAAAACTCATCACGCAAATCACCATGCACTCACATTTGGGTGCGAGCACCCACATACACAGCCATGACCACTTTAACCAACCACTTCTCAATCCCGAGCTTTCTCATTGCCCACTTGACCACTCTGTCAAAGGCCTTCTCCAAATCAACAAAAACAAAACACAGCCCCCTTTTCTTTCCTTTATATTTCTCCTGCAGATGAATCCGTGGCCGCTCCGCCTGACATGAACCCACACTGCACCTCATCAATATTCACTCTTTCCTTAAGCATACTTTCTAGGACTCTCCAATGCCTTCATTATCTGGCTCAAAAGTTTTATGCCTCTAGTGTATTACGCAAATCAATCTCTTCAACCCCCTCGTACTCCCTTTGATTCATTACCACTACATGCACAATTTACTTCATGCACTTCATTTTCTGACACTATTAAAATGTCATATTTCAACCCCCTGAAAATTCAGCCTGCTTTGTATATCAAACAAAATTTCAGTGTATGATATCATGGGCTTTAGTGTAAGGTTATGTGCAGTTGTGAGAGTGATAGTGGACTGTTGGTTTTACACACACACACACACACACACACACACACACACACACACACACACACACACACACACACACACACACACACACACACACACACACAATGGTTGATTCTTAAGTTTTTCGGTATAAAAATGTTCATATTTATGATTCTGCCTGATGATATTATGCCACTTAGGAAAAACCTATTAGACGGAAAAAGCTGCCACAAAAGGAAAGGAACTAGCTTTCTTCTACAACCACATTAATGCATTGTTTAACTTCGTTTATATCGTTCTGCTCTTCTGACAATGCTCTCCTGTGCAGTCCATGTTCCTCTACTATACCTGAAATTGCCACCTCTTTATCTTTTGTGTTCTCGTGTAACGAAAGATTCGCTGTAGAACAATGCTAGTCAAGGGGAAGTGCTGTGCAAAGGATGTGGAGCGTTTGTGTCATATTTTCTGTCACTGGGTTACACGAAGTAAGAAACCGAAGGACATAAATCTGTGCCAAGCTGGAATAAAATGAGTATAGTGTATAATACTAATAAATAAACACACATACTGTACAATTGGAAAGCCTCATCATTCTCTCTCTCTCTCTCTCTCTCTCTCTCTCTCTCTCTCTCTCTCTCCCTTTCTGCATCCCTCCACCTTTCTGTTAACTTCCTCCTCTCATTGCGTTGCCTCCTTTGTTATTTCCCTTTTACTATGAAAGGAATGATTTAAGCTGAATAAAAACAAAGATAAACAGAAAAGGTTCCCTCCTTTGTTATCCTGTTTACCACTAAAGAACTCTTCTTAAGTGAATAAAAATCTCTCGACGGTAACAAAGATTAGTTCCCTTCTTTATTATCCCGTTTACCACTAAATATTATCCCGCTTACCACTAAAGAACTCTTGTAAGGTGATCAAAAATGTCTTGACGATAACAAAGATAAACAGATAAGAACGTCGTTGTAATCAATGAGTTAAGCACTCCGGCTCCATTCATACTTGCCTAGTGTATGATATGTTATTGGATGAGCATGGAATTTACACCTACGCCTCCGGAGTAATAGCGTGTGTTCGGTTTTCAGAGGTGTGTGTGTGTGTGTGTGTGTGTGTGTGTGTGTGTGTGTGTGTGTGTGTGTGTGTGTGTGTGTGTGTGTGTGTGTGTGTGTGTGTGTGTGTGTGTGTGTGTGTGTGTGTGTGTGTGTGTGTGTGTGTGTGCAAACAAAATAACTCTGGTTTTAACCGATTTTAACCAAACTTTGTGTAAAGGTGGCGAGAGAGCCCATAAGGAAACGGCGTTTTTTTTTAGCAACAGATTCAAGGTTGTAGGGTTAGGTCAAATGCTGACCTGGCAGAATAAGTTCAAACAGTGTATACCTAACTTAGATCAAACTTGAGAGAAAGAACGACAATAAACCAAGAATGGTGGAATTCATTCTGAGAGCAATCAATCTAAGGTCAAGGTCATTAGGTAGGATCAAAGTTCGACTCGTATGTGTGTCTGTTAATAAAATAAACAGTTTTGATCCAATTTTAACCAAACTTGATGGAAAGATTGAGGACTAGCCAGGCAGTAAACGTGTTTTTTTTTTTTTTTTTTTTTTTTTTAGCACAATGGGTCATGGGTCAAGATCACAGTGCAGTGTCAACTAAAACAGTTATCATTCGAATTCGACCAAACTTGTGGAATGGTTGAGGATTAGGCAAGAATAAAACAGCTTAATTTTGATAAAATAAGTTAAAGGTCAAGGCCACATGCAATGCTCAAAAGACTAGGCCACAGGGTAATGTCGAATGAAACAGTGTTGAACTGATTTGAACCAAACTTGGTGAAACGGTTTTGGTTAAGGAAAAACAAAGAGGTTCAATTTAGCCATCAAAGGTCAAGGGCACAGGACAAGGTCAAAGTTCGATCCGTGTGGCTGTGTATGTGAAGAAACAAATTAAAACAGATTTGATCTAACTTAGATCAAATTTGGTGGATGAGATGAGGATCACCCCAGAGGTTGACCCAGTCATTTATAAAACAATAGGTCAGAGGCCAAGGTCACACGGCAAAGTCAGATGTAGCCTAAGCTTTGTGGAACAATTCATGTTAACATAGGGACACAGAGCATCGATTATGAGAATAACTAGTCAGAGTTCTAAATCACCTTCCCTTCGTATTCATACATACTCACACTGCCACTTCACTGAGTCGGTCAAATAGTGTCTCTTCCTTTCCTCACCTCCATCTGTTTTCCAGATCCTTACTACATCTGGTATTGGAATCTCAGGTGTTTATTATCGTACCTCCTCCGCCACCTCTCCTCCCCACCTTTTTCTTCCCCTCCTTCATCACCTCTGTTCCCAACTCTTCCTTCCCCTCCTTCACCACCCATCCCCCCACCTCTTCCTACCTCTCCTTCACCACCCTTCCTTCCCATCTCTTCCTTCCCCTCCTTCACCACCCTTCCTTCCCATCTCTTCCTTCCCCTCCTTCACCACCCTTCCTCCACACTTCTTCCTTCCCGTCCTTCATCATCTATCCTTACCATCTCTTCCTTCCCCTCCTTCACCACCTCTTCTCCCCATCTCTTCCTTCCCCTCTTTCACCTGCCACTCATACCTGTCTCTTCTGTCATATTTTAATTATCTTTCCACATTTCTTTACATCTTCCTTGTCTCCTAGCCCACTGGAACCAGTAAAATACTTATTTTAACTGGACTGCCTCTGTCATGCCATTCTCCCCCCCCCCACGTCTCTCTCTCTCTCTCTCTCTCTCTCTCTCTCTCTCTCTCACACACACACACACACACACACACACACACACACACACACACACACACACACACACACACACACACACACACACGTTCCTGCATTACAATAAGTATAATTACCGGATGTCTGATTCTGAAGTAAAGAAGTTACATTAAAGAGGCTAACACGGCCACAACTTAAGTCATTCTTATAATCATCATCTACTGTCCCACGGAAACAACACTGCAAACAACACATCATGTAACATTTATTATCTTCCATCATCATCACCATCATCATCATCGTCATACTCGTCATACCAAACAATTGTATCTACCGTATTATGCTGTGATAACTATAAACGACAAGAGTACAAAACTGTTTGAAATTTTCAGTGAAATGGGTTTAAAATCATTTTGGTCATGATTCAAGTTTTTCAGTTACTTGGCTTATTTTAAAATGGAGCACGTGCAATGAAATACGTGGGATTCTCTGTACGCGTATAATAATCATTTTTATTGTGGCATAACATAAATGTGTGATTGCAGGACAGTGTTACTTGGAGTATTATTTATATTTAGAACTTAGCACACACACACACACACACACACACACACACACACACACACACACACACACACACACACACACACACACACACACACACATTATTTAAGTAATTCCATCAGATGAATGGTCCAATCACGTTTTCTTATATGAACTGGCCATGGTAGTCCCACCTCGGTGCCTTACTTTTTAAGAAATGCCTAACACGACGAGCTGTTACTGTTTACCGGTTTTGGAAGAATGTAGTTAACAATGGAAGCTTAACACGGATGCTTGTGTCTATTCATGTAAATACGAGGATGCACACATCAAGTGTTCCACCTCTTTTTGAAGTGGACAATTGACGGAAAGGTTATCAGACAATGCTGGTAGCTTTTCTGCTTTACTGTTTTACTCCTTCTATCTACTTCATTTCTTCGGTTGTGGAGATGATGACGACGGTGGTCATGGTAGCTACGCACGCTTCAGCTTGTGACCCTGGCATCGGGTATTAAGCATCTGTATCTGTGTCTGTAACTGAACATGTATCACTCCATGGTAGGTTTACTGGAGAACAGAACTTTCTCCTCGGAGGGAAAGTGTTAGCATGAATTAATGCTTTCCCATGCTAGTGAACTAAGAATGGGGAAGAGGTGTCTGTAGGAAGAGTCGTGCATGTGAACATGGAAGTTTTGTATCATCTGGGCTTATGTTTGTTAGTGTCTTTCTGTGCCATCGATAGAACTGACAAAGTGTAAACATACGCATGCTTTTTAAAAAACATACCGTAAATACACAGCCTTATCACTTTAACCTGTTCCGTCGCTCCAGTGCGGCCTGAGGACTCTCCAAAGAAACGTCGGCTGTGGCACTTTGGAGCTGCTGTTTGAAGGCCCTCAGGCAATACTTCTTTGATTTCCCCTGAAATGATCAATGCTTCTATGCCCGGGAGCCATCTGAGTGTGACCTGTACATTACGGAGGTTTTTCTCTCGGGAATGGAAGCATACATACCTTTCCCACATTTTTTGACTAATGCAAGAAAACCTTGGTTTAATCATGCTTGTTCTAATGCTGTCCACAAAAAGGAGGAGGCCTAAAAAGGTACCGGAGCCAACCCACCTCGGAATCTCATCTCTTGTATGTTTCTGTCCGGAATCATGCTGAGTCTGTTCATTGTTCTGCTAAAAATAATTTCGTCCGTACTAAATGCTCTGAACCCTCCAACTCGAATTATTCCCGCTCCTTCTGGCACTTTTACCTAAAACCTTTCTAACAACTTCCCTCCTCGTTTCCACCCTGATGGCTCAGTAGCTATTTCTTCTACTGATAAAGCAGAACTCTTCGCTCAGACTTTCTCCTCCAATTCCACCATAGATGATCCCGGGGCTGTCCCTCCATCTTTTACCCCCTCTGACTACTTCATGGATGACATTAAAATTTCTTCAGTAGATGTATTTTCTGCCATCACTAGTCTCAATACTAATATGGCATATGGGCCTGATGGGGTCCCCCCTGTTGTCCTCAAGAACTATGCTTCTGTGCTTACACCCTGCGTAGGTAAACTCTTTCGCCTTTATCTATCAACTTGCACCTTTACTTCTTGCTGGAAGTTTGCTCTCAATCAGCCTGTCCCAAAGAAGTGTGACCATTCCCAACCCTCTAGTTATTACCCAATTGCTTTAACATCCTGTATTTCAAAAGTTTTCGAGTCTCTTCTTAACCAAATATCTTAAAGCATCTTTCCTATCACAACCTTCTTTCTAATCGTCAATATGGGTTCCGGCAGGGATGCTCCACTGGTGATCTCACGTACCTTTCAGGCTCTTGGTCATGCTTCTTTCGGGACTATCGAGAAAGCTTTGCCACAGCACTTGACATCTCAAAGGCTTTCGATCGACTCTGGCATAAATCTTTAGTTTCCAAACTACCCTCTTACGGTTTCTATCCTTCAATCTGTGCCTTCATTTCTTCCATCCTTTCTGCTCGTTCTGTAGCTGCTGTTGTAGACGGCCACCGTTCGTCTCCTAAAGTGAACAATAGAGGAGGTGTTCTTCAGGGCTCAATTCTATTACCAAATCTCTTTCTTTTATTCATCAATGACCTTCTAAGCTTTCCATTTATCCCTATCGGCTCATACACTGATGACTCCATCCTTCACTTTCCAATCGGTTCTCGCAACGTCCATCTCAGCAGTTACTTCAACAAACAAGGGATGAGGCTATGGCACACCTAATATTTGACTTGGCACATATCTCTGATTGGGGTAAAAAAATAACCTTGTTGTTTTTAATGCATTAAACACCCAGTTCTTACATCTATGAACCTGACAAAATCTCCAACAGGAGTACCCATTAATTTTTAACAGTGGCCAGCTCAATCCTGCATCATCTTTAAACATACTTGGAGTTTCATTCCCTCGGAATTTATCCTGGAAAGAGCATATTACCTCTCTTGTAAAATCTGCATCCAAGAGATTGGGTGTGCTAATCCGACTCCGTACCTTCCATACCCCTACCCAATTGTTGACTTTATACACTGTTTTATCAGCCTCTGTATAGAGTATAACTCTCATGTGAGGGGAGGCTCATCACACACAGCTCTTCTCAATACGGTGGAGTCGAAGGCTTTTCATCCCATTAACTCTCCTCCTTTTACTAGTTCCCTTCAACCTCTATCTCTTCATCGCACTGTTGCATCTTTATCTATTTTCTATCGTTACTTCATTGGTCATTGCTTCTATGCACTGTCTGCTTGCATCCCTCCTCCACTAAGGCGAGCATGTAGCACCCGTCTAGCAACAAACTCTCATCTTTTCCGCTCAACTCTCTAATGCAAGAGGTAACCGCTACTCGCAGTCCTTCATGTATGCAATACGTCAGCTCTGGAACTGTCACCCTTTATCTGTTTTTCCTACTGCCTACGATCTCCAGTCTTTAAACGCAGTGTGTCCAGGTATCTCGAAATGAATGGATCTTGAATTTTGCTCTGTTGTCTTTTTTTTTTTTTTTTCCTTGGAAGAAGCAGTTTGCAGCTCTCTGACCTTTGGCTCCTTCTTCCGTGCATTAATATATATATATATATATATATATATATATACACACACTTTGCATGCATACTTACCTTTTTATTTATAATCTGATTGGGACCAGTTTTCCGAGTGAAAATGATAATTACGAAGTCTGTCGTCATTGTTGTTGTTCTGGACTCAGGCCCATATGCACGTGAAGTAGTTGGACTGCAGGCCAAAGTTGCCGTACTTTTACAATCACCCATTTCCCTGTCAGTGGATGGGGAGGGATTTTAGAGAAGATTGTAGACCCGGGCAGCTCTGCTGTCTAGTTACATTGATGCCACTGCTGGAAGGAGCCCCTCTACTGCAGTAAGTGATTAATTATGCGGAGTGCAGAGATTTCCAGCTAAAGAAGTAGTTGGTACTAGGGGACATACCTCTCAAAGCTACCTGTACCTTTTGGTTAGGACCTCGTTATGATGGACGAAAATATAATCTTCGATGAAAGACTGAGTTGTAGGAACTGGATAAATGAACTGCATCCCAGCAAAGGGCAGAAGGGGCTATGAGGTGTGTGTGTACTAGTAAAGCAACCGGATGTTTGCGCTGAGGCATCTATGGATTTCCTTAGTCAGGCTGAGGCCAGCAGACCTCTTGCAAATTCTGCTGGAGAGGCAGTTCAATCTGCAAAGAGAGTTGGAGTGACATTGAGCAACACACAAAAGGAACTCTCTACCTGTGCCCTGAAAGACTGTATGAGAGATAGAGATCAGCTACACTCCGTGGATGTAACATTTAAGTTCCCAATAAAGCATCCAGTAGTAATAAGGAGTCTTAAAGATCAACCTGAAATGCGGTGGTAAATCTACGGGCCCACATCTCATATAGTTTGTGGGTGGGGGTAAGGGAGGTGGAGGAAGGGGGTAATGTAATCCATCTCAGCAAGACACAATCTGCCAGACAGTAATATATAGCGGCGTGCTGACATTCAGTACAACGGGATAAAATTTGTGTGTACAAATTGGTTGAGGTGAGAGGCGCATCGATCTTGATGTGGCGGGAAATACACACACACACACACACACACACACACACACACATACACAAGCACGCACGCACGCACGCACGCACTCACGCACGCGCGCGCGCGAGCGGCATGGTGCGCTCTCTCTCTCTCTCTCTCTCTCTCTCTCTCTCTCATCAAATAGTCCAAGATGGGTAGATAATTATATACACATGGTTCACTCCTTCATTCTTTCTGTGTTTCTATCATTGTTTTTTTCCACCCCATCTACTGCAACCGGTATATTTCCCAGTATCTTTCAATGTAAGATAAGAATGCCTTTCTCTCTCTTACTCACTTCATTAAGTTTCATTTACTGAGTACACTGTTGCAGTTTACTCTTTCCATTCTTTCGTCTTCCTCATTCTTAATTATTATTGGGTAATTTCACTCATTTTAAATCTCTTTTTCTTAATCCGCTTAATTACCCGCATAATTTTAAAACCATTGTTTTCCTTGTTTCTTCTTATAGATGAGCTGTACGATAGTTTGATCTTTGTACTGAATTACCGTATCCCCTCTCTCTCTCTCTCTCTCTCTCTCTCTCTCACACACACACACACACACACACACACACACACACACTCACTCACTGTAGTTTATTTTTTTAACAATCGCCTGGTGGTCTAGTAGACCAAGGGCGACAGTCTAGTTAAGGGTTAAATGCGACGGGCTGGTGCGAATCCCTTAGTAGTGGCTGGAGTTTTATTTTCTGATTTTTATTTATCTATTTATTTATATATTTACGGCTCGTAATGGGTAATTCTGAGTTTTTTTTTCTTCCAAGTGTGTTGTATTTATTCTGACTTCCATGAATTTGTGTGTGTGTGTGTGTGTGTGTGTGTGTGTGTGTGTGCCCTTTGCAAGTCCTGTATTATACGTCCGTGTGGTGTTATCGCTGGTGGTTACAGCTGGGGAAGATAACATGAGTATAAAGCACAGGGATGGAGTTACTTCGGTGAATTAGTTTGGAGGACAGAAATGGACTACCTTAAAGTCTCTCTCTCTCTCTCTCTCTCTCACACACACACACACACACACACACACACACACACACACACCTATATATCCATGTGTCTGTATTTCTATGTATCATGTCTAACACCAAATCCAGTAAGGGGTAACTTAACCAGAATGATCTTCATATTTGCTGTCACTGTTTGGTAACTTCCTCTTCTGCGGCTCATCACCCTGTCTCACATTCTTCATGGCTGGGCTGACGGTCGTGTGATACGTGCAAGTTTGACGTTGAGAGAGACAAGTGGAGATTTGTCTTTCATATAATGCCACCAAGGGATTAGGGCAGTCATCATCATTATCATCATCCTCGTCTTCATTATCCAGACCTATTTACCACCTAAGGATGGGGTCAGGTAAGGTCCAGAGAGCAAGAAAAAAAAAATAATAGAATGAGAAATTAACCAAAAGTTTACTCAGTTTAATGGGCCACACTCTCATTCACTCACCACTCAAACTTCTGGAATGCTGCCTACTTCGCTCTTCATAATACCATCAAGTATATTAACTCTGATGGCTATTACTTTACCAGGGTAAATTGGGGATGCCACAACCTCGTCGTACACATATCCTCAATTTTTTAACTAGTCCTCTCTCCCTTTCTGTAAGATATAACTCAGCCTTTGTTCCTGTTACTCCTTCGCCTTGGTTCTTGCTGTGTGGACCTCAAACGGCGCATTGATCACATAATACCGTAGTGGAGTGAGTGAAGCAGGCGTGACGTATGTGGCCAATAAATCTCTACATTTTTCTGGAGAGAGAGAGAAAGAGAGAGAGAGAGAGTAATGGGTGAAGGTGAGTCCGGGTGGGGTACAATCAAGTCTAGTTTTTCATTTACCATCCTCCCACCTCATCTTTTACTGCTTATCCTAGTCCCGTATACTCGCTGGTAAACGCCTTTTCTTAAGCGATTTTCTTTGCATATTACATCTTACTGCTCTTTTCTGTGCTCCATAAATCTTCACAATATCGCCATACTCTGCATAAAAAAAACTACAAAAGGATCTTCACGAGCCATATTCAAAAATAAAACGCTAAGAAAGAGGTGTTAGGGAGCTTCCTTAACCGACGAGAAAACTGACCTGAATCTGGGCACAAAAATATCATCAGTGTCTGTCAATACATAAAGCAGCTTAAATGTCAAGAAAATTTCTGCAATGTCCCTCTCCTTTTCACTAACTCACAGTAAGTACAATAAAGTGCGTGCTCTGGCCAAAGATTATGTTCTAGTCAGTAAAAAGAGCCCTTGAATCTTTACCATAAGTTTATTTATGCACGAGGAACATTGGTATTCTCGTGGATCCCACTGCAGACTTCTTATCATAAAACCACTTATAAGGAAATTGTTGTGGAAAAGGTGTTATGAGCCTCCTTATCTCATGTGAATACAGCTTCGGTCTGTGGAGCAGGAACCTGATTCTGTATAAGCGTCATGGGAACCACGTTTGTCTGCCAGGACGGGAGGAAATGCTGTTGGAATATCAAGGAAGGCTTTAGTGTTCACTCCTGACAGCTTTGGGCACGACTCTGAATTGTTTGAGAGCTTCTTCAGTCTTGACTTTGCTTCTATCCGCGTCTTTTATTTTATGTGTGTGTGTGTGTGTGTGTGTGTGTGTGTGTGTGTGTGTGTGTGTGTGTGTGTGTCCCTACGGGAACCATCTTGTCTTGGGGAGGGAGGGGCTTGCGTGCCCTGTACGAGTAAATCTGGTGGACCATACCAGTGGAGGGAGATCCCCCTGGACTCAGCAGGGGTACAGGGTTACCCATGCTGGAGAGGCCATTAGAGAGTGAGGGGTCATACTAAATGTTCCCATGCCCACTGCCTTGTGAATTACCCTTGGATGGGTTAAGGCTATAGGAGTAAACCCCGAACGAAAAATCCGTGAGTGGAGTCTCACAGAATTCGGAACTCAACAGACAGCTCCCAGTAGGCTCCTACAACCCTGCTCAGTAATTGGACGTGATGAATTTTCATGCCACCATCACAGGCTGAGATGGGCCAAGTCACATTGTGGTAGGGACTGCGCATCCACACCATCGCACGAAATCCATTCGTTGCAGAAGCCCACTGATATAATCACGTCCCATTTCTTCCTTTCACCTCAAACACCAAAGGCAATGAGAATCACACTATCCTAACGAATATGGTAGGCCCCATCTTCTGTAACAGAAGGACAATTTTAAGTTGTGTGTGTGTGTGTGTGTGTGTGTGTGTGTGTGTGTGTGTGTGTGTGTGTAAGTGTGTGTGTGTGTGTGTGTGTGTGTGTGTGTGTGTGTGTGTGTGTGTGTGTGTGTGTGTGTGTGTGTGTGTGTGTGTGTGTTCTTACCTAATTGTTCTTACCTAATTGTATCTTTACAGGAATGAGTCAAGCTCGTACTGTCGCGTGTCTAAAACCATATTTATCGTACATATTCTTAAATTTGTGAACTGTTTTGGCACACACTATTTCATTCGGTAGTGCATTCCACTGATCAATTGCTCTGTTTGGGAAACTGAATTCCCTTACGTCTTTATCACCTCTCTTCTTATGCAGTTTTTTGCAGTGTCCTCTTGCTGATGCTTCCCCATATGTTAAGTAATCATTTATGTCTATTTTCTCCTTCCCTGATATGCATTTATATAGCATTATCATGTCACCGCTTTTCCTTCTCTCCTGTAGTGTTGGTAGATTCAGTTTATTTAGTCTTTCTTCGTAGCTTAGATCCCTTCAGCTTGGTATCCATCTTGTAGCGGCACTTTGAACTTTTTCAATCTTGTCTATGTGTTTCTTGAGATGAGGACTCCAGACTACTGATGCATACTCCAAGGTTGGTCTGATGAATGAAGTTATTATCCTTCTTAGCATGTCTTCATTTATGTATGTGAATGCTATTCTCATATTTGCAAGCAGTGTATACATGTTCCGAACCTTCTCACTGATGTGGTCAGCCGGAGATAGTCTGTTATTGATAATCACACCTAGGTCCTTCTCTCTTTCTGATGTGTGTAGGGTTTTATTTCCTAACGTATAATCCCAATCAGGTCTTTTTCCACTTTTACCAAACTTGATTACATGACACTTGTCCACATTGAATTCCATTTGCCATGTATTACTCCATTCATGAAGTTTATTTAATTCTTCTTGTAGCTCTTTACAAGAGTTTGTGTTAGTAATTCTCCTTTGAATTTTTGCATCATCTGCAAACATATTTAGATAGCTTTCATTTCCAGTGTTACTGTTTATATCATTTATATACACTAAAAACATGATTGGTGCCAGCACTGAACCCTGTGGTACTCCACTAGTCACTTCTTTCCATGATGAGTAGTTTCCCCTTAGTACTGTTCTCATTTCTCTTTTTTTGAGAAAATCTTGCATCCAACAAAACAGTTTGCCTCGAATTCCTCCTTGATGGTACAGTTTCCATAAAAGTCTTTGGTGTGGTACTGTGTCAAATGCTTTCTTGAAATCTAAATAGATACTGTCCACCCATCCTTCTCTTTCCTGTATTGTGTCTGTTACTCTGTCATAGTAGCTCAACAGATTAGTAACACATGATTTTCCTTTCCTGAAACCAAACTGTCTTTCTGTTATCATATTGTGTTCTTCTAGATGATTTATCCAAGCTTTCCTTATAAACTTTTCTAATACCTTGCTTGCAACACTGGTCAGTGATACTGGTCGGTAGTTGAGTGGATTTTGTCTATTCCCTTTCTTGAATAAAGGGACAATATTTGCTTTCTTCCAAGTATCAGGTAGTTTACCTTGACTTAAGGATTTCTTGAAAATTAAAAATAATGGTTTTCTTAACTCCTTTGCACATTCTCGTAGCACCCAACATGAAATTTCATCAGGACCATTTGCTTTTCCTCTGTCTAATTTACTTAACTCCTCCTGTATTACTTTTTCTGCTATTTGTATATCTGGTAGTATGTGTGGACATGCATGTTCCACATAATCCCTCTCAAAATTTTTTTCTTCTGTAAAAACTGATTGGAATTTCTTATTTAATGCTTCACAAATATCTTTCTCTTGTGTATAGGTGATTCCCTCGTCCGTAATGGATTGTATTATATCTTTTACTTTGGTTTTGCTTCTGATGTAGCTGTAAAATAGCTTCGGTTGATCACTACTTTATTTATTATATCCTCCTCAAACTGTTTTTGGGCTTCCCTCCTTATTCTTGTATAGTCGTTTCTTGCCTGTTTGTAATTATTGTACGCCCTTTCACTATTTTGTCTTCTGTATCTACTCCACAACAAATCTCTTCTTTCTTTTGATTTTTTACATTCTGTATTGAACCATTTCTGTATTTTCTTATCTGCTTCTTTGTGCTATGGGATGTACCTCTGGACTCCTATTTCATAAAATTCACAGAATTTTTTATATACAGCATTTAAATCTTGTCCTCTAAGCTCTTTTTCCCAATCAACTTCTAAGAAATTCTTCTTTAGGACTTGATAATTTCCCTTTTTATAGTTTAGGCTCTTTTTGTAACTTTCATTGCTGTTAACTATGTCATATGTTATCCTGAAGTTGCAATTTAGTACTGTATGATCGCTTTTGCCGAGTGGAGGGTGATATATTAAACTGTCAATATCATTTTCTTGCCTAGTAAATATGAGCTCTAGCATTGAAGGTACATCGAGTCCTCTTTTTCTGGTGGTTTCCCTCACATGTTGCGTTAGGAAAAACTCTTGCACGAGATCCAGGAGCTTTTGTTCCCAACAGCTTTCTTGGCTAATTATATCTAGAGTATTCCAATTTATATTTGTATTAAAATCTCCAGTTAGTATAATTCTTTCCGAGTTCTCTTCCATTTTATGTAGTAATGCTCTTTTACCATCCAGAGTTCTAAATGGTCCCATGGTTTAGAAGACTCTGGTTTGTCACTCACTGCAGTCACCTGAGGGCAGAACTACATCAAGTGAGTGGCTGATGGGCTTCCTCTTACTACAAGGCAACTTCACACAGACAGTAATTATCCATTTTTTTCCCTTAATTAAACCTTATCTTCCAAACTTTCCTCACCTCTCTTTCTTATGCCTTTTTTATATTTACACATTATGTATATGCTTATCTATTAATTAATTTATTTCTTTGTTTATTCATTTCTTTGTTTGTAAGTCTCTGTCCACATCATGCTTTATTTGTTGATCTGTAAATCAGATAAGGTATACATTTATGATAGACAAGGTTGGGAAAAACATAATGTTAAGAAAATCATATAACTTTTCCACGGACTAAGGTCGAAAAAGCTATCATGCCTTATTCTGCAGCTTTGTTAATTCCTGCACCTGTTAACTTCTTATAACCTGATGTACTAAAGGCTTGGGAGGCCATCACAAGTGATAAATGATTTCCAGGGCGGTATTCTGGTGCGGTTAGGAGGCTTACTAACACCTCTTCTTCACCGATTTTTTTTTTTTCTGTGTCTGCTCCGATTGCTGTATTCTTGTGTGTTATTCATGCAGTCTCTGTCGACATTAATGAGATATAAGAAGCAAAAAAGAGGATATTAATGAGTAGTTCTGAAATTAAATCGCAAAGGGAGAGGTGCCAGGGAGCCTCCTTACCCTAGTGGTCGGCAACCTCCGGCCCGCGGGCCAGATCCGTCCCACAGAGTCCGAACTCATGGCCCGTCACCCTGCTTGATATTTATATAACAATCCGGCCCGCAACAGCCTAGCCAACTAAATGAGTAAGTCGGCGCCTGCAGATGGAGTTGGTGGAGCTTCAGTGTAATGACGAACTGAAGGCAAAGTACCGTACCACTTCTCCACTGTCCTTCTGTGACCTCGTCCTCCCTTCTGACAAATTTCCAAATTACAGTACCTTGAGCATGTAAAACGCATCGTTGCTATGTTTGGCAGCACGTACTCTTGTGAGCAACTCTTTTCAAAAATGAAATATACAAAGTCTCGCATTCGCTCCCAGCTAAGTGACCGCCACCTCAATGACATTCTGCTCTTGTCTACCTCATCAATCGATCCAGACATTGAATCACTTCTCCATGGCAAACAGCACCAACCATCCCACTAATTTGCATGTCTCTTGATAAAACTGTTTTCTGAAGTCACTGATTTGCATGTTTTTCAATAAATTTCTAGTAATCTAGTCACTGGTTTGCTTGCTTTTCTACAAAATTTTTGTATATTGTCACAATCTGTTTTCTGCAGTCACTGATTTGCATGTATTTCAATAAATTTCTTGTAATCTAGTCACTGGTTTGCCTGCTTTTCTATATATATATTTTTTTGTATATTGTCACAAACTGTTTTCGGCAGTCAATGATTTGCATGTTTTTCAATAAATTTCTTGTAATCTAGTCACTGGTTTGCCTGCTTTTCTATAAAATTTTTGTACACTGTCACACTTGGGTTCTCTTTGGCACTCCGGCCCGCAGGCTACCCCTAGAAGCTTTCTCTGGCCCTCGCACTGAAAAGGTTGCCGACCCCTGCCCTACGAGAATACAAGCCCCAGTCCTTTCTGCAATGACACAAAATCGGCCACATTATTTTCTCGTATAAACTGTAATGTCACTGCGTTGTTTTGACGGGCACATATTTCCAAGGTGACTTAAATATCTTGATAGCTTCCATGGTTTGCCACAGAACCGGATTACAGTACATGTCTTAGGCCCTTATTCTAGTCGGTTAAGGAAGTTCTCCAACACCTTCTCCCAAGCATTTATTTTTTTTTTTCACCTTACTGCTTCATTCACTGTAATATAAATCTTTCAAACATGACTACACTCCGGGTAAATCCGTGCAAATCGGTATTAACCAGCCATATCCAAAAATAAATCGCTAGGAAAGAGGTGATAGGGCGCCTCCTTACCCTAAGGGAATACGATGCCCTTTGTCTTCCTATACCGTATGTGTCTGTACTGAGATTATCTATATAGTTAACGGTATAGGGGATATAGTTAACGGTATAGGAGATATAGTTAACGGTATAGGAGATATAGTTAACGGTATAGGGGATATAGTTAACGGTATAGGGGATATAGTTAACGGTATAGGGGATATAGTTAACGGTGTAGGGAATATAGTCAACGGTACAGAGGGTTATGCACTAATCCAAGGACAGGATAAATTACACTTACATCAGCAATAGGATCCTTCAATGTCCCTAGTTGCATGTTGTAATTTATCTTATTGTGATGTCTTGTTTATTTATTTATTCACTTATTTGTTTTTGATAACGCAAGATAATTTTATTCAGCTTAGCGGCGTTCAGAACTTGCACACCTATGCCAACGAGATATCTAAATTCAGTGTTGTTGGATAATAATAATAATGCCAGTAATAATAATGATATTATTAAGTTTAATAATAATAATAATGATGATGAATGATGATAATAATAATAATAATCCATCCATCCATCCATCATCCAATCCTACGTTGCCCCATGAGGAGCGTAGGAGCCCGGGGCTAGGCAGTTGATCCTGACATTTAAGATGAGAGTGAATAATAATAATAATAATAATAATAGGAATAATAATAATAATAATAATAATAAAAATGGGAATACGAATAATAGTAACAACAACAACAACAATAATAATAATAATAATTATAATAATAATAATGTCATGAATCAATCCGCGACATTTCCCTTTTGTGAGAAGCCACGAACTATTAGTGGAAAACTCACTGTGTATCGCTCAGTTAACCGTTTCTCTCTCCATTTCGGAGTATACTTTTCAAAACATTCGTCACTTTCAAAAGTGACCGATTTAATGCACGTCACTAAGTGCTCTACTGAGCGATACAATTGTTCTTTATCGTTCGCCTCTGCTTGCCTAAACCGTTAGCCACGCCTTCTTCTGGTAGCTTGTGCGTCCTGCCTATACATTATTTGAATTGAGTCGAGTGTTTGTTGTGACGGAGGAAGGTCCTGTGCTCCAAGAAGTGTGAGAGGTCGCTAGTAACCAAGCTCCACTGAGACAGTTAATCCAGTCCTCCCACCCCGGGTGATACATAGCATTCATCGACCGGTATTTCCTTTTTGTATAATCCTAGTTTTAAGAGTTTAGTTAAGGAGTTTTTTCCTAGGCGTAAGTATTTAGCTTTTGTGTGAGTGAGTGCGTCTCATTAATTTGATTTGAATTGTAACGTTAAATTTATTTTTTGTAATTAATAAATTTAACAGTTCCTTTCTTGAGCTCAGTGTAAAACTCTTGTTTCATTTCTCCATAATTAAGCTTATTTCCCACATAGCTCCTAGCTTGCATAGACGTTTTACTATTCATAACTGGTACTTAGACCAGTCTTGTTGTATTAACTTAAAATCCGTTGTGCCACCTAGGAGTTAATGCATCAGCAAGGACCTGATATTATTATTAGTATTAGTTATTTATTGTCAAGGGTGAAATAACTTTCTCCAGAGGCTAACAGTACTAATTCAGCATTTGTGAGTAATTAGTCTCTGCTGTGTACTGTTGAGTGTAGCCTATACACTGTATATACACTGTATATGGCTAGTGAGGGAGTGATCGCCCTCTACCTACACAGATCAAAAGCCCTCGGGAGCAGGGGGGTGGTTGCTTTCTCAGGCAGAGGAACTCCTTGAGAGTGAAATGGTTGGGAAGCATGCCGGCACGTGACTGGCTACAGCATAGCTGGGTCTTTTGGGTGTGGGCAATCAGGCAAGTTAGCTGCCTACTGCGACTGCAACACAATGGCGAGGTGTTCAGGAAGTTAGCCAAAGAAACCTTGATGGACTCTGAAAGAACAGTAATGGCCCCCAGTCCCGTGCAGCCCTTAAATGGGCAGGGGGTGCTAAGAATCTCACGGTTGCCTCAATTACAATCTAATTCCTTTGTCAATGCAAAAAATACAATTAAAATTGGTAACTGGAATGTGAGAACGCTAAATCATGACGGTAAAATCGATGAGTTAGTGAAGGTTTTTCAAAATTACGGACTTGATATTTGTGCTCTGACAGAAACTAGATTAACTGGAGTCGATAAGTTGGATTTGGAGGATGGTATACGTTTATTGATATCTGGTCGACAGGACGGAATGCATTATCAGGGAGTAGGATTGTTGCTGGGTTGTAAGGCAAATAAGGCTTTATGTGAGTGGGATCCTATAGATGAGCGATTGTTATACGCACGGTTTAAATCAAATCATGGCAACATCAGTCTGTTTGTGTGTTATGCACCTACTAATGATGCACTCGATGAAAGGAAAGACATATTTTATGAAAAGTTGCAAGAAGGAGTGGGAAGGGTACCTAGACATGATGTTTTGATCTGCGTTGGAGACTTTAATGCAGTAATGGGCTGTTCAAATGAGGGATTTGAGGCATGTATGGGTAAGATGGGAGTTGGTAGTAGGATGAGTGAAAACGGAGTGAGGTTTGGAAGCTTCTGTCTAGCAAATGACTTAGTCATCGGGGCACACTCTTTCAGCATTGCAATATACACAAGACAACTTGGGTGTCGCCGTGTGGAAAATATAAAAATCAGATTGATCACATCGCTATCAGTAGGAGGCATAGAAGTTCTCTGCTAGATGTTCATGTTAAACGGGGAGCGGATATTGGTAGTGACCATCAACTCAGCATTGCAAAAATAAGGTTTAAACTTAAAAATCAGAAGAAGGAAAAATCTGGTGTTGGTAGATACGATATTGTTAAGCTTAGAAGGGAAGGAGAAGAAAAGGAGGAATTCAGATTAGAATGCAGAAATAGGTTTTTGGTGTTGGAAACGTTGGAAGAGGGGGAGAGAAGTGTAGATGAGATGTGGGAGGATGTGAACAAAGTTTTGCATGAGACTGCTGAATGTACGATTGGAAGGAGACATAGCTTCAGGAGAAAGAAATGGATATCAGAGGAAACGTGGGATATGATAAAAAAGAGAGGTGAGGCTAAATTGAGGAGTGAGATGCATTGCGTTGATGAACAAGAGATTGAATTAGCAAGAGCTGCGTACTGGAGTTTGAATTCAGAAGTAAGAAGGTTAGCTAGGAGAGATAAAAGAAGATGTGTGGATGAAAAGGTTGCAGAGACTGAAATTTTAATAAACAAAAATGATGGACAGAGTCAAAGAATAGCATATGAATCGATTAGAGAACTGAGTGGTAATGCAGGTAAACGCAAGGAAATACCAGTTAGAGACAGGGAAGGAAATTTATTGACCAAAGATGGAGATATTAAAAATAGATGGAAAGAGCATTTTGAGACAGTTCTTAATAGACCAATACCACCAGAAGAGGATATACCGTCTGCTCAGGAAGATTTGAATATAGAAACAGGAGAGTTGAGGCTTGCAGAAGTGGAGAAAGCAGTAAAACAGTTAAAGAATAATAAGGCACCAGGGGAGGATGGTTTATTTCCGGAAATGTTTAAAGTGGAGGGGGATAGATTAAAAATGATCTTGACCAAGCTATTCAATAAGATATGGGTGACGGGGTTACTACCATCAGTTTGGAAGAATGGTGTGATTGTTAAAGTTCCGAAGAAGGGAGACCTGAGTGAATGTGGTAATTGGAGGGGAATCTCTTTGTCACCGATAGCTTTGAAAGTTTTCAGTAGAGTGTTGTTAAATAGGTTGGAGCCAGTGGTTGAGGGTATTCTGAGGGATGAACAGGCTGGTTTTAGAAAGGGACGTGGTTGCAATGATCAGATCTTTATAGTTAGGCATTTGATGCAGCAAGTTAATGAAATGAGAGTACCGTTAAGTCTTTGTTTTGTTGATTTTGAAAAGGCTTTTGATAGTGTTTCGAGAGAGACTATGGGGAAGATCATGAGACATTATGGAATACCAGAGGAGTTTGTGAGGGTCATTATGAACATGCATGAGGACACATTTTGTAAAGTGATGGTTGATGGTTGTCTGAGTGATTCGTTTGAAGTCAAGTCCGGAGTAATTCAAGGTGGTGTTCTATCGCCTTTACTATTTATATTGGTCATTGATTACATTATGAAACGCGTTGGAACAGAAACCGGTGCAGGTATACTTTGGGGAGAGAACAGGAAACTTTTGGATTTAGATTATGCAGATGATATAGTTTTGATTTGTGATGGCCCAGAAGAGATGCAAAGAGTGTTGGACTGTTTGGTGAGTGAAGGTCGCAAGGTGGGTTTGGTTATTAACTGTGGAAAAACTGAAATAATCAATATGAATATGGAAAATGCGCAGGAATGTGTAATTGGAGGTATGGTTGTAAAGCAAGTTGATAGGTTTAAATATTTAGGTACTTATTTAGCCAAGGATGGTTCTTTGAACTTTGAATTCGAGGAAAGGTTAAAGAAGGCTAATCAGGCAATGGGAATGCTTAAAAATATTTGGAATAATAACAATTTCTCTGTGCATACAAAAATCTTGGTACAGCACAGTGACTATGGAAAATAAATTCTTGGTGTTTGAAAATAAAGCACTTAGAAGAATATTAGGAGTTAAGTGGTGGGAAAGGATACCAAATAGTAGAATTAGAGAAATAACGGGAGTGCAGCCGGTCGATGAATATGTTAGATTCTCACGATGGAAGTGGCTAGGACATGTGTATAGGAGACAGGGAATAGTACGAGGTACACCAGGGTGGGTGGCACTTGGTAGGAGAGGTAGAGGAAGGCCAAAAGAGACGTGGGTGAGGACAATGAGACGGGAAGCTGGAGATGAATGTTGGGGAGATCTTGAGGAGTTAGCACAAGATAGGATGTGGTGGTGTGAGTTCATCGAGGCCCTATGCATCCCCGAGGGTGCCACAGGAAATGATTGATTGATTGATTGTGTACTGTTGAGAAAGTTTATAAATTCTCGTTCTTAGAGAATCGTTGCTCGATTTAGCGAGACAATCATTGTCCCTGCTCTTTAATATTATTGAATATTATTATCAATTAAATAATACATAGCATTTATTTTAAAAACACCGTGATATTTATAAAAACCCCGTGACAATTGGCGACCTCATTCCAGGATATTAACTCCTAGCTCTAAAGCTATTCACGAGATAGTGCTCACTCGTTCATATTTAGGAATTTATCATTAAAGTTTATAGGCACAAGTTTACTGGTGGTTACCGTTGATTTAGCAAGTGAATTTTTGCTTTATTAATCAATAGAGTACTTAACTCTAGTTTATTCTTGGTAACGCCAGACGATTTTATTCGCTCCTGGGAAGTCGGCGTACCCATTGTGTTTATTATTGTGTCTTCCCAGTCATTTACATTTTTGATTTATTCTTTGCCAGTTAACTAGATAAGACTGGTCACCACTAGCTTGTGTCTGTATTCTTTATTTGTATTATTAGCATTCGTTTGCGAAGCAGTCAGTGCTCAGTTTCGTTTGCTTAATAAATTAACGCCATGGCAGCCAGTGCTTATGTACAGGAAGCCAAAGATAAGGGTCTCACTGACCCAGAGAAAATACAGAGTTACGTTCTCTCACGGTTCAATTACGAGCAAGAACGTGAGAAAGACGCTCGTGAACGTGAGCGAGAACAGCGCAAATATGAGCGAGAACAGCGCGAATATGAGCGAGAACAGCGTGAACATGAACAAAAACAACGCGAGCTCGAGTTAGAAAAAGAGCGACAACAGCGCGAACACGAGCTAGTACAAGAGCGAGAACAGCGCGAATACGAGCGTGAACAACGAGACAGAGAACGAGAACACGAACGTGCCGAGCGAGAAGCACGCGAGAGACATGAACTTGAAGTGCTGAAGCTCAAGCGAGATTCCTTGGCTTCAGACACGTCTGCTGCAGTTGGTCCAAGCTCCACGAGCGTTTCCCCTGCACATGTCCTGGCTACCCCACGCATCAAGCTTCCTTCATATAAGGAAAGCGAGCGAATCGAGCCGTACATAGCTCGTTTTAAGGACATGGCAGACATGTATCAACTGGATGAGGCAGCTAAGCGGCTTCAGTTTCTTAGCCTATTTGAGGGCCCTGCCCTCGATATTCTCCACAGAATTCGTGGAGACAATCTCACATATGAGATGATGAAAGCTGCACTCATTAAGGCGTATGGTCTCACAGTAGACGACGCCAAAGTTCAGTTCATGCGAGCTCGTCTCCAAGACAAGGAGACAGCTGTTCAGTTCCTTGATCGTCTCACAGCTTACTTAAATGAGTGGATGGAGAAAGATGAAACACCTTCCACGCGTGAGGGGATAATTGACCTTATGCTGCGTACACAGCTAGAGAGGTCGTGGCCTGCTGAGCTCATAGCACAGCTTAAGATCTGCCAGGTGAAAGATGCTAGCCAAATGGCAGAAAAGGCTGACGCATTCTTTACTGCATACGGGTATCAAGCTCGTAAGCAAAACACCTGGAGCAGAAAAGATACTGCCAAGTCTGGGAAGCCGTCTCAGACTGAATCCCAGCACCAAGGCCGTTCTCAGAGTAATAGCCAAGGTCCAAAACCACAGAAGGACCAGGGGCAAAATACACAGCAGCCTGCTTGGAAGCGGTACAACAAGCACCCCAACCAGCAGCAGTTCCCCAAGCAGCAGCAGCAGCAATACAAGGACAAGCCACGTAACCCTCAGTCAGGTCAATTAGTGTATCGGAGGCAGGAGCCAAATGCAGCCTTCATTCCACAAGTACCCGGTGGTGCCATCTCTACCAGTGTGGGTACTTCCCCACAGTTCACTAGTCCCACAGTGACAGTGAACCCCCCTCCACAGATGGCCAATGTTCCATCTTCTCCTCAAGGCACAATGTTTGCCACATCAATTCAGCAGCCTCATGAGTGGCTAGCTGCTTCCTCCACAGGCCCTCCCACAGGTGACAGTACCTTCCTTGTTCAGCCAGGGTTTGTGGGAGGCATTCCTGTGAAGGTCCTGAGAGACAATGGTTCCTCAGGTTGCTCTGTTAAGCAGAGTTTAGTTCGGCCTGAGCAGTATACAGGTCGACAGATCCATGCAAGCCTTATTGATGGATCAGTGAGATTGTTCCCTGAGGCATGTATCCAGGTGGCATCTCCATTTTATACTGGTATGACACTTGCAGTTGTCATGCCAGAACCTTTATTTGAACTCATCATTGGAAATATTAATGGAGTCAAGGATAGTTGCTCCGATGACGCTACTCAGACTTCGGCTGCTGCGGTAACACGAGCCATGACCGAGGCTCCAGACTGTGTCACCCCAGTGATCACTGAATCACCGCAAGATCTGATGTGTAGTCAACTTGTTGTACAAGAACAACATTCTGACCCGACACTTGCTACCGTGCGGAACAAACAAAAGGGTCGAGTGATAAAGTATTCACGGGGAGGTCGAGCCAAGTTCCTTCATAAACAAGGACGGCTCTACCGTGAGTCACGAACACCCGAGGGCGAGGTTCGACTGCAGTTTGTCGTTCCCGCCAAGTACCGCCTAGCAGTGTTACAATGGGGTCATTGTTCAGCCTCAGGAGGTCACATGGGCAAAAGGAAGACCCAGGGCCATATCCGAGCTGACTTTTTCTGGCCAGGGATGGGACGGGACATAGATAGTTATGTCCGTTCCTGCAGTGTGTGCCAAAGTATCACCACTAATCAGGGACATGTCCTTCCTGTGCCATTCATAACCACACCTGTAATCTCTGAGTCAGTTGAGAGACAGGGTAGTGGTGAAGTGGGTGCAGACCTGACGTCTCGCCCATTGGCCCCACAGGACACATTATGTCCAGGGCCTGTACATACATATTATGTACCGTAAGTTAAGGGGGAAGTTGAGAGGCAACTTGAGGCTATGGAAGACCCAAGTATCCACAAGGATTCTCAGCTCCCCGATACTAATATAAGTACTGTAGGTTAAGGGGGAAGTTCGAGAGAGAACTCCGCAGAGGCGACTTGAGGCTATGGAAGACCCAAGTTTGCACAAGGATTCTCAGCTCCCCGATACTAATATAAGTACTGTAGGTTAAGGGGGAAGTTCGAGAGAGAACTCCGCAGAGGTGACTTGAGGCTATGGAAGACCCAAGTTTGCACAAGGATTCTCAGCTTCCCGGTACTAATATAAGTACTGTAGGTTAAGGGGGAAGTTCGAGAGAGAACTCCGCAGAGGCGACTTGAGGCTATGGAAGACCCAAGTTTGCACAAGGATTCTCAGCTTCCCGGTACTAATATAAGTATTGTATTGTAGGTTAAGGGGGAAGTGAGAACTCTGCAGAGGCGACTTGAGGCTATGGAAGACCCAAGTTTGCACAAGGATTCTCAGCTCTCCGATATTAATATAAGAACTGTAGGTTAAGGCACAGGTTGAGGACCCGTGTGCGGTTCGAGGCTATGGAAGACCCGAGTTTGCACAAGGATTCTCAGCTTCCCGATACTAATATAAGTACTGTAGGTTAAGGCACAGGTTGAGGACCCGTGTGCGGTTCGAGGCTATGGAAGACCCGAGTTTGCACAGGGATTCTCAACTTGCCGACACTAATCGTGTGCTAAAATTAATGGCGACCTCGAGTGTACTTTTCGTAGCATGTACTGATTGCTAGGCAGAGAGAGTAATTGTAAAATGATAAAATTTTGTCTCTGACACTTTTGATGCGCCACCTCAATTGGTTTTGCAGGTTCAGCAATGGGTGTAGCAGTTTTGCTGTGCGGACCAGCTGATCGTCTGCCGCACGCTGCCGCCTCTTCTCCTGCCTTCGTCATCGCCATGTTATTATTTACTATGTCATTTTACACATAGGTACAGTTACACTACAACTGTCACACCTACACCGTGTATTACATACACCATGCTACACAACAATTAGTTGTCAGTGTAAATGTAGCGACTTTTCGCTCAGTTTGACCTGAGTACAGGATTTTCACCGTCGTCACGGAGTTTTTCCCTCAAGCTTGCTTCTATTAACGTAAATACGAGGTTTTATCGCTCACTGGCGACTGCGACTTTCTCCTGTAGCAGGATAGCACACACACCACAGTGTGAATCTTGTGCGAATCACTTAGGATGTGTACATATATATATATATATATATATCCACAAATTTTTTCCCATAAGGAAAAAATTTAACTTTGTAAGGACGTAATGTCACGAATCAATCCGCGACATTTCCCTTTTGTGAGAAGCCACGAACTATTAGTGGAAAACTCACTGTGAATCGCTCAGTTAACCGTTTCTCTCTCCATTTCGGAGTATACTTTTCAAAACATTCGTCACTTTCAAAAGTGACCGATTTAATGCACGTCACTAAGTGCTCTACTGAGCGATACAATTGTTCTTTATCGTTCGCCTCTGCTTGCCTAAACCGTTAGCCACGCCTTCTTCTGGTAGCTTGTGCGTCCTGCCTATACATTATTTGAATTGAGTCGAGTGTTTGTTGTGACGGAGGAAGGTCCTGTGCTCCAAGAAGTGTGAGAGGTCGCTAGTACCCAAGCTCCACTGAGACAGTTAATCCAGTCCTCCCACCCCGGGTGATACATAGCATTCATCGACCGGTATTTCCTTTTTGTATAATCCTAGTTTTAAGAGTTTAGTTAAGGTGTTTTTTCCTAGGCGTAAGTATTTAGCTTTTGTGTGAGTGAGTGAGTGCGTCTCATTAATTTGATTTGAATTGTAACGTTAAATTTATTTTTTGTAATTAATAAATTTAACAGTTCCTTTCTTGAGCTCAGTGTAAAACTCTTGTTTCATTTCTCCATAATTAAGCTTATTTCCCACATAGCTCCTAGCTTGCATAGACGTTTTACTATTCATAACTGGTACTTAGACCAGTCTTGTTGTATTAACTTAAAATCCGTTGTGCCACCTAGGAGTTAATGCATCAGCAAGGACCTGATATTATTATTAGTATTAGTTATTTATTGTCAAGGGTGAAATAACTTTCTCCAGAGGCTAACAGTACTAATTCAGCATTTGTGAGTAATTAGTCTCTGCTGTGTACTGTTGAGAAAGTTTATAAATTCTCGTTCTTAGAGAATCGTTGCTCGATTTAGCAAGACAATCATTGTCCCTGCTCTTTAATATTATTGAATATTATTATCAATTAAATAATACATAGCATTTATTTTAAAAACACCGCGATATTATAAAAACCCCGTGACAAATAATAATAATAATAATAATGGTGGTGGGTTAGTGCCCCACCCCGTAAAAAGAGCTAACTAAAAAAGCGAACAAAGCGCCTTGGACCCGGACGCACCATACGTTGACGACTAAGGAACGGACGAAGGACATTCTTAGGGTGGGAACGTGGAATGTGTAAGGAGTGAATGATGAAGTGAAAGAGAGAGAGATTGTTCAGGTGCTTGAGGATGCAAAATTGGATATATGTGGATTGACTGAAACTAAATGGGAAGGTGAAAGGGTGAGAAAATGGGAATATGGTTTAGGTATATGTGCGGGAGTCAATGAGAATGAGAGGGCAAGAGAGGGAGTATGTCTGATGATAAGCAAGAAGTGGAAGGAGAATATGAGAGAGTATGGAACAGTGGGTGCAAGGATTGTATGGGTGAGGATGAAAGTAGGTATACAAGCGTGGGCGATTGTATGTGTGTATGCCCCGACAGAGGATCGAGTGGAAAGAGTGAAAGATGAGTTTTGGGCGAGTGTAGAAGCGTGTATGGACAAGTTTGAGAGGAGCAAGAGAGTGCTGTGGATTGGAGACATGAACGGCAAAGTTGGGAATGTACGAGTGGATGGAGTGGTTGGTCAGTGGGGTGTGCCAGCTGACGTAGATGGGAATGGAAGTGCTTTGGTGGACATCTGTGCTTGTAAGGGGTTGGCAATAGCCAACACCTACTTTCGGCATAAGATGATCCATCGGTATACATGGAGAGTAATGAGGAGGATGGATGGTGAACTTGTTGGACGAAAGGCAATGATAGACTACGTGTGTGTGGATGAGTGAATGAGAAGACAAGTGTTGGATGCAAGAGTGTGGAGAGGGTGCGGGAATGGAATCTCGGACCATCACTTAGTGATGGCCAAGGTTGAGCTGCAAAGAAAGTGGTTGAGGAGACGAAGGGGAAGACAGAAGGAAGCAACTCCTGTGAGAAGAGTGGAGAAATTGCAAGATAGTGAGAAAATGACAGAGTATAAGAGCATAGTGGAAGAAAGACTGGGAAGGTATGAGCTAGAGCAGATGGAAGGGGTGGAAGACTTATGTAAGATATTCACGGAAGAGATAGGCGCAGCGTGTGAGGCAATTTGTGGAGTGAGGAGGAGATGCAAGGGTGTGCAAGGGACAGCATGGTGGAATGATGAGGTGAAACGAGCTGTGGAACAAAAGAAGAAGGCATATAGTGAATGGTTAGCGAGTAGAGGTAGGGGAGAAGATGAGAGAGAGAAGAGAGAGGTATATGTGAGCAGGAGAAGGGAGGTTAAGAGACTGGTGAAGGAGAGTAAAAAGAAAGTGGATGAGGAGTTTGGGAGGAATCTGAGTGTGAAATGGAGGGAGAGTAAGAAATTGTTTTGGAAAGAGGTAAAGAAAGTAAGGCAGTGTGAAAGGGGAAATAGTAGGGGAGTGAAAGATAGGAATAATAGATTGTTGGTGGAGAAGAGGGAGAAACTGAGGAGATGGAAGGAGCACTTTGAGGATTTGTTGAATGTGGAGAGTGAGAGCAGTGCAAGTATAAGTGGTTGGGGAATGGCTGGGAGAAGAAGAGATGAGAGGAGGGAGGAAGAGATCAGCAGGGCGGATGTAGTGGAAGCGATGAAGAATATTAAGTTGGGAAAGGCCCCAGGAATTGATGGAGTGTGTGGTGAAATGCTTAGGTATGGGGGTGAGATTGCTGTGGAGTGGATATGGAAGTTGTGTAGATTGGCTTGGGAAGAGGGAAGAGTTCCAGAGGACTGGAAATCAGGTATAATTGTTCCTCTATACAAAGGAAAAGGAGAGAGAGAAGTATGTGGTAACCATAGGGGTATTTGCCTACTTACTGTGACTGGTAAAATATATGGTAGAATACTCATTGATAGGGTTAGGCATATGACAGAGGAGCTAGTTGGAGAAGAACAAGGGAGATTTAGGAAGGGAAAAGGGTGTGTAGATCAGATATTTGTTCTAAGATGTTTAGTGGAGAAGTATCTAGAGAAGGGAAGGAAAGTGTATGCTGCCTTCATGGACTTGGAGAAAGCTTATGACAGAATAGATAGGCAAGGCATGTAGAAGGTATTAAGAATATATGGAGTGGAGGGAAATTGTTGAGTGCTGTGAAGAGTATGTACGAGGGAGCTAGGGTTACGGTGCGAGTGGATGGTGAGCTGAGTGAGTTCTTTGATCTCAATGTGGGACTGAAACAGGGTTGTGTGATGTCTCCATGGCTGTTTAATATATACATGGATGGGGTTGTAAGAGAGGTGCAGGGTAGGGCAGTGGATGTGGGGGCGTCTCTAATGAATGAGGGTGAGATGTGGAAGCTTCTGGTGTTGCTGTTTGCTGATGATACAGTACTTTTGAGTGAAGATGAATGGGAGTTGCAAGGTTTGGTGAATGAATTTGGGACAGTGTGTAGGAGGAGGAATCTGAAAGTTAATGTAAACAAAAGTAAAGTTATGGTGTTTGAGAGGAATGAAGTCACAGAATGTGCAGTGAGGTTGGATGGTGAGGATTTGGAAAATGTGAGTGCATTCAAGTACTGGGTAGTGTGATGAGTAAGGATGGAACTTTGGGGGATGAAGTGCGTGAAAGGGTACAGCAGGGAAGGAAGGTCGTTGGTACACTGAAAGCAGTGATGAGAAATAGGGAGGTGAGTATGGAAGTTAAGAAGTCACTGCATGATAGTATTGTGATCCCTACCCTGACGTATGGAAGCGAGGCATGGACCTTGCAAGAGGGGAACAAGTCAAGAGTGAGAGCAGTGGAAAAGAGTTACTTGAGAGGAGCACGTGGAGTGACGTGGAGGGACAGGTTGAAGAATGAAGAAGTGAAGGAACGATGTGGGGTGGATGTGGATGTGGTTGAGAAGATTAGGAGAAATACACTGAGGTGGTTTGGACATGTGAAGAGAATGGAGAATGAAAGACTGACTAAGAGGGTGTATGTAGGTGAGGTGGAGGGAGGGAGAGGGAGAGGTAGACCGAGGATGAGGTGGAGGGATGGAGTTGAGAGGTATATGAGGGAGTGGGGGGTGAGTTAGGGGGAGGGTAGTCAAATGGTGGGTGACAGAGCGACTTGGAGGCGTTTTGTCTGCGGCCACCCTTTGCGGGTTTAGGGCGTCGGGCTATAGATAGATAGATAGATAGATAGATAATAATGTAATAATATAGATACTGATAACAATATTTCCCATACACATCCCTGCACAACTGGTTTTCACTTAAATTTGCTAGCTATGCACCAGAAATACAAATACATGTTTGTCTTTGTTACAGAGAGAGACAATTATCTTCACAGAGCTTCACCAATACATAAGGAAATAATCGAGCCACCTGTAACATGCACTCGTAAGAGACAGGGTTTTCACTGAATTTGTCTAATTGTAAGTTTTCTTCTGATGGAATTGGGAATATAGTCGATCCGTTTACATCACATCAATACAGTGAATAATATACTACTTCACTTCCTTATCCGACGAGACTACGAGCCCATGTGTCTTTCTATATGTGTCTGTACTGACATTATCTGTATAGTAAACGGCATAGGGGATTATGCTCTAATCCAAGGACAGCAAAAATTACACTTACTTCAGCACTAATATCTTCGAATGTCCCTAGTTGCATGTTGTTACTTATTTTATTGTGATGTTTTATTTATTTATTCACTTATTTGTTTTTAATAACGCAATATAATTTTATTCAGCTTAACGGCCTTCAGTACTTACACACTTATGCCAACAAAGTATGTGTATTAAGTGCTGTTCGGATGATAATAAAAATACTACTACTACTACTACTACTACTACAACTAATAAAAATAATAATAATAATAATAATAATAATAATAATAATGATGATGATGATGATAATGATATTACTACTACTACTACTACTACTAATAATAATAATAATAATAATAATAATAATAATAATAAAAATAATAATTAATAGTAAAGATAATAACAATATTTCCCATACACATCCCTGCACAACTGGTTTTCACATAAATTTGTTAGCACTGTACTATAAATATTAATACTGTACATGTATGTCTTTGTTACAGAGAGAGACAATTATCTTCACAGAGCTTCACGAATATATAGGGGAATAATCGAGGCACCTGAAACACGCACTAGTGAAGA
This sequence comes from Coenobita brevimanus, assembly GCF_032717465.1. Classification (NCBI taxonomy): domain Eukaryota; kingdom Metazoa; phylum Arthropoda; class Malacostraca; order Decapoda; family Coenobitidae; genus Coenobita; species Coenobita brevimanus. The sequence goes on from NC_137002.1 coordinate 18,792,790, forward strand.
GACAGGGTTTTCACTGAATTTGTCCAATTGTAAATTTTCTTCTGACGGAATTGGGAATATAGTCGATCCGATTACAATACGTCAATACGGTGGTATTCATCAGTGGCGTATCCAGGATTTTTGCCGAGGGGGGGGGGGCAAACACTTGGAATATTGCCCCAAAATATCTGTCACCACAAATTTTCCTAGATTTGATGCTTTATGTCATCAGAAATAAATTTACATCATGGATGTACATGGCGGAATGGATGGGCCAATGAAAACTCGAGATCTGGCGTGAGTGTCCCGAATACACACACATTCCCACATTCGTGATACTATCGCTTTTTTCTATTTTCCTTTGCGTTATTCTCTCTCTCTCTCTCTCTCTCTCTCTCTCTCTCTCTCTCTCTCTCTCTCTCTCTCTCTCTCTCTGCACTTAGCACATAGGTGTAAATCAAAGTTCGCTGCCGCACCCACCCCCAGTCTGGTATTCTGTTTTGTACTACTGCTGTGGTCGTAGCCAATAGAAATTCTGTTTCCCACTACTTATTCTTTTGTAAGATTCTCACTGACCCAGGCATCAGGGGTGGCGCATACGTCAAGACTGATCTAAGTAAACACATCTGGTGGGAATAAACTCTCTTAATCCTTGACTCAGGTGACCACTCGACCTGCCCTGCTCAGCAGGGAATGATTTTCATATCACCTGAACTGTACTGTACTGTATGCAAAGGATTTTTCCATCAAGGAAAACAAAAGAAAAACGGCGTAAAGCTATTCATTCTGAAAATTTTCACCTAGAAAAGTGGGGGGAGTGGGAGGGACAAAAGATACTATCCCTTAGGCTCCAAGAAGTGGTGGGGACACGTTCCCCTGTCCCCCACCCAACGAGGCCCCTGGCACACATATTTATATCGATCTACCTTCTAAAATCTAGTCTGAGGAGATCAAAATGGCTTCATGCAGTCTTTAAAAATTCTGCTTGTTCAGTTGTTTGTAACAATAATTGTTCAGTGTTTGTAACTGGCTACAGGGTGAGAGGATATGGCTGTAGGGTGAGAGGATGTGGCTGAGGGGACATGAAGGCCATTTTTACACCTCATCAAAATTCAAGTGCTAAACATCATTAGAGCTCTAATATTAAACACATAATCTAAGGTGATAGGGGAAATTGTTAAGCTATAACTGGTCATTTTTTTTCAAGTGTTTTATAATATTTAGTCTAGCTTTCAGTTTCAAAGGAAATTATTGCTCCCAAACAACTATTTTTGGAAATTGCCGTCTTCTTGCATTTTCTCAATGGTGGAGCTACTTGGGAAAAACTGGCTAGTGGTTGCCCCTTCACACCAGCCTCCACTAGTTTCCTGCATCTTTCTGGTCTTCTGCACCCTTCTTCTTATTATCCTTTTTCTTCTTCGGACACTCAGAACTAAACTGTCCCACCTCACTACATGTCCAACGTGCTTTTGTTACAACTGAAGATCTTGCACTGCTCTGTTCTTGCTCCAGCTTCCATTTGTGACAATCCTCCTTCTTGTGACTCAACTTCCCGCAGAACCAGCAGCCTCCTCCAGTCTTCTCCTGTTCCCTCCTCCAGTAAGGTCGACAAGGACAAATCGAATTGAGTGAGGTGGAGACAGTTGAGGTGGAGGTGAGGTCAAGGCAGGTGAGGTAGAAGCAAGGTGAGGTGTAATGGGAAAGGAATAACTGAGTCAACGTGTGGTTGGCACAGAGGGAGTAGGTTTTGTTAAGGAAGGTATTGGCGCGTGTGTGTCTGTGTCAGGGGGATGGGAGGGGGAAGTGAAGGGAAAGGGGAAAGGAGAGATGGGAGGAAAAGAAGAAGGAATGCTGGGTGTGTGTGAGGGGGGGAGGGTAAAATAAGTTAAAGATGTAGATGAGATAAAAGTGAAAAACATTTAGGGAGCTCTCATGGTGAAGGGGTTAATGAAGTTGATAACACAATTCAAAATCACTTCGTAGAAAAAGAAAATCCGAGAAATATGAGAGTTTTGAAAGATTCCTCCCTTAGTGGCTGATGTGAGCCAGAGTTATCAGATGTCTTCACTTCTCCGCAAAAGAAGAGCATCTGTCGCTATTCCATATACATAAGGAAAAAAAATTGGTTTATATAATTTATATTTGCTTACACTCTCTTGCTTGTACTGGACAAAACAAAACATTATAATTATATACTTGTTTTTCTTTGTGCTCAACAAAACATGCGTGTTGAGAACTCTTGGGTTTATGGTTCTGTGTTATAAAGTTTGGCTGTGCTTTGTTTTTCCTCGTATGAAAAACTGTACACAATAAAATCACTAAAAAAGAAACACAGTTCTGTAGTAAAGGACTTGATATTTTCTTTGAATATTTTCTTGGAAGATAAAAACATAACAGAGAAGTGCATAGATGCAAGGTTGACGAGATAACGAGGAGTAATAAAAAAAAATTACAAGGAAGAGTTGAGAAGTACATGAAGGAGGGTGACACAGGGTGGTATTCTAAGAACAGTAGCTTTGGAGGCTTCGCAGCACCTTCCTCTAAGTGGGTTAATATGCACATTAAGCCTTAGCACTGTTTTCTGTAGTATTTATAACGTTTTAATGGCAAAGTTTGCATCAGTATCAGACAAGAGGGTACTGAGGTGTAATGTTCAGAATAAATCGCTTGTATTGTCATACAAGAACTATGCCAAAAATCCCTTTCAGCATTTCCTCCAAAATTTCCCAGGGGGGCAAACTGCCCCTCTGCCCCCCCTCCAGTGGCTACGCCACTGATATTCATTCTTGACCACTTAAAAATACCCTTCGGTTCACACTACATCATAATGTCACGTTTTTCTTAATTCTAGTGTCTTCTTAGAATTTGCACATCATGGACACGCCCTAGAGCGAAAATATCAGAGAAAAGACTGTTGGGGAGAGCATTAGAGGAGAAAGGGTTAGAAAATTTATGAAGAACGAAAAGAGAGAGAGAGAGAGAGAGAGAGAGAGAGAGAGAGAGAGAGAGAGAGAGAGAGAGAGGTGGGTGGGGAAGTCACAGGCTGACGTGCGGGAATAAGTGAGGAACAGGTAGACAGTGGAGATGGTTAGAAAGAAGACTGTTAAAGACAGGAGGAGAATAAAGATTACAAAACAGAAGCCATAACCCATCCACTAGGTTTTGTCAATGTCTGGTAAAAACAGTTTTAGTTATTATGTTACACACACACACACACACACACACACACACACACACACACACACACACACACACACACACACACACACACACACACACACACACACACACACTGTTCAAAACACAACACCTCTTCTTGTTCCCCAAGCGCTGGTGTAAAAGCAGGATAAGATCGTAGGTGAAAGAGAGACAGAGAAGCTGCAAGAGGCATTAAGTGAACCATAGCAAAGCTACTAGATTATTTTAATCAGAGCAGAGGAAGCGAAGTGAGTAGCCTACAACAGAAGGTGAGTGAGGCAACTGTGTGAACTGTATTCTTTTCACTTTAACTTGGCCCAGATTTTCGTCGCTTTGCGACTGATTTTACATAACTCGATAGTAGAATAAGACAATACTAAAGGTGTACATGCTTACCTTTCCATGGTACATTTTCATGACTAGCATCTAATTCTAGTGCTGGTCCTTTGTTACAACAGGACATTAAAGATGGAGAGGTGTCAGTTTTAGGCTAAGTTAGAGTGAAAATAAGTGTAGTAGATGCAGGTGGATAAAGGCGTACTGTGGTGATGGGGAGAGGGCAGAGGGGCAGATAGTGTTTCAGCCTCAGTATAATTCTGGCCCAGTGACTGCCTACAGCAGCTTAATTGGAGGCAGGAGCCCTTACTGGTGAAGAAGGATGAGGCTGAGGCACAGACACACACAGAAATTTAGGCTGTACCAGGTCATCTCAGTTACTATCATTTTGGTTTTTGGTTATAGCTATAGTTAATCTTATGAGGCCGACTTAGCTGCTGATTTACGTTAATTAATCGCACGTATAGCAAATAATGGACACTTACGGCGTGTTGTTGTTTAACTATACTGAGAATAGCACATGCACACAAATTTCATAAAAGTCACAACATTAATTGTTATTAAGCAAGAAGGTTTGTCCCATATACGAAAACAAAGGAATATAAAACAGAAAATTTGCTAAAGAAAAGATGACTAGAGTACGGTACGAAAAATACTCTTATCTGGACAGAATATGGTTGCCGGCTGTGTAAGATGTCTTGTAAACAACGTGGTATTTTACGGGTGGCGATTTATGTGCTACTTTAAGAGCTGAAGAGAAAATTGTGCCGGAACCGATGCAATGTAGTTTTAATGTATCTGCACTTGAGTGATGATATAACTGCCATAAATTTGTATGGCGTATTGGATAAAACTTGAGGTACAAAACTTGCAAATGAGTTTCCACGTTCATACATATAAGATTATTTTCAATCCTGTGTGTATATGCAGATTTTATGAAAATGTATGGCTATATTTAATAGTTGCTGTGTATGAGAAAATCTTAAAAAAAAAAACGATAAAATAACAGTATCTGGAGCAACTCCTTAACTCTTTATATGTATCCAGGTTATATGCCTGTGTCCACTCCCTGAACTGTATAAATAAGGGATTATGCTAAGTGGTTGCGGAGTCAACAAGAGACGAATATTTCAAGAAGCTATACTTCCTTTGTCGTACAAATTATTGGAATGGAGATAACTAGGACTTATAAATCACCTACTGGTATAGCAATTATGGCAGATACAGTGTTTATGGCATACATGGATCTGGAAAAAGCATACAACAAATTGGACAGAGAAGTATTGTGGAAAACTTAGCGCATGTGCGGTGTAGATGGTAAGCTGCTAGGTGCCGTCAAGAGTTTTTATGATGGCAGTGAAGCATGTGTAAGGACTAATCGGTATCTAAGTGAATGTTTCACGATTGGTGTGGGTGTGCGACATGGCTGTGTGATGTCCCCACGGTTGTTCAGTATATATATATATATATATATATATATATATATATATATATATATATATATATATATAATGTGAGTACGTTTAAGTACTTGGGTAGTGTGATGAGTAAGGATGGAGGTTTGGAGGGTGAAGTGCTTGAAAGGGTACAGCAGGGAAGAAAGGTTGCTGGTTCTTTGAAAGCAGTGATAAGAAACAGGGAAGTGAGCATGGATGTGAAAAAGTTACTACATGACAGTATTGTGATACCAACTCTAACGTACGGAAGTGAAGCTTGGACGTTGTTGGAAGGACACAAGTCAAGAGTGAGAGCAGTGGAAATGAGTTATTTAAGAGGAGCCTGTGGAGTCACATGGAGAGACAGGCTGACGAATGAGGATATAAAGGAGCGTTGTGGTGTGGATGTGGATGTGATAGGAAGCGTTATGAGGAACACACTGAGGTGGTTTGGCCATGTGGAGAGGATGGAGGGTGAAAGACTGACGAAGAGAGTGTATGTGAGTGAGGTGGAGGGGGAAGAGGGAGGGGAGGCCGAGGATGAGATGGAGGGATGGGGTGGAGGGGTATATGAGAGAGGGGGGTGTGAGTTGGGAGCAGGGCAGTGAAACGGCGGGGGACAGGGCGACTTGGAGGCGATTTGTTTGTGGCCACCCCAAACGGGATTGAGGCGTCTGGCAATATATATATATATATATATATATATATATATATATATATATATATATATATATATATATATATATATATATATATATATATATGGATGGATAGGGTGATGAGAGAAGTAAGAACACGAGTTATGGAGAGAGGGATGGCGTTGGTAATGAATGGTGATGGATGGAATATCTCAAATTTGTTGTATGCTGATGATGCAGTACTGCTTGCAAATACCGGACAAGAACTTGCCATGCTAGTGCAGAGTTTTGCTGATGTCTGTGAATGTCGTGCCTTGAGTGTAAATGTAGAAAAGAGTAAAGTGATGGTTCTTGAGAGAGAAGGTGACTCCCAGTACGATGTTACAGTGAATGGAGAGAGATTGGAATTGGTGAGAGAATTCAAATACCTGGGTACAATGATAGAAAAGAGAGGAAAATGTGCAAAAGAAGTTGAAAGTAGAGTGACACAAGGAAGAAAAGTAGCTGGTGCAATGAAGGCTTTGATAAGAATCAGAGGCTTGAGTGTTGCAGCTGCACGAGGCTTACATGAAGGAGTGTCAGTGTCAACTTTAATATCCGGATGTGAGACTATGGTGTAGCATGAAAATCAAAAATTCAAGAGTAAGAGCAGTGGAGATGGGACTGCTGAGGAAAGTATGTGGAGTACAGAGGGTGGATAGGATACGAAATAATGTGATTCGTGAAAGTTGTGGAGTAAGGAAGTCGGTGGACACCAGAATCGAAGAGAGTGTACTGAGATGGTATGGTCATGTGGAGAGAATGGATAACAATAGAGTGGTGAAAAAGGTAAGTCTAAGTGAATTTGGAGGAGGGAGGAGGCGAGGTAGGTCAAGGAGAAGGTGGAGAGATATTGTGGATGAGTGTGTGTGGAAGAGAGGGTTGGATGTCGGTGAGGCTAGGGAACTCACAAGAGATCGAGCTGGCTGGATGAATGTTGCGAGGAGAAGTGCATGATTAGGGATTTGACACCCCTTTTGAACGTTACAGCGTCCGAACTGACTCTATCGGATACGATTATGTGAAGCTACAAAACATGGAGAATGTTTCTGGTGTTTCCGATGGAGCCAGGATTCCAGGGGCTTGAATGATGAGCGAATGGAAGCGTGGCCCATTGGATTGGGCAAATTTGGGCTGTCTGGACATTGCAACTCCTCACCCTGCCCTAGGGTGGGAAAGGAGGTCCAGATGAAGGTGATGATGATGTATAGTACTCTGCGTGTGACAGTACAGGAAGCTTGAATTATGTGATTTACCTGAAGCAACGACTCTTATGGTAAAACAAAATCTCTTAACTAGACTGATGACTCACCTATACCATCTTAACTCTAACTTGAATTGTCATCGTTTCATACTGAGAACCGAGCTGTAGCATCAAATTAACACTATATGATGCTAGACACGAAATGGTGCCATGAAAAGGACGTAGAACCGCAGCATTGTCATACTCTGTCTCTGAACTACGTGAAATATGCTGCAAAAGTACGGGTATCCGGGCCAAGTTGGAGTATAAACAGTAGAGTTCACTTCCACCAGTTCTGAGGTTACACAGCAGAGAAACAGGTGCTTCATTTTGTTTCACTGTCTTTAATAAGCTTTTGTGCACACCACTGTCTTCCACCCACTATAATTCACCATCTGATTATTATGCTACCAAAACAATCACACACACACACACACACACACACACACACACACACGCACATCCTGTCCATCTACCCACGCACCAAACCCTGCCCACCCATCCCACCTGCCCTGGCCACCAAGCTCCACAGTGTTGACCTGATATGGGGGGTTTGAAGTTTCAATATTCATTTGCTTGTAAGAGGAAGTTTAAAGCACAATGTTAATTGGCCACCAAACTCCACCATGCTGACGTAATTACTTCTATTTTTGACCACCAGAGGCGCCTCTTATGCAATTCTAAACCACACTACCACACTATTACCTTCCTTGTAAGACGTTACCCCTGTTAGACTATTTTAGAGTTCTCGATATAATTCCCCCTTTACCAGTACACAGTAAACATGCATACATACATATATATATATATATATATATATATATATATATATATTTATATATATATATAGATAGATAGATAGATAGATAGATATATAGATAGATAGATAGATAGATAGATATAGATAGATAGATAGATAGATAGATAGAAGATATCTATCTATCTATCTATCTAGAGAGAGAGGGAGAGAGAGAGAGAGAGAGAAATGTTATGACTACATATATAATTTATCTATTCTAGACCATCAGAATTTCACCATGTATTGTTGGCTATTCTGAGCAGATTAAATGTCAACTGAACTTGAAATTTCCTGCTGATTTCGAAACTGCAGCGTGATATAAATAATGAACATGTGATATTTGATATCACTTATGTCGGGAACTACTGATATTGGAAGTAAACTGACATTGTTATACTAGAAGTCGTATTGAAATTAATATCAAAGTGAACTGATAAAACATATTGTAGCTTCAAACGAAAAAAAATAAGAGGGAACGCGAGCCAAGGACACTGTAACATTGAGAACGTTATGAAATGGATAATGTATACAGTAGTTGCGGTCAGGAATATCGCGCCACTTTGAAGACGAAAAAATATGAAATTCTTGCAAATCCTGAAAAATTCGTTGGGTTCCGAAGAGCGGCTCACCAGGTGTCAAATGTTATCTTTCACTCTCCCTTTATTTATTGTAATGAAATCGATAGATATTGGTATTTGTAACATTTTGTTCCTAACACTGCACTGACTGGTGTGCCTGACGATACCTGTGTACCTTACGATGCCTTGTGTGGAATTATCGGCGTTGTATTCCAGCCTTACCTCCACACCTCCACTCAGCCTCCATCCACCCCTCCACCTCCACACCTCCCCTCAGCCTCCATCCACCCCTCCACCTCCACACCTCCACTCAGCCTCCATCCACCCCTCCACCTCCACAACTCCCCTCAGCCTCCATCCACCCCTCCACCTCCACACCTCCACTCAGCCTCCACCCACCCCTCCACTCCATCCATCCCTCCACCTCCACACCTCCCCTCAGCCTCCAACCACCCCTCCACCTCCACACCTCCGCTCAGCCTCCACCCACCCCTCCATCTCCATCCCCGGCACCTCCCACTTACAGCAAGAACCGGGCTCACATTCTCGTCAGCTGAGGAAACTTCCTAACACCATTTCTATCTATCCATCTATCTATTGCCAGACACCATAATCCCATAAGGGGTGGCCGTTAGTCTTTGAGTTAGTTGTTTTACGGGGAGGGGCAATAACCCTCTGCCAACCCACTTGCTGACACGTAGGGAACACGTATGGGTTGGTTATATGGTTACCACCCAGCATTGTACAAGATTTCCTGGCTTACAGGAAACCATTAGACTTGTCACTCAATGTAAAGCCACCTGAAATGGCAAGAGGAATAATAAAATGTGACAGGAATGATGGGAGAAATAGGAAGAGAAGAGGGCAGACACAGAAAAAGAGTGATAATGATGAAGGCAGACACAGAAAACGAGTGATAATGATGAAGGCAGACACAGAATTAGTGATAATGATGAAGGCAGCACAACATCAAGTGAGTGGATGATGGTGAGAAATAGGAAGAGAGGGGGCAGACGAAAAAAAAAGTGATAAAGTTGAAGGAAGAAGTAGGCAGCACTACATCCTGTGAGTGATTTATTTTGCTTATTAAACATTACTCTACCTGTGTGGCTTAAATCATCCTAGTATCGCCAGTCCTCTGTATAAGTAAGGTAATAACCAACCGGATCCAAAAATAAATCGCAGAGGAAACGGTGCTAGTAAGCTTCCTTAACCGATGATAGTAGGGGGTCGTGGTTACAGCACAAGTATTGGGACAATTACTGTAACAGCGAGAGATGACCTGATAATTGCCCGAATGACCCATAGGTTATGCTTCTTGCTGTGTCCTGGAATCTTAACAGTTAAGGAGAAATCAATCAAACCCTTCCTCACGTCGAGTCATCAGTTTTGTGGAAAGTCGCGCTGCAGAAGTAGGAACAAATTATAATCTAAATAAATAAATAAAAACATTATACTTCTGGCGCTGGTTAAGACATTTTTCTGAACAGTCACTGCGATGGGTTTCTAAAAAGCTCTATTAGACCATCATAATTATCAATCATCCAAAATCATCTTTCTCCTCCTGAACCTTACCCTTTACCTCATCTTCCTCCTGATCCTCTTCCTTATCATTTCCCTCCTCTTACTCTTCCTCCTCCAACACCGAGATTCATAGTTGTATTGGTTGTAATTATCCCATTAACCCATTCAGTCCCAGGATGCATTGTCTATTTTTTTTATCATTTGCTACCTTTAGAGAACGATGTTCACTTTAGGAAGATACACCAGGCTGTGAAAGGGTTAATGGGCACTGATTCTGACCTCATTGCTACAAATACTTGCTCCAAAGTTAACAAAGTCAGGTGAAAGTAACGAGAATAAAATTATAGTCTAAATAATCATTTTTCTGACATCGTTCATAAAACAAACAAGCATTACTGCACGGTACATGAACATTAAATACGATGATGTCTCGGTGACTAATATAAATTCGTTTTTATGACTTATAATGTTATGTTCTGTTACTGAGCTACATACAATAAGCAAGAAATGGAAAAAGAAATGTGGGCAAAGGGTAAAAAAAGTTTAAATTATCTGAAATGAGTAAAAACAAATATCCATTTGGCGGTACCTTACTTACTGCTGGGACGTCTCAGTGTGCTGGTGTGGCCGTGGCAGTGGGAGTAGGAGATAAGCGATGCAGGTTAGACATTGGTAACATTAACTCAGCCGTCCCCACAGCACACCAGAAACAATCCGGCGGAGTGAAAGAGGAGCGTTATTTATGGACATCCCTGTGTATAAACGTCATCGTACTGAAGGTGTGAAGTACATGCGCCCTCATGTCTCTCTGTTTAATTCAGTTCCGTTTTCTTCCCTTCTCCTTTCTCTTCTTCCTACACCCACTCTAACCCTCTCCATTTGCCCTCTTCCTCATTCGCTTTCTTTTTCTTTCTTTCCTCCTCAGAATATCCTTCAATTTCCCTCCTTTCCATCTCTCTCTCTCTCTCTCTCTCTCTCTCTCTCTCTCTCTCTCTCTCTCACACACACACACACACACACACACACACACACTCCTTACACTTTTTTCTCCATTAACCTATTTCTTTTTCATCATTAAGTCCTTTCTTTTTCGTCTAGATTTCCATTTGTTCTTCATCTTTTCATTTCCATCCCATTTTCTCTCTAAATCCTTTTTCTCCATTGAAAATTCTGCCTGTCTTTCTTCCTGTCCTTTGTTCTTCATTCTTCCTTCGCTTTCATGCTTTCCTCCACCTCCTCTCCTCTCCCTCCCTTCCTCCTCCTCTTCTTTTTCTTCTTCTTTGTTTCTTCTTCTTCTTCTTCTTCTTTTTCTTCTCCCTCTTCTTCTTCTTCTTCTTCTTCCTCCTCCTCCTCCTCCTCCTCCCACTCCTTCTCCCAAGAAACCCACAGGAGATCAGTGAAAGCAAATCGTGCTGCAGCGACAAATTATTGGCCACTCCGCTCCAAGATGCGTCGTGGGAAGCGCCAAGAGGAATTCTGGAACACACCGTCCGAAACTCAGGCGAGGAGCAAGAGCCTGAGTCTTCCTGTAAGTCTTGAGATCGTAGGATAAATATTCCTAACTTGGAGGTTCTTGGAGGTCGCCTGTATTTCCTGTGTCACTGTACCTTTTTTTTTTCTCTCTCTACCTTGGCCGAAAATTTCCATCTCCCCATCTTGAATTCTGAACTGCAACAATAGATTAACATACAAATATAGTGCTAGTCACAAAGAAGTTTTGTGGAAAGGATCTAGAGATGTAGTATTGTCGTATTCTGCCACTGAGCTATGTGAAATAAGCTGCAAAAGAACAAAATCGTGCCCACGTTAAAGTGAAAAGAGTATAGCTACAAGAGTCTTAAAGCAATATATTGCTATAGAATGGCATGGGGTCATTTCAGTATCTCTACGGAACGGTGTGGGATCTTTTCAGTATCACTATAGAAGGGCATGGGGTCTCTTCAATATTGCTATGGAAGGGCGTGGGGTACCGCTATAGAAGGACGTGCGGGGTTTTCAGTATCGCTATAGAAGGGCGTGGGGTCTTTTCATTATCACTATGGAAGGCCGTGGGGTCTTTTCATTATCACTATGGAAGGCCGTGGGGTCTTTTCATTATCACTATGGAAGGGCGTGGGGTCTTTTCAGTATCGTTTTAGAAGGACGCGAGGTCCTTTCAGCGTCACTTTAGTAGCACGCAGGGTCTTTCCACTATCGTTATTAGATGGACATGGATTTGTTCTTAGTTGAAGAAAATCGTCTGGTGGTAGCAAGAGTACATAAAGTGACGCAATAGTCCACCGGGGGATAATGGTCTTTGCTTGTAAACTTTCCGAATATACTCCAATTCCATAAGGCCCCACCGACACATCATAAACATTATACATGCTATACACTTTTCACTAGAAATAATAAATTGCAATCTCTCCATATGGAAGGCAAAGCTATAACACCACACTGACACAAGAATATGATGCTAGTCAGGAAGAAGTGCTATAGAAAGGGAGAAAAGAGTTCATCTTTTTTTTTTTTTTTTTTTTTGCCACTGAGCTACATGAAATAAACTGCCGATGAACAAAAATCTGGACCAAGTTTGTGTGAATGAACTATAACAGCATCAACAAAACTAAATGATGTTCTTAATGCATCACAACAGGTATGGTTGGTAATAATATCTACTAGGAACCAGCTCTGTTTGGTTCATAATGCACGTTGGTGGACAATTGAATCTTGAGCTCTGGCTGGAAGAGCTTGTCTTTAACTTGGATTTAACATACATACATACATAGAAACACAGACAGACAGACAAATAGTGAGACAGCCTTATAGATAAAATCTCCTCATCGACAGTGAGATGTACTACGAGGGAAGGATTTTAGAAAAAAAAAATCGTCTGTCGGTAGAAGGACTAAATAAAGTTACTTTTATAAATAAGAGGTTTATTAAGACTGCACCGTAACTTTATATTACAATTAATGTGGGTAAGTAGGTTTTACGTGATGAAGGAGGTGAGGACTGGCAAGGCCGTGGGGAGGCTTGGCGCCATGGATGTATTAAATGTCTCCAGCTGGTAGCGAGGACTGGTTATATATATATATATATATATATATATATATATATATATATATATATATATATATATATATATATCAATATATATATATATATATATATATATATATATATATATATATATATATATATATGGAGCCTCTGTGGTACAGTGGTAGAGTGTGCGTTTCGCACGCTGGTGAGCGCGGGTTCGCCTCCCGCCAGAGTTGTAAAAACTTTGGGAAGTGTTCACCAAGCCACTTGCTACTTTGGCGGACACAAGGAGTGCTGTGGTTGAACCAGTGTCGCATACTAGTATGCTTGCACCCAATCGACTTAAGGCGGGTTGATTACACTAGGTACACAGACTACACACACATCCAAAGCCACTACAACACTACAACCACACTCACAAGCACTTCTCACTTAACATACAGTCTCTACCAGACAGCCTATGCCACTGGGTAGAGATACATTGGCTGTATCGTTCCTGATTGGGTAGGGATAGGCCGGTCCTGCAGTGAACCTCAACGGCTGATGATGATGACACACACACACACACACACACACATATATATATATATATATATATCAGGGGTTCCCAACCTGGGGTAAATTACCCCAAGTGGGGTAATTTGGTCTTTTGTGAAGGGTAATGGGGGAGGTAACAAAAAAAAAAAAAAAAAATCTAAAAATCATACCAGTTATGATAGACTTTCAGACCTATACTAAAATTCAGAGATGAATGTTTAAAGTCATGTTTATTTGGTATCAGTGTTAATAATAAAAATAAATTACTCCTTGCAATAACTCTCTTGGTTTTAGCCTAACCTTTTATTAAGTCCTACATTCAAACTAAAATCTAGGCATCAAAATGTTAAGCAGCTAAAATGCAATTGTGGAAACATAAGCAATGAGAGGTAATGAGTGAAGGGAGGTGTGGAAAATGGGGTAATGGGTAAATAAAGGTTGGGAACCCCTGATATATATATAAATATATATATATATATATATATATATATATATATATATATATATATATATATATATATATATATATATATATATATATATATATATATATATATATATATATAACTGGAGATAAGCCGTACAAAACATCACATACTTAACTCCGTCAGTGCGATGAGCGTACCGTGAGAAAAACGAAGAGCACCGGTGTCTGTTTATTCTGCTTTGGGGAGGAGGGATAACCTCTGAGACTAAGGAGTAATTAGATTCAAAGAGAAGAGATCTACCAAGCGGGGTGAAGTGATGCAGCTGCTTGTATGTAAACTTTGTTAAAGAACGCAAAATGTCAATTTAGGTAGCACGAGGACAAGAAAAGAAGCAAGATGCGATATTTGTAACCAAATTTGGCACCGATGCATCAGCACACTATCATCTGTTACCTTCGCCAAGGAGGTTATGTTTTTACCCCTGTCCTTTTATTTGTTTCTTTGTTGGTTGGTTTGTGAGCAAGATTACACAAAAACTACTGGACGAGTTTCCACGAAACTTGGTAGAAGAATGGGTCTTGGCCCAGAATATACTCCATTAAATTTTGGTGTGGATCCAGATAAAGGTGCAGATCCTGGATTATTATTATTTTTTTTTTTTTTTCCACTTTTTTAAACATTGCGAGATAGGGCGTTTTTCGACATTTTCGAAAGTAAAATATTTTGTTGGCTGTTACAGTGAGTTAAAAAATTATGATTATGAGTTATGGGTAGTTTAAAATTATGGTGTTACAACTTACAGAGTTATGAGTTTGATAATGGATTAGACTTGATTGACTAAAAGGGAAATGCATCTTGGGCCTTGGCGGAGGTATGCGCTTTACTGAGTGCTATTCTAGTTTTAAATGCTAAACTTGATTCACTGGACAAGCTTACATTTTCTTGTGTTATAATGCACTCTGTAGTTCCTGTTTTCATTTTTTTTTTTTTTTTGGTTAATAATTGCATCGTTAAATACTAAAGTATTTTTAGGGTTTCTGTTTTTGGCTTAACTCTGCATTTTTTCTGTGTTGGTTAAATTGTAATGTGATGATTACAAAGGATGGCCCCCTCCCTCCATCCCCGGGCCCAGTTATAGGGAGGATTTATCCCCCCCATTATCTACGTCCATCAGAGGGAGCCTCAGAGAGTGCAACACCCGCGCCCATCAACTGGTCTAATAACAGAACATTTGATTTTGCTCTGTCACCTTGACCGTTGACCAGTCGCTTTCAAAATCGAATGCCTATTCTTGTCTGACAATTAACTCTACCACCAACTTTGATCCATATCTTATCAAACTGTTTGTAATGACCCTTTCCTGTGACCCCACCTTTGGACTGACTGTTCTCAGAATAGAATCTCTTTAGCCTTGCCTTGTCCTGAACCTTTCCACAAAGTTTGGTGTAAATCGGATAACAGCTGTTTAACATGACCATGCCATGTAACCTTGACGTTTGACCTATTGTTCTTAAAATCAGTAGCTGATCCTTAACCATTCCACAAAGTTTGGCCCAAATCACATTATTATTATTTTTCTTTCACAGTCCGACACTTAGATCAAACTAAGCCCATGCCGTGTTACCTTGACCTTGAAGTGATTGCTCTTAAAACAGAATCCGTTTTTCTTGCATTATAAGAACATCAGGACGTAGGAACAGAAGATACCTGCAGAAGGCCGGTTGGCCCATGCTAGGCAACTCCAATAAGAGTATTGTTCAAGTACTAGAATAAGACAAGGATACCAAAAAAAGAAGGCTTTCATTTAGTCCTTCCACCAGGTTTAGTCTAAATCCGACAAAAACTGCTAAAGCTGGCCCAGTTCTGTGACCTTGACGTTTTGACCTATTGTTGTAAAAAAGAATAGATCAACCTCTTGGCTGTCCCTCGATTCCTGTCTAAAGTTTGGTTAAAATGTGGCATAATCTTTAAGTTATTTTGTTCACACACACATATACACACACACACACACACACACACACACACACACACACACACACACACACACACACACAAACGCAGAAGCAAACGCGCACACACACACACACACACACACACACACACACACACACACACACACACACACACACACACACACACACACACACACACACACACACACAGCGGGTGTGTAGTTGTAGCAGGAAGAGCATAAAATAAGGTCATCATAGCTGACATAGTAATGGCGAGATGCACCATAATTATCGGTAGGTAGATTGAAGTACCTTAATTGCATCTACATCCAGGTGATAAGAGGTCTGTGTACAGGTGAACCCCAGGTGATATTCAGGTGTCTGGGGATATATATAACTGGCTGGATGCAGGTGTTAATGATCTAATTAACTGCTGGCCGGCTAAATAGTCCTGCGGCTCTGGAGGGTAATGGGGATCGGGGATGTAAGGGGCGGCCACGGGGTGATGGAGGAGGGAAATAGAGGAAAGAGGCAGAGCAGAGGCAATCGCAAATATACTGACAACAGAACAATGAATGTCGTGGTAAAGAAAAATATGAGGAAATGACTCGAGAGATTAACAAGGGATGGAGATATTATATAGATAAGAAAAAGGAGAGGAATAAAAGAATATGGGAGGAAAGAAAGTGAGGATGAAAAAATTACTCGAATGTAAGTTTGAATAACTGAGGGCTGAAGAATAGGCAAATCCTAAAAGGAAGGAAACTAGTGTAATTACTGACAATAAATATGAGATTATAATGGCATGAGGGAACAATAGCAACAGAAGAACAGAAGAAAATATATATATAAATTGCGGGAAAATGTGCTATAAAATGAGATATACATTACTCTCATATGTACCGACTACATAATAATAGGATATTTTCAGAAACAGTCACAAAGAAACTGGATGCAGTGCAAGAGAAAAATTAGTACTTACATGCAAAACGGAAAAGGTTGCCCATAATGATCTTTTTTATAGTCAGATGTGTGTCGGTACAATAAATGCAATACTGACTTCACCTGATATTATAGCATTTTATTAACACTCTGTGTTTCTGAACCTCTCA
The DNA here is from genome assembly GCF_032717465.1 of Coenobita brevimanus. Taxonomy (NCBI): domain Eukaryota; kingdom Metazoa; phylum Arthropoda; class Malacostraca; order Decapoda; family Coenobitidae; genus Coenobita; species Coenobita brevimanus. The sequence goes on from NC_137002.1 coordinate 18,809,613, forward strand.
ACAAAGGACACGTTTTTCTGGGTTTGCCTGGTACAATCTCCCATACATACCAGTATTTCGTGGAGATAGAATGTCACACAGTACCGTGACAGGAAACCGTTTTATTCCAGAATTTCAGTGGGCTTAATGAACATACAGTACTAGAATCACGAATAACAAACAATATCTTTAACGTTATCGTCAACTGATGAACTTAGATTTGAACCTGTCATATCAGAATTTCCAGTTCAACCCAATGGTTACTTGGCCACACCTCCGTTGGTGGAGTTACCGTCAAGCACTTTGTCTCCCATTTCCATGTTGTTATGTTTCCTTCTGCCTCGCTCATAGAGTTTCTTAACCCGCCCCGTCCCGACCACTTTTTCACCACTGGTACCCTCCAATCCCGACCATTTTTGGACCCCAATTTTTTTTGCTAAAACTTTCGCTTTTGGTCAGAAACAATGGTCAATCACGAAGAAAGTGCTCACCGGGGTCCATAAGTTGCCTAAACAGGTATACCTTCGTCACACCTGGTACCGTGTTCTCTGTAGGTGGTCTGAGACTCTCACGTTTTCTATGGTATTATAAGTCTGGGAAACCAATGAAAGTAAGTAGATATGTATATATTACAAACATAAAAACATGTGATACAAGAGTAAATTGCATTTTATACAAAAATAGAGCTGAAATAAGCATTGTACCATCGTGCGAACCGAGCAAAATCGGGCAGACTGGTCACGATGAGTCGCTAACATTCCTGAATCATGATACATATCATTTTTTCTACTTACATAATACATCTCCAATAACATTATACCATTTTACATTTTATTGAACTGTTTTTACGTATTCACAGGCCTTCGATAACATTTAGCGTAATGTTAGCGCTTATTTACGTAGTGAGTGAACTCGCTGTGACTGTTGTTTCAACTCGTATTGTGTTTTTTCAACTTACATAATACTTTCCTAATAACATTATACACTTTTCCACTTTTGAGAACTGTTTTGAGATAGTTTCAGGCCTTACGTAAATATTTAGTGTAATAATAGCGCATAATAACACAGACGGTGAAGTCGTTATGACTACTATTTCAACTTACAACCTATTTTTGTACTTATATAATAATTCTTCACTAACATTGCACATGTTTCCACTTGATATAATTGATATCACATAATTTGAGACCTTACTATTCTACTGAGTGTCATATTATCGCATATTTACACAGTGAGTGTTATCGTGATATCATTTGTTTCATCTTACACTAGTATTCAACTTATAAATTACTTTCCTACTAACATTACACCCTTTTCCACTTTATATCATTCCTATCACATACTTACTGACCAGAATATTCTACTGAGCGTAATATTTTCGCAGCTTTACACAGTGGGTGTACTCGTGACATCAATTGTTACAACTTACACTATTTTTCAACTTATACGTTACTTTCCTGCTAACATTACACCCGTTTCCACTTTATATTCTTGCTATCACATATTTACTGACCAGAGTGTTATACTGAGCGTCATATTTTCGCAGATTTACACAGTGGGTGTAGTTTTCATATCACTTCTTTCAACTTACACTATTTCTCAACTTATACATTATTTTCCTGAAAACATTACACCCATTTCAACTTTATATAAGACTTAGCACATACTGACTGGCCTTACCATTATACTGAGAGTCATATCGCCATCCCACACAGTTTCAGTAGTGTAGGAAGTTATGGTACGCTCTGAAACATGGCTGAAGGCACAACGCAACATTGCACTCTACACACTCGTACCTTGTGTCTTTTCTCTGAGTGGCTGGACTGACTGTCGAGTGCTTGCATACATGGCAGCGGCGCTGGGGTTTACGACGGTTTGGGTCAGAAGGGATTGTGCTAGGATAGTGGCGTCCTGCGAGCCGTAGGGGAGTCTGGGCAGCCATGGGGGTGCGGGTGCGGTGTGTGGGTCTGTCCTGGGCATGCCTGGCGATTATTTCACGTGCCAGCTCCCTCACAAACCCCTCAAAGGTCTCTGATACTCCTGCTGTCATGGCATGCAGGCAGTGTGCGTTCAGGACCGTGATGTCGAGCAAGTGGAAAAAGAGCTTTTTGTACCACTTCATCGTGGTCCTGGCACAGTCAACACTAGAAATCATCGAGTCTGACTGATCCACTTGCCTCACGTTCAGATTATAGTCCAGTACAGACTCGGATTTCCAGACGTTGCACCTCCTCTCGCTTCGGTGATCCACGGAGTCTGTGCGGTGCATCAGGGGGCTGTGTACAGTTGATAGGAGGCAAACTTCCCTGTTGTGGTTCCACAGGGTGGCAAGGATGTTATTTGCCTGGAAGAAAACCACCTCGTTCTTGTCAAGTTTCCTCCCTATCTTGACCATATGGCGACGGTTTCTCTTGACTGTACCACAGACTCCGGTGTCGTGTTGGTGGAGCTACCTAGCGAGAAGAGGGCTAGTGTACCAGTTGTCCAGGTACAACACATGACCACGATGAAGGTACTCCTCTATCATTATCTTCACCACGGCCCCTGAGAGTCCTATACTACGATCTTCTGTTATATCTGTCTGTGCGCCCATGTGCAAGACTATGTCTTGCACATAACCAGTCTTACAGTCACACATAACAAAGATCTTGAACCCGAAACGGTGTCTCTGGCTGGGTATGTACTGGTGAAAGGAAATATTGCCTCTCCACAACACAAGACTCTCGTCTATGACGAGGTCTCTGTAAGGATAAAATGAGGAGCAGAACATTTCCCGTAATCAAATACCAGCCTAATTCTCCTCATTTTATCAGTGTTATTTGCATTAGCTGGATCTTCTGCATCAAAAAAGTGGAGGCGGCCGAGAATCTGCTGAAATCTATTACGACTCATCACCTTTCCAAAGAAAGGTGTGAGGATCATTGGGTCAGTTGTCCAGTATGCAGGAATTTGGTTTTTTCTTACCACACCCATCAAGAGAACCAGGGCAAAAAATAAGAACATCTCTGAAAGTGTCACAGGATAGTCATATTGCTGGGAATGCCTGCTCGTTGTTCCCAAACGTTCACTTTCACGGAGCTGTGTTCGTGAAAATATGTTTGTCTGTTCCACTATGCGCCCCACAAACGCCTCCCCAAAGAACAAGCGGAAAAAATCCACCCTAGTGGAACCCGCATGCACACCTGGATCCGTGCAACCAGACCGCCACTCCTCAGTGAAAGGGTGAATGATGGGAGTAAAATTACTCCCATCTTCCCAGTTCCACGAGACACCACCGTCTCCAGCCACGTCCCCATCGTTGCCTTCGTCAGGGTGGGGAGGTGAGGGTGGTGGGGGAGGTTGGGGAGGTGGAGAGCGGCGCCTTTCATCACTCGCACTTCTCTTCCCTCTCCCTTTTCCTTTACCCTTTCCCTTCCCTTTCCTTCCTTTCCCCACATCCTGGGGCTGTAGGGAGGAAGTTTGGGAATATTGTGGGGCGAAAGATGTGCTGGGGAGTGGCTCCACCTCCTCTCCCCTAGGCCTACGTACACCACGTGCTCGTGCTGCCTCCCTCACACCACTTTCCCTTTCACCCCGCACTCCCGCCACACCACTTTCCTTTTCACCCCGCGCTCCTGCCACACCACTTTCCCTTTCACCCCGCACTCCCACCACACCACTTTCCACTTCCCCAGACAAAAGACTTGGACCATACCTTATTTGTCTTCTCGCCCCACCTTCTGATCCTCGAGGTGAGATTTTCTCCTTCCCCAACCACGAGGCGATATCACGTCCTAAGCCGCCGTCATCGTCATCGTCCTCATCAGAATCAGGATGGAGAGAGGTCCGTGCATGTGATTGGGGTGCAGGCTGGCCTTCCCTTGCCTTACGATATGTCACATACCGCTTTTTCCAGGGCGAAGGGACCTCTTCATCACTGCTTGTTATTTCTTCCTCTGGCTGGACGTAATCTCGATCCACCACATCATCATCAAGTGGAGAATCACTATCTCCAGTGAAGGCCTCCAGGGCGGATGCTATTTCGTCGTCTGAGAGACCTTTCCGCGCCATGTCTGACCTGGGTCACTGCTAACAGGTGAGTGACCGAGACAAGGGCGAGCACGGGTCACGCGGGGTCTGGGACGCTGCCCGCCTGGCGGCAGGTAGGGGAAGCTTGGGTAGGTGGGCGAATCAAAAATCTCGCGCGAATTTTGAAAATTGTGGAAATTATGAACCTTGCAATTGCAGGACGTTGAAGTACGTCAACGGGATTGGCAGTGACAAAACGTGAGGACGTGGAAGTACGTCGACGGGACGCTGCGGGTTAAAAAGCCTGTATATATCCATCCTCCCGTTGTTCTGTCTTTCTGAAACAGTATTTAGCTTTTTTCCTGTCTTATGCCACATATTCTGTTTGTCCCTTTGCCACCATGAATCAAAGTATGTATAACTGTGGCCAAACATTCCTTTCCACCACGCATGTGGAAAAGTCTCAAACGTTCTGTAAGCGTATCCCCTTCTGGCAGCTAACAGTTTCTGTACCGTCATATTCTGCGGGTATTCTGCTTCAGTATCAGGTGTGACAGTGCTATATTTACAGTTAACCGTTATCAGTGTGAAAAAAAAAAAAAAAACTGTTTCATTGCACACTGTACTGTGGTGTTCTGGTGTGTGGGTAATATACATATGGAGCGATATTCCATTAAACTGTTAATAAAAGATGCGGTAATTATGTGTAACGGGTTGTGAATAGCGATAATAATCAAATTATCAGGGAAATTAGTTGTCAGTTGAGCATTTCGGAACATAATTAATTCGTTTCCCCAAGTATTATCCCGCTTCGCATTTTCCACTTATTCTGACTGGTGAACTACGTCAAAATAATTCACGTTCAAATTTAATTGAGATTCTCACTTAAAATTATTCACTCTGGTGGCAACAGAGTTGTAACTAATGGCAGTATTAGTGGTGATGTGTGGGGGAGGGACGGGGCAGGGGAGGAGTGACCGAGAGGTTATAGTGCTGAGAAGAAGGCAGGGATAGGAGAGTGGCAGAAGCAGGTGAGGTTCAGGCAGGGTGAGGTGGGTCAGGTCAGGGGAAGGTGGTCAAGGCAAATGATACGCATGAGGCATGGAGAGGTTGAAAGAAGCAGGTGAGGATGAGGAGGTGAGGTCAAGGAGGAAATATCGAAATGGGTAAGGTCGACAAAGACAAATCGAATTGAGTGAGGTGGAGACAGTTGAGGTGGAGGTGAGGTCAAGGGAGGTGAGGTAGAAGGAAGGTGAGTTGTGATGGGAAAGAAATAACTGAGTCAATGTGTGGTTGGCACAGAGGGAGTAGATTCAGATTCGGATTTTTTTATTATCCACCAAAGTGGTTATTACACAAATTACAATGAATATTCAGTAATTACAATAGGTACACGAATTACAATACTTACAGATGCATAAGTCTCCTATAATTATTATATGTGGTAATATAAAATTTGATAAATTGTTTACCACTAAACCTCAAAGGTAAAAAGTTAAAATAAAAGAGACACACATACACATACACAAAAACGTAAAAATAAAATAAAATAAAATAAAGTAAGATAAAAGTATATAGTAAAAGAGACATACTAGAGAGTAAATTTTTTAAAAAGATGACAATAAAAACCTAAGTCTAACTTAAACATTATTTGTTAGCAGAAATTCCTTAAGTCTAGCTTTAAAAGTGTTAAGAGAGGGCGCGTGTGTGAGGGAGGGAGGGAGGGCGTTCCACAGCTTGACTCCCAGTACAGCAGTGCGCCTGTCTCCACTATGTGTCTTAGTGCGCGTCACATACAAGCTGTGCCTCTGTCTGGTGATGCTGCTGGTGACAGCTTGTCTACTGCTTAATGGTAAAAACCAGTCTGGATAAAATCCTCGTAAAACTTTAAAAATAGTTACACCTACGTCAAATACATGTGTCTGCTTTAATCTTAGCCATTTCAGTTCCTTGAAAGATGGAGATATATGGTCATATTTCTTTACTCCTCCCACTGCTACCCTTGCTGCAAAATTTTGCAATTTCTGCACACTAGATATTACCGTGTCACTTGTAGTCCCCCATATGCTAATGCAATACTCAATTAAGCTTAGAACGAGTGTCTGTACAACAATGACTCTGGTTTGTTTATCTAAGTTGTCACCTATTCTACTGATATACATTAGAATACCCATAGCTTTTTTATTTAACTCATTAATGTGGCCGTCAAAAAGCATAAAACGGTCAATATAGACTCCTAAGTTTTTCACATGTTTGCTTGGGTATATGATGTTCCCATTAAAATTTATCGTTGTGTTTGGTGGAATGTTAGATAACAGCTGACGATTTCCTATAAAAATACATTGAGTTTTAGAGGAGTTGAACATCAAACCATTCTTTAGAAAATAATCTCGACATTTAACATGAGTGTCCTCAGTGTCTTTAATGATTTGATTAAGATCTTCTATAGTTCCCGAGTGCAAAAATTGTGTATCATCAGCATATTGTATCATGAAACAGTCAACGTGTGCATGTAAGTCATTTACATAGATGCCAAATAAAATTGGACCAAGGATCGAGCCTTGTGGGACCCCATAGCTAATAATTTTCTTTTTAGATATGTTGTTTTCGAGACGAACTGACATACTTCTATTCTTCAAATAATTATCGAACCAAAAGCAATCAATATTTAATAAAGAACATTTATTTAGAAGGATATTATGGTTAACAATATCAAATGTCTTGGAGAGGTCACACAAAGTTAACAAGGATACTTTCTTGTTGTCCATATTTTCATATAATTTATCTGTGACGGTAGTAAGGGCCGTCTCAGTAGATAATTTGGGTCGAAAGCCATGTTGACTCTTAGACAATAAATTGTTGGATTCTAAGTAAAATGACAGCTGTTTAGCAACAATTTTTTCCAGTACTTTAGATATGATGGGTAGTATAGATACGGGTCTATAATTATTCACACTGTCAGAGTCACCATTTTTGTATATCGGGACAACCAGTGCGTGCTTCCAGGTCTGAGGGAACACTTCCGTCACCAAGGATGTGTTGACTATACACGTGAGGAAAGGAACTATGACACATAGCGCATCCCTGAGAAACAGTAACCCTATACCATCAGAGCCAACAGAGCTGGTTGCATTAAGATCTTTGACTGTTAATATAACGGTGTTAGTATCTACTGGTTCTGGTCTAAAAGCAGAGACAATATTGATATTAGAGTGAGGAAGTTGGACGACAGATTTACCTTCATTAGTTAGTTCTTTCTGTGAGCGTTTAAAAGTGGATTCTCCAACACTAGAAAAGAAATTATTGAACTCTTCGGCTTTCTCACTTAAATTATCAAAATTATAGGCATTGTGTTTATTTTTCTGACTAGGGATAATTTCTCTAATGACGTTCCATGTGGCCGAAGTGTTCCTTTTACTGTCTTTAAGACGGTCGTGGTAGTGATCCGTCCTAGTTTTATTAATTAGTTGCTTTACCTGTTTCTTGGCTATCTTGTAACGTTCCCGTAACCGTGAATTACTTGTGTCGATTTTAAGCTGTCTTTGTAAGTTATTACGTTCCTCCATTGCCTCACGGATATCGTCACTCATCCATGGTGTTGGTTTTCCTTTCACTGCTCTAGTTACAAAAGGGGCACACATATTAAGACAATTAATAAAAACGTCACTAAAAATGTCTACTTGTTTGTTGACATTGTCAGTTAAAAATATATCATTCATATTATGAACATTGTCAAGGAGGAGCGAGCAGAAAGTGTCTTTATCATAGTTCTTCAAATTACGAAAAGTTTTTACCACAGGCAGTTTTCTAGGTTTTCTTACATTTAAAACAACAGATACTAGATCATGGTCAGCTATGACTTGAGGAACTACATCTTGTGATAGAATGACATCAGGTTTATTAGTTATTATAAGGTCTAGTAATGTAGCTGATGTTGATGTTGTTCTTGTGGGTTGATCTATTATTTGTGTCAACTTGTTATTTTTTATTATCTTACTGATTTTATTGCCCGTTGTCATTATGTCATCATTAAAATCACCTAGGATAAAGACACTTTTGTCACGCAAACATACCATCCTAAAAACGTCTTGAATGTAGTCAAATGATGTGGCTAAAGCCTTAGGATGTCTATATACACAACCAATGATGATGGCCGGCCACTTCCTACACTGTATCTTTACCCATACATCCTCCACACCTGTCGGCCTTGGCACATCTAGGTTAATGACAGAGGGATTGAGGGTACTATGGACATATGTGCATACCCCGGCTCCTCGACCATTGTTGCATCTAAAAATCTTGTAATTAGGAATTTCTACACAGCCGTCTGGGGTGTTTGCTTGAAGCCATGTTTCACTTATACATAAAACATCGATTTTTCTATCTATTATCAATAACTTCACCTCGTCCAAACTCGATATCAATGATTGTGCATTAATGTGTTCAACAGTTAGCAAATCCTTTTTTAACTCCTTTATTTCAACAACGGCAGATGCTTCTTCGCCATCATCCTACGCCCTATACTGTTGACATAAGCGGTTTTGTTAAGAAAGGTAATGGCGCGTGTGTGTCTGTGTCAGGGGGATGGGAGGGGGAAGTGAAGGGAAAGGGGAAAGGAGAGATGGGAGGAAAAGAGGAAGGAATGCTGGGTGTGTGTGAGGGGGGGAGGGTAAAATAAGTTAAAGATGTAGATGAGATAAAAGTGAAAAACATTTAGGGAGCTCTCATGGTGAATGGGTTAATGAAGCTGATAACACAATTCAAAATCACTTCGTAGAAAAAGAAAATCCGAGAAATATATAAGAGTTTTGAAAGATTCCGCCCTTAGTGGCTGATGTGAGCCAGAGTTATCAGATGTCTTCACTTCCCTGCAAAGAAGAGCATCTGTCGCTATTCCATATACATAAGGAAAAAAATTTGGTTTATATAATTTATATTTGTTTACACTCTCTTGCGTGTACTGGACAAAACATTATAATTATATACTTGTTTTTCCTTGTGCTCAACAAAACATGCGTGTTGAGAACTCTTGGGTTTATGGTTCTCTGGCTGCTATTTGTTCCCTTTTTTGAATATCAGGGTTTTAATTGCTAGTTTCCATTCACAAGATAGTTTAGATTTCTAATAACGTATATGAATTATTGACTGGGACTGTACCACGAACTTATGGCATCAGGAGATGAAGTCCAGTAATGCGGCCCTGGTTCTCTCCTTTACTGAGTTCATTCGTCTAAGGGAGAGAGAGAGAGAGAGAGAGAGAGAGAGAGAGGAGAGCAGAGGGGGGGAAGAAAGATAGGTAACCAAATATCAGTAACAAAAGCTATAACAGCTAGATAGAAAGCTGTTAACCCCTCTGTGGCTGCCAGTGTCGAATGATGTTTAGCCTATAAATGGCCGCAGACATCGTTTGAGTGCTGGCTATGAAAAATGGTTAAAATTTTTGGGAAGTGAACGAACGTTCTGAACGTCTTCAGACTGACCTACACTACACCCCCCATACATCCCTCAAGCAGTTCAGAGTCTACTGCTGTAATGAGTGGATTTTCGATTTTTTTGCTCGTGGCCATGCCTAAACAAACACAGCTACACCCATTATCTCGACCAAGACAGAAAATATCTTTGTCCTCTCTTGCCAATTACACAAAACCACCCTGTTTACGATTATGAATAATTACAGCCATAAATAAAAAAGACATGATAATACGAGAAAAATACATTTTTGTCTTGGTATCTTTTCCTATTTGCTCAGAATTGTTGTACTGGTTTGGATCATTTGATGCAATGCGACTTGTAGAAAACTGTGAAAACTTTGGGGATGTGAACGAACAGCTGAGACATGAGACTGACCTTCACTTCACGCTGTCACACGTCATATGTCAGTTCGCACATGCTGCCGTTATTAGTGGATATACGATTTTTTTGTTCGTGGCCATGCATAAACACACATAATTATATCCATTATCTCGACCCAGACAGAAAATATCGTCTTTCTTCTCCCTTGCGAAACACACACAACCACCCTGTTTACGATTGTAAGTAAACACAGGCACGGACAAAAAAGACATGAAAATAAAATAAAAATTAATTTTTGTTTGGTATCTACATATTTGCTTAGGTTTGTTGTACTGTTTTCAGTCATTCTACATATTTTTTGCCATATACAAGCATAACAGGAAAGCTTTCCATGTTCACGTGATGCTCTCGTGTGGAAAGGCCTCCCTTCCCTTTCTGCCAATCAGCTCGTGAGAGATGCGAATGGCAGGTCATCTCGCATTTCAACCCTCACTCAACAGCCTGTACACTCAAGGGATGATGTTTATCTCATTTGGGTCTGAAAGCAGAAACTCTCGCCTCCGTTTTCCAACAGACTCCACCAACAAAAATAAGTTGATACTACCATAACACAATAAACACCAGAAAATGTAAAATATATTCATATTTTTAAAAATTGAAACCTCGCATATTATGTACTGAAAAACTTCAAAATACGCATATCTAGTTATTTCACACCTTTTCAGCATCACTGACAATGTTTTTGGTAAAGAAGAAAAAAAAGTGCGATGTGTCACTGCAATACCTAAGTGTCACTTGTATCAGCTGCCTAAATTTACGCAACTTCTGCATTTGATAGCATGCCACAGGACGGGTCTAGAAAGCTGAAATTTGCACTGCCAGGTGCATCGGAAATTCCTTTTCAATATGGCAAGGGAAAAAAAAATCGAAACTTCAGAAAATGGCTCCAGCGTCGGCCATATATATAGGCTACTGTTAACCCCCTCGTGCACCATAAGTTTTTAACAAGTTTCAATTCCACGCACAGAACCAAAACCTCGCTCAGGCAGGCTCCGCTTGCTTGGCAAGGGAAAAATTTCTATGGCCCAATTTACCCTTGGAAAGTGCTTATATTGTTATAAATCGCTTCCCAGCATCTTCACTGATGTTTATATTATCAGATAAGAAAAAAAACATAAAACAGATGAATAACTGTATAGAAATGAAGCCTGAATAAACCTTTTATGTGAAAACTAGTGTTACATAGCCTATGATTTCATCATCCTTTGTGTAATTCTAACGTACTGTATGCTGCGTGTTTGATCACGAGCGTGTTCTACCTCACTCCCCCCTTCTACCCTTATCGTAGAGTAAGTCGTCATTCTGTTGTTCAGAGCAGGATTGTCAACTCTTTGTCCCCTATGGCTTCATTTGCGCGTCCTTCTTACAAGTTGTATCAGGCTCTGCCGGCCCCTATATAATGAGCTCAGTCTCTGCATTAATTGCCACTTAGATCTACTCCTCATTTTGCTCACATCTCTGTCCTCCCCTGTACAGTTGTTATTATTGTGAGTGCTCAGGAAGTCTCCAACCATCTAGCAGCTGTGTAATTTGAGTATAAGTGTTATTACATTTTTTCCTTGTTCTGTATAGCATAAGGTGTTGATTCGTAGGCCTAGTGAGGTTTTTGTGATTCATTTGTTTTTATGTCAGTCATTTTTGATAATATTTTGTATCTGTAATAATATATCTTGCATTCACTGAGCATTATCCGCTTTTCTCATTTTATCAGGGCTGACATAGATAAATTTACACTTGCTAATTTCGTGTTAATAGAGGCTATTGCAGTTAACCATATATTTAACCTGTTTTTTGCCATTACATTATCCTTATGAGTCCTGAATGTTTAGTTGTTAGTTTGAGCATTAAACTTTAACTTATAATTTTACCTAACTCTTTTGTTTTGAAGCTGGAACCTTGCGGGACAGTTTTCTCTGTTCCGTAACATAAATTTGGCGACCTCTTATCAGGATATTCAGGATATTATCATAAGGATATTGGTTGATATTTTGTGACTGTGATTTATTCATGATGTCTACTATTACTATGCTTGATGAAGCCAAAGATTTTTTGTCAAATGTGCAAACAGTGTGTGATGTAGAAAACAGAACAAAGAATGAACTTAAGCTTGTTGCTCAACAATTGGGAATTGTTGTTCGCTCTCATCATTCTAAAGATCAAATTGTTGACATGATTAATGAAAGCTTGTTTAATGTAACTCCTCCAAATGAGCAAACGCAGATTGGATTAGCTAAGTTACAGCTAGCCCTGCAGGAGGCTCGTGCTAAGGAGGCTGAATTTCAGGCAAATGCTAAGGAGGCTGAGTCTCAGGCTCGTATTCAGGAGGCACAGATACGGGCTCAGGCACAAATTAAACTAGCTAGGAACCAGGCAGACCATGAGTATCGCATGGAACAATGTGAAACTGGATCATCTAGCTCTGATGATTTTGATGTGGCTAAAAATGTTAAACTTGTCCATCCTTTTAATGAATCTGATTTAACGAAGTATTTTCAATTGTTTGAGAGGGTAGCTACAGGGTTTAATTGGCCCAAAAAGTATTGGCCAGTACTCCTTCAAACTGTTCTCACCGGTAAAGCTCAAGTAACTTATGCATCTTTGCCTCAGGATCAATGTGATAATTATGATGTAGTTAAGAGCTTGATTCTTAAGGCCTATGAGCTTGTTCCTGAAGCCTATAGAGTAAAATTTAGGACAACTTATAAGCAAGATAAGCAATCCCATGTTGAGTATGCAAAAATCTAAGAAGATCTGTTAGAGCAGTGGTTAAATTCTAAGAATGTGGATTCTGATTTTGACAGATTTAAGCAGATGATTTTGCTGGAGGATTTCAAAAGGTGTATTAATAATGATGTAAGCCTATATCTTGATGAGAAAAGAATAGATAATTTGTCTGATGCTGCAGTTTTAGCTGATGAATATGTTCTCACTCACAAGAGATATTATAAAGAAAAAAAGGAAAGCTGAGAGTAAGTACGTTGCCTCTACTCAGAGTACAGGTAACAGGAAAGAGAATAAAGATGATGTTTCTCAGGAAGTAAATACCAGCTTCACCTCTAGATTTCAGAAAAGTAAATGTACTTATTGTAGTATGCTTGGTCATACTACGGAGAAATGTTTCAGGAGACAGCGTGATGTGAACAAAAAGGAGTCTTTAAATATTCAGTCAATTGGTCTAGTGTCCACCTTTGAGAGTTCCCAGAATTCTTTAACTGAGTTAACTGAACCTGCTTTGAGGGGTAAATTAAATTCTCATGATGAAGCTCCTCTTTTGAGCAGTAACGTGGGTGACACTCTCAAGAGTTCATGTGCTAATTTCCTGTCTGATGGTTTTGTCAGTTCTCTGGACAGTAATGACAGGAAATCAGTTAAAATATATCGTGATACAGGTGCTTGCCAATCCCTTATGTTGACCAGTGTTCTAGGCTCTAATGTTAATTCCTCTGATGAAACTGTAATCTTACAAGGTGTAGGAAATAATTACTTCTCTGTCCCTCTGTGCAGAGTGAATTTTGAGTCTGGTTTTGTTAATGGTTCCGTTATGGTTGGGTTGGTTGAGACACTCCCAATGTCAGGTGTAACTTTCTTACTTGGAAATGATATTGGTAGAAGTCAAGTGTGTCCAGCTCCTCAGTTGTCTAGTGAGCCAGTGGCTGCGACCCAGGATTGTGATGTCCCTGATGTGTTATCTGCATGTGCTGTCACTAGGGCTAAGTCTAAAGTTACTGGTGACTTAGAGGATAATGATGATGATGATGTTATCCTAGCTGACACTTTTCTTGCTAATTTGGACCACTCACCAGATGAGGCAGTACCCCGTAGTGTTCATAATTTGTCTCCTCAAGAGTTGGTTGACTTGCAGGTTGCTGACCCTGAGTTGAAAGGTCTAGCTAACTCTGCTTGCAGTGAGGAAGAGTCAGCTGGTGCTTCTACTTGTTATTATATAAAGTCAGGAGTACTTATGAGAAAGTGGAGACCCCCAACAGCATCAGCCGACTGTGAATGGGAGGTTGTACATCAAGTTGTCATCCCTCGTGTTTGTAGGCAGGATATCATTAGAGTGGCTCATGATTCCAGCTTGCCAGGACACCTTGGAGTGAGGAAGACTGTGGCACGCATTTTGAAACACTTCTACTGGCCAGGTATCTTCAGGGATGTGTCCTGGTATTGTAAGTCTTGTCACACCTGTCAAGTTGTGGGGAAGTGTAATCAGACCGAAAAGGTTGCACCTCTAGTTCCCATTCCTCCTTTTGAAGCGCCATTCACCCGTGTGTTGGTGGATATTGTGGGCCCTCTTCCTAAGACTTCTTCAGGATTTTCTTATGTGTTGACCCTGATTGATATGGCTACTCGTTATCCTGAAGCCATTCCACTTAGAAATATCTCATTAAAGAACGTGGTTAAGGAAATGCTAGGGTTCTTCACAAAGTTTGGTCTGCCCAAGGAGGTACAGTCAGACCGGGGAAGTAAATTCATGTCAAATGTTTTCAAGCAGACTCTGAAAGAGTTGAGCATCACCCAGATCACATCTTCGGCTTACCATCCCCAGACCCAAGGAGCGTTGGAGAGATATCATCAAACACTCAAATCGATGCTCAAGAAATACTGTTTGGAACATCAGAAAGACTGGGATAAAGGTCTTCCATTAGTTGTATTTGCTGCAAGAGAATCTCCAAATGAATCACTGGGCTTCTCACCTTCTGAACTACTGTTTGGCCATGAAGTAAGAGGACCCCTTAAGTTACTCAAGGAATGCTGGCTGTCGGAGGAAGATGACGTCAACCTGCTGGAGTATGTGATGAAGTTAAAAGAACGGCTGTCCACTGCTTTACAGTTGGCGAGAGAGAATTTAGGAGCTGCTCAGGAGAAGATGAAGACTCAGTATGATAAGAAGTCCAGGTTACGCCACTTTCAGCCAGGAGATCAGGTTTTGATTCTGCTACCGGTGCATGGGCAACCTCTTCAAGCCAAGTTTAGTGGTCCTTATTTTGTGGAGAAGAAACTCAGTGATGTCAACTATGTCATCGCCACACCAGATCGTAGAAACAACAAGCAACTTTGTCACATCAACATGCTAAAGTTATATCACAGGCGGGACGAAAATAACCCAGTCTGCACTGTAGCTGTTCCACCCGAGTCTGCAAGTGAAGTTCTCCCACGCAGCATGAGCCTGAGTGATAGTTTGGGGAAGAATCCTGATATCATGAATGATCTCCAGACAAAGCTTTCTCATCTACCTCCCGAGGAAAGGCAGGAGTTTTCGGCATTACTGCAGGAGTACCCGCAAGTGTTCCGTGCCACTCCAGGAAGAACCACTGTGTTGATGCATGATGTCGATGTTGGAGACGCAAAGCCAATTAAACTGCCTCCTTACCGTGTGAACCCCGTGAAAGTTCCTCTCATCCAGAAGGAGCTTGGCTACCTGTTGGACCACAAGATGATTGAGCCCTGTCAGAGCGAGTGGAGTTCTCCTGTCACTCTAGTCCCTAAGCCAGGTGGGTCACAGCGGCTTTGCATCGACTACAGACGTGTTAATCAGATAACCAAAACAGACACTTACCCTCTCCCTTGCGTGGAAGATTGCATAGACAAGATCGGAAAGGTTAGGTACATAAGTAAGTTTGATTTGTTAAAGGGATACTGGCAAGTACCTATGACTGAACGTGCTAGGGAGATCTCATGTTTTGTAACACTAGGAAAGACTTTTGCATGTTCTGTAATGCCATATGGTATGAAGAATCCACCAGCCACATTTCAGAAGCTCATGAATGTTGTAACAGAGGGTTTGGCAGGGTGTGTTGTTTATATTGATGATGTATTAATCTTCAGTGACAACTGGAAAGATCACCTATGCCATGTCAGTAAATTTCTTGAGCGTTTGGTTCAGGCTAATCTTGTAGCTAATTTATCAAAGTGTGAGTTTGGTCAAGCTAAAGTTCAGTACCTTGGGTACGTAATTGGTGATGGACATGTTGCACCACCAGGAGCTAAGGTTCAGGTTATAAGTGATCTTCCCAGACCTAAAAGTAGGAAAGAGCTACAAAGATTTTTGGGAATGGTAGGTTATTACAGGAGATTTGTTCTTAACTTTTCAATTCTTGTATCACCACTTACAGACCTACTGAAAAAGGGGAGTTAAATTTGTCTGGACCGATAACTGTAAATCCTCTTTCAGCAAACTTAAAGCTATCCTATTAAGTCAGCCAGTGCTCGCTACTCCAAATTTTGCTAAGCCTTTTAAGATGGCTGTTGACGCAAGTGATACAGGAGCTGGGGCTGTTTTGCTGCAAGAGGATGATCAGGGTATTGAACACCCTGTATCTTATTACAGTAAGAAGTTCACTCCACCTCAAAAGAACTACTCAACTATTGAGAAAGAGCTTTTGGCCTTGGTTTTGGGTTTACAGCATTTTTCATTTTATTTGTGTTCTGGTTTTGACCCCATAGTCATTTATACCGATCATAACCCACTGAAATTCCTTAGTAAGGTTAAAGATAAAAATCAGAGATTGACAAGATGGAGTCTACTTCTTCAGGAGTATTCATTAGACATACAACATATCAAGGGTAAAGAAAATGTTATTGCAGATTGCTTATCTAGACTTTAGACAGATTGTTTTAGAGTAATAAGAAATTTCCTTTGTAAATTTCTTTTTCTTTGTGGGGAGGTGTTACATAGCCTATGATTTCATCATCCTTTGTGTAATTCTAACGTACTGTATGCTGCATGTTTGATCACGAGCGTGTTCTACCTCACTCCCCCCTTTACCCTTATCGTAGAGTAAGTCATTCTTTTTGTTGTTCAGAGCAGGATTGTCAACTCTTTGTCCCCTATGGCTTCATTTGCGCGTCCTTCTTAAAAGTTGTATCAAGCTCTGCCGGCCCCTATATAATGAGCTCAGTCTCAGCATTAATTGCCACTTAGATCTACTCCTCATTTTGCTCACATCTCTGTCCTCCCCTGTACAGTTGTTATTATTGTGAGTGCTCAGAAAGTCTCCAACCATCTAGCAGCTGTGTAATTTGAGTATAAGTGTTATTACATTTTTTCCTTGTACTGTATAGCATAAGGTTTTGATTCGTAGGCCTAGTGAGGTTTTTGTGATTCATTTGTTTTTATGTTTTGATAATATTTTGTATCTATAATAATATATCTTGCATTCACTGAGCATTATCCGGTTTTCTCATTTTATCAGGGCTGACTTAGATAAATTTACACTTGCTAATTTCGTGTTAATAGAGGCTATTGCAGTTAACCATATATTTAACCTGTTTTTTGCCATTACATTATCCTTATGAGTCCTGAATGTTTAGTTGTTAGTTTGAGCATTAACCTTTAACTTATAATTTTGCCTAAATTTTTTTGTTTTGAAGCTGGAACTTTGCGGGACAGTTTTCTCTGTTCCGTAACACTAGTTACTCATAACTTCCCAACATCACTGTGAAAAATTTTTCCCGTGACACGCAGTTGCAAAGGACATGTCTATATGCGAAATTTCACGATCTTTCTATGAAAGTTTGAAGTTGATAAGTCCAATAGTTTTCAAGTAAATAAAAAAAAAACTACGAAAATTGCCTAAAAACTTCTGATTTGTTTATTGTTTTGTATGTTGTTAGTGACACTGTAACAAACATATATATAAATTCTTTCCAGTTTTGTAGCCCAAAGGTTAAGGAAGCCCATGATATAATTTACAGTGCTATAACCCTTATTGCTATGAAGAAAATGAATTTTGAAAAGTTATGATGGGTTGCGAGTGGTGACAGCACCTACGCTCCGGCCCGTAGGCTGAGTATGTTCATCTTTTATAACTTTTCCCAAATTATTTTCAGATATATGTTACTTTGCTTTACAAAAGGATGCATAAGAAATCATCAGGTTGATCAAGCTTTCTTCAGATTTTTGATGCAACCTATGCTTTACGAGTATAATGACTGAGAGAATAACAATGAAATGCAACACATTTTCCCTATGGGAAATATATAGTAAACACACATTTTATACTTTACAATACAATAATATAAAAACTAGACAAATAAACTGGTTACTCACGTTCTCTAGCAGTGTTGTAGTGTTTCTTGAGAGGCGATGGAGTTGCAGAGAGGAGGACAGGAACAATCACAGCCTGTGTGTGTGTGTGTGTGTGGGTGGGTGGGTGGGTGTGGAGTGATGGCTGTGGCGTCATTTGCCATAGGAGTGATGGCATTGGTGTCAGTTGTCACAGGAGTGATGGCAGTGGTGTCAGTTATCATAGGAGTGATGGTAGTGGTGTCAGTTGTCTTAGGAGTGATGGCAGTGGTTTCATTTGTCATAGGAGTGATGGCAGTGGTGTCATTTGTCATAGAAGTGATGGCAGTGGTGTCAGTTGTCATAGGAGTGATGGCAGTGGTGTCAGTAGTCATAGGAGTGATGGCAGTGGTGTCATTTGTCACAGGAGTGAGGAATGATGGCTGTGGTGTCATTTGTTATAGGAGTGATGGCAGTGGTGTCATTTGTCATAGGAGTGATGGCAGTGGTGTCATTTGTTATAGGAGTGATGGCAGTGGTGTCAGTTGTCATATGGCAGTGGTGTCATTTGTCATAGGAATGATGGCAATGGTGTCATTTGTTATAGGAGTGATGGCAGAGGTGTCAGTTGTCATTCGAGGAATGATGGCAATGGTGTCATTTGTTATAGGAGTGATGGCAGAGGTGTCAGTTGTCATTGGAGTGATGGCAGTAATGTCAGCTGTCATAGGAGTGATGACAGTGGTGTCAGTTGTCATGTACTATTTCTCTGATAAGACCTTGCGAGGCATTGTAGGTTTAGTGTAAAATAAGAGGGGAATGGTAAGAATCAATTAAACATTTTCAAACCAGGCTTCCTCTGAAAATATATAAGAAACACTTATACACCTTCTTCACAAGCACACTGCATTATATATAACACAACATCACTATAATACACATAGGGTATAGATGGTGAGGTAGTAGGAAATGCTGGTTTAAATGCCCGGCCGCACGCTCACACACCCTTCGAACCTGACAGCCAGGAGAATACTGAGCTAAATATAGGCCGGTTGCCCCTCTGATAAGCTCCCGGGTGTTGCCACATATTTCTCCTAGATGTGGCTACCCTGAGCTATGACTCAACCAAATTTGATGCAAATTCATCCACAGGAAAAGTTTCTATGCCCACTTATAGGGAATTTGCGTCATGTTGTGTCATCAGTTACTCTTCAGATTACAAGGATTATGACTCACATTGTGTCATCTTGCACAAAAGGGGTTAATATGTAATACAGAGGTTTGAAGAAAGTTGTGCATAAGCTCAAGAGATCTGGAGGAAACAGCAATGCACAGACTAGCAAGGGAATATTGCACACAACACAGTATGACACCGGATGGGAAACTCTACAGTTGTGGAAATTTCCTTCACCCATGCCCTCATGCATGACCCAACGAGACATATACAAGGGAAATTGTAAAGACAGGGCAGAAGGTGTTAGGAGAGAGAAGAGGCACGGTGGAGGAGACAGGAACAGAGGGCACAGAGTTAGCTAGCATAAACTGCTCTTGCGTTAGTACTGCTCTTGTCAAGATAACTTTCTCTGGAGAATAAAAGTACAGTCAAACCCCAACAGTGGCATATCCAGAAAGTTGAAAAGGGGAGGGGCCTATTTTTTTTTTTTTTTTTTTTAACTGTGCAGTCCATGACTTTGGCGAGCACAGCGAGCCCATACAGCTGGGGGGTTCGGGGGAGTGTTGTAAGTCCCCCCCCCCCGAGAAAACTTTGCATTTCAGCCAATTTTATAATCATTTTGAGGCCATAAGGAATGGGTATATGACACAAATATAACATATTCTAAAGTCATTTTTAAGTGCTCTGTGCCACTGAGATATGATTCAGTCTCTCCAATAACCTTATACTACAAAAATTCAAACACTCACATTTCGATCAAACAACTATACAACTGTAATAGACTAATAAATTATATATATATATATATATATATATATATATATATATATATATATATATATATATCTATATGCAAAAGGGGGGGCCATGGCCGCATGGCCTTCCCCCCTTCGGTACGCCACTGAACCCTAGACTCATGTTTATCGCTCTTCTGCCATCCACGACAAGACCAACTTGAACATTCTCTCCTCTTAAAGTCCTTATACTCTAAGACATATTTGGAAATGCTCGGCAATGACTATGACATATATATATATATATATATATATATATATATATATATATATATATATATATATATATATATACAAGTATATGTAGAGAGAAAGAGTCAATCAGTAGGCTGTTAAAGTTTCTCAGACACATTTATGCTAATCAAAATTCTATCTATCTATATATCTAGGCTGCTTCCCCCAAGGAAAGGGAGGTAGACGAGACAGGACGAAATACTCCCCATTTACTCATCCATTCAAACACATTCATCGCATCTTAGCCCCAAAGGGGAGAAAGGATAGATCCTCACTGCACCACATCACACAAGGGTCAACTGCGCAGTGCAATCAGTGACATCCGCAGCAGGGCCCGACAGTAGAGCTGGTTTACCCCTGCCACATCATAATAGATCCATCACCTTACCCGCATCTGACCTGACTAACTGATCAGACCAAATGCGGGAGAATATGCCCTGAGGGCTGCGTCATCATTTATTCATTCACAATATCTCTCCATTTATTTGTCATGCACAGCCACTCTTCCTTGCTCAACAGACATCCCTCTCGCATCCAGCGCTCTCCTCACACTGTCCATCCATCCTATTCGTGGTCTTTCTCTCAGCCTTACACCTCTCACATCAGATCTAGTTATCTTTTTCACCAATCGCTCATCATCCATTCTCTCCATATGCCCAAACCATCTCAACATCCTCTGCTCAACTCTACCAGCCATCTCCCGAACAACTCCAGTTCTCCTTCACACTTCATCATGTCGCACTCAATCCATACGCGTCACTCCACACATACTCCTCAGACACCTCATCTCCATTACATTCAAACTTTTTCTCTCTCCTACATCCATATTCCATGTTTCAGCCCCAGATAATGCAGTCGGTACCACAAAACCCTCATACAGCCTTCTCTTTACATCCATTCTAAGCAAACAACATCTAAACACTTTTTTCATTCCTCCCAGCACCTTTCCTACTTCATTTATTCTAAACTTCACTTCTGCATCTATTCTTCCATCCACAGCAACATGTGACCCTAAATATTTCAAAACACTCTACCTCCCCAACCAACTCGCCATTCAAAACTATATTCATCCCCCTACCATCTACCAATCTCGTACACTTCATCACTTTACTCTTATTCTCATTTACTTTCAATTTCCTCCTTTCACACACCCTTCCAAACTCCTCTACCAACTGTCTCAATCTCTCCTCTGAATCAGCCACCAGTGCAGTATCATCTGCAAACAGCAGCTGCTTCAGATTCCACTCTACACCATCAACATTCAGCAGAATCAGACCTCCACCTAAAACTCTTGCATTCACGTCCTTTGCAACACCTTCCATATAAATATTAAACAACCAAGGCGACATCACACATCCCTGTCGCAGCCCCACTCTCACGGGAAAAAAATCACTCACAGCATTTCCCACTCTTACACATGCTGTACTATTTACATAAAAACTTTTCACCCCTTTTAGTAACTTACCATCAAGTCCATACAATCTTAAAACAGTCCACAGAGCCTCCCTATCAATTGTGTCATACTATCTAACTATCTATTGCCAGACGCCTCAATCCCCTTTGGGGTGGCCACAAACAAATCGCCTCCAAGTCGCCCTGTCCCCCGCCATTTCACTCCCCTGCTCCCAACTCACACCCCCCTCTCTCATATACCTCTCCACCCCATCCCTCCATCTCATCCTCGGCCTCCCCCTCCCTCTTCCCCCTTCCACCTCACTCACATACACTCTCTTCGTCAGTCTTTCACCCTCCATCCTCTCCACATGGCCAAACCACCTCAGTGTGTTCCTCATAACGCTTCCTATCACATCCACATCCAAACCACAACGCTTCTTTATATCCTCATTCGTCAGCCTGTCTCTCCATGTGACTCCACAGGCTCCTCTTAAATAACTCATTTCCACTGCTCTCACTCTTGACTTGTGTCCTTCCAACAACGTCCAAGCTTCACTTCCATACGTTAGAGTTGGTATCACAATACTGTCATGTAGTAACTTTTTCACCTTCATGCTCACTTCCCTGTTTCTTATCACTGCTTTCAAAGAACCAGCAACCTTTCTTCCCTGCTGTACCCTTTCAAGCACTTCACGCTCCAAACCTCCATCCTTACTCATCACACTACCCAAATACTTAAATGTACTCACATTTTCTGATTCCTCACCATCCAACCTCGCTGTACATTCACTGACTTCACCTCTCTCAAAGACCATCACTTAACTCTTCCCTACCTTCACCTTTAGATTCCGTTTCTTACACACTCTCCCAAACTCATCTACCAAGCCTTGCAGCTCCCCTGCATCTTCATTCAACAACACAGTATCATCTACAAACAACAGTACAGGGAGTTTCCAAACACTATCATCTCTCACCAGGGCCACTCCAACATCCACTACCCTACCTTGTACCTCTTTTATTACCCCATCCATGTACAGATTGAACAACCATGGAGACATGACACATCCCCGTTTCAACCCAACTTTCAAAGAGAAAAATTCACTTAGTTCACCATCCACACGCACTGCAGCCTTCGCACCATCGTACATGCTCTTCACAGCATTCAACAACTTCCCATCTGCTCCATATATTCTTAACACTTTCCACAATCCTTGTCTATCCACCCTGTCATATGCTTTCTCCAAATCCATGAAAGCCGCATACAACTTCTTTCCCTTCTCTAGAAACTTTTCCACTAAAGATCTAAGAATGAATATCTGATCTACACAACCTCTTCCCTTCCTAAAGCCTCCCTGTTCTTCTCCAACTAATTTCTCTGTTCTTTCTCTAACTCTGTCAATAAGTATCCTACCATACACTTTTCCTATTATACTAAGAAGACAAATGCCCCTCTGATTACCACACACTTCTTTTTCCCCTTTTCCTTTGTACAAGGGAATAATTATACCTGACCTTCCAGTCCTCCAGGACTCTACCTTCTACCCAGGTCAATCTGCACATCTTCCACATCCATTCTACTTCTTTCTCTCCCCCATGCTTCAGCATTTCACCACAAACTCCATCAATTCCTGGGGCTTTCCCTGATTTAACTTTCTCCATTGCTTCCTCAACTTGTATCCTACTGATTTCTTCCTGTCTTCTCACCTCCCTCCTTCTCCCAGCCATTCCCCAGCCACTTATACTCGCATTACTTCCATCCTCTATGTTCAACAATTCCTTAAAGTGTTCTCTCCATCTGCTCACTTTTTCTCCCTTCTCCACTAGTAATCTACCATTTTTATCTTTCACTCCCCTGCTAACTTCACTTCCAGCCTGTCTTACTCTTTTCACCTCTTTCCAGAACATTTTCTTACAATCCCTCCACTTTACACTCAAATTCCTTCCAAATTCCTCATCCACTCTCTTCTTACTCTCTCTTACTAATCTTTTCGCCTCTCTCTTTCTTTCTACATATAACTCTCTCTTCCACCTCTCAACTTCTTCCACGTCCCTCTTTCTCATCCATTTTGTCATACGCTTTCTCTAAATCCATGAATGCCGAAAACACATCCTTGCCTTTCGCTAAATACTTTTCACACACTTATCTCACAGCAAACACCTGATCCACGCATCCCCTCCCTCTCCTAAAGCCACACTGCTCATCACCAATCACTCCCTCTGTACCCTCTCTCTCATAATTAAGACTCTACCATAAACCTTACCTAAAACACTCAACAGACTTATACCCCTAAAGCTAGTACATTCATACTTATCACCCTTGCCTTTATACAATGGAACCACACAAGCACTTGCCCAGTCAATTGGCACCATACCTTTCACAAAGCACACATTCAACAATCTTACTAACCAGTCAACAATAGTCACTCCACCACCCTTCAGGCATTCCACAGCACACCCATCCATACCTGCAGCTTTCCCTGTTTTGTCCCGTTTACTACCTTCTCCACTTCCTCCTTCGTGATCAAAGAATCATTTAACTCTCCCAACACATTTATTCCTTGCACCTTTCCATCCACCACAATCTCAGCCACCCTTTCCTCCTCTACATTTAACACTCTTTCAAAATACTCTGCCCATCCCTTTCTTACTGCATCCATCTCAATTAACATCATTCCATATTCTGCTTTTATTCGCTCTTCCTTCCCAGACTCTCCCTTTTGCACGCTTTTAACCTCCTTTCAGAACATTTTCTTATTCTGTTGAAAATTCTCTCAGCCGCCTACCCCCATCTCTCATCTGCTGCCACTTTAGCATCACGCACAGACCTTCTCGCCCTATTCCTACTTTCCTTATACCTCTCATATGACACCTCATCCTTCCTCTGCAGCCACACTTCATATGCGCGTCTCTTCCCAGCCACACCCATACTTACTTCCTCGCACCACCATTCACTTCCTTTTCTTACACCATCATCCACACGTCTCACACCACACACCTCTGCCGCATACTTAATTGCATTAAGTATTCCCTTAAGTGATAATGACCTTTTATCCCCACTATGATTACAAAGTCCTTGCTACAGTTTTTGCTCAGAAATTGGTAATAATGTACATTTTTCTTTAAAGACAGTGTAATCGATATGGTTACAACAAAGAGAAAGGTGAGTGAAGTGTTATTGTTAGAAGAAAGTGTTGGTGAGTGTGTGGTGGAGAGGAGGTGAAAGGATGGAAGGGGTAGGGTTATGGAGAAGAGATAGGGTGGTTGAGTAACGAGATGTGAAGGCGAGGGTGTGAAGTGGTGGGTTTGTGAAGGCTGTCGAGGGGAGAGGGTACATGTGATGGGGGACTAAGAGACAGACAGACAGACAGACAGATGGACGTAGATAGACAGAGGGAGGGAAGGAGGGAGTACAGTGGAGGTAATCAGTGAGTACAGTAATCCTTCTACTATCCGATGTAATAGAGCCAAAGGCATGTCCGGAAAGTGGTCCCGTCCAGGAAGGGTGCCCCTGGCTCCTGGACTGGCACTTAAGGACCCTAACCCAGCCTAACTTTGAAAGCCACCTAAATAACTCCCTACCGGACCTATTTAAGATGCTATTCACACCAATAATGGATATAAAACATGAAATAAATGAAAAGGAACCAAAGAATGAGGAATTAGAAGTGACTGTACCTCAGCCAGGGTACTTACAGCACGTTTGTGCCTGCCTTTTCTAAGGTTTTGGCAGTGGTCAAAATGCTCTTGAAGCATGTACAGTAAACCAGTGTTGTGCTGCACTAAGTTCTTTGCACTGTGAGTTATAATTGTTTAACATTGCACGTTGTACTTAACCCTAGAATGCTTACGTTATTATCCTCACAGTACTGCTTTCGCCGGGAGAATTTTTTTTTCCGAAATTTTCTTTCAGTTTAGTCTATTTTAGTCTCTGTACACGTTAATCTTTTTTATATAATCATACACTAATTATTCACCTAAAAAAAAAAATAAAAAAAATGTAACACAAATGCTTTTGTCGAGTAAAAAACACTTAATCCACATTATACCTGTGAAACACCTTTTTTTTTTATCAGTTTAGACTCTTTTAGATTGTTTTCACCCTTTAGTCTCTTTGATTTAATCAGAAACTAATTATACACCTGGAAAAAAAGGAAAACACAAAAATAAAAAAAAAGGTAACACAAATGCTTTAAACCCAAATATCATGGTGATAAATGCGAGATGAAACCACACCACTACCTATGTAGGTAGGGGGTAGGGTGGATTGAAGGTATAGGGAAGGACTGCTCCAAAGCTCTTATCATAACAAAATAGCAAATTAATAAATCATCGAACAGGGAAATTAACCCGACGTAAGCATTCTAGGGTTAACTGAACCACGCCAGTTTCAACCGCCAATTTGCACTCCACAGTTAATCCTTTGCACTCTAAATTCTAATTTCTTAACACTGCACAACACTGTAAATTCCCGTGTGGTCTAGTGGCGAGGTATTGCAGTTTATTCACCGTTTATTCACAAAAAATTAACATGTGTGGATTCCATTGCGATAAGTATCTACTCATCATCGAAGTTAGGCAGTAACTGGTGGAGTTTTGGTGGTGGGGAAACAGAGTTGCCAGATCGCAACAGCCACATTACCAAACTCTTCAATTTTCATTATCAAATTTAACTTTTCATTACCAAATTCGTAAAGCTAGCATTTATTCTTCACTAATTATATATACAAGTGGAAATACATGTAATCACTCTTCTTATAATTAACAGCATGTTGATTATTTTCACGCTATGTTGGCTAGCAAATTAATCAGAGATAGTAAACAATCCATCATCTCCATTCTGTGTATCCTCATACATGTGAAAAATCCGTTTGGTAATGCATTATTCTGATTCATTACCAAATGAATTTTTCATTACCAAATTGGCCCACATTTGGTAATGAAAAGTACCAAATGGCAACCCTGACAGGGGAGGGGGGAGGGGGGAGGGAGGAAGGAAGGGGTAAGGGTCCGTGGTGTAAGCTGTTCGGTGCCACGTGGCAATGTCAAATTACGGGTGGGAAAAATTCGGATTTTGGGGGATATTTTCTTTTTTTGGCCATTTTTGGGTTCTGAAGGTCCAGGCCCACAATGTCCGGTAAGTGGAGTGTCTGGAAAGTGGGCATCTGGAAAGTACAGGGATTACTGTACAGTGGAGGTAATTCGTAGGGCAAGTATAGCTGAGTGTACAGCACCAAGCAGAGAATCTAAATATCACACGACGTAAACTTAGTACAACCATAGAGGGTACTATTGAGATCTATGCCCGTTTTCTTGTCGCGTTAGGAGACTCCCTAGCACCTCATCCTTAGCAATTTACTTTTGGATAAGGGTTGTTAATTTCCTTTGGTACGGTATTTATGCAGAATATGGCAATATAAGATGGATTAATGTAATTCAGAATGGGATAGTAAGCTGTAATAAGCAAAATAAATCACTTAGGAAAGGGTGTTATGGAGCATCATTAACCGAGGAGATTACGGGACCTAGTCGTCCATTCATTAGTTTAAAATATTCTCATAACCCGAACGACATGCCCAAAACACTCCATCATCCTCATCGGTAACTATCTATGAGATGCCCTGTATCAAGAAATAACATACAATGCTCCTTCCACACAAAAACTAACAATCGTATCAGTTAATTGAATGATGGAATGCTATTATTTCCCCCAGCAAAACACTAAACTTGTTCTTTCTTTAACTTGGCAAAAAATTGTCATCTTTCCATCCTTAAACCCGCGTTGTAACAATAAATTAACTAGTTGTACTGTGCAAGCCTCGAAGAAGTGCTCTGAAAAAAGTATGCAGGTGTGTAATATTATATTACTCTGCTACTGAGTTACGTGAAAGAAGATGCAAAAGGATGAAAATCCTGGCCAAAATTACCTCCATCTGCTGGGGATTTTCCAACGTCTCTCACTCCTCCCTACAGGGGATTTCCGTAATTCTGATAAGAATACCTTTACCCTAATATCTGCCAAACTGTAATAACTAGAGAAAAAACTAAAAATACATAAGAATCACCATCTCCTCTTCTCTAGGTGGTCCCGTCGATAAGGTCAGTCTGTTTGGACGTTTCCTGGCTTTCCTGATTTAGCTAGCTGTACCCGCCTGTTGAGAGAATTGTCAGTGAGTTTAGTGACCTGTGATAGTGTTGCGCTAGTGTGTTGTAGTGACCTGTAATAGTGTTGCGCTAGGGACTTGTGACAATGTTTTGCTAGTGTGTTGTAGTGACCTGTGATAGATTTGTGTGAATTTGTGTGTTATGGCTTCCTCTAATGAGAGTTGTGCCCCTGCTGGAAGTTTTGAGAAGGACTACCTTGAGTTAAAGGAAGAACTTCTCAAATTGAAGCAGGAGGTACAGGTTCTCAGGCAGAAGTCAGAAATGTGGGAACTGTTGGAGGAAATGTTGGAGGAGAGAGAGAAAAAAAAAAGGCTGAAGGTTGGACACTTGTCCACAAGGGTGGAACAAAGTTCTTTCTTAAGAAACAAGTGGAGATAAAGACCACAAATGCATTCGATGCATTACATGACCAATGTGAAGGGAAGGCAGAGGGGGAAGTACAGGAGAAGGATGGTGAGAAAACTTCCCGTAATGGTAAGTATGAGATCAAGAAAGGTAAGAAAACTGCTGCCATTGTTAGAGACTCCCAGGTAAGATAACAGAGCAATATATACTCCACTCACTAAACATATGAGTGTTCTGGGGGCCAGTGTGGGTAATGCGATAGAAAAAAATTTCAAATATCGTGCAGGATTGTGGAGACAAACCCACTGTGTGCCTCAGTGCAGGAGGCAATGATAGTGGTAGGCATAAGAGTGAGGCACTGTGGAAGCAGTACAAGGTTATGTTGGAGAAGGTTAGAGAGAGAGGAGGGACCCCTGTAGTATTCAGTGTTTTGCCTAGGAGGGGAATCGGGATGGAATGGTTGAGCAGGGCGATAGGGCGCCTTGAAAAGTATTGCAAAGATAATGCAATACCTTTCATAGACAGCTGGGACAAATTTTATGGACGGAGTTCCATGTATAGTTGGGATGGGACTCATCTTGGTGGGCAGGGAGTTACTGTTTTAGCTGGAATGCTAGATAGGGAGTTAGAGTTTTTTTTTTTTTCGAGGTTGAGAATCAGATTTACAGGAAGATACAGCAACTACACTCAGAAATCATAGATGCATCAAGACTTGCAAAAGTAAGAACAACAGTTTAACTATTAGTGTAGATATGTCCACTCAGGCTCCTCAAAATGAGCAGACGATGTTAGAGAACAGAACAAGCTATGATAGAGGGATGATAAGCGATAGTACAAATTTTTTTTATATTAGTAATGGAAAGAGTTTTCCAGTTTTTAACAAAATTTAAAAAAGTATATCCCAAGGTAGAGGTATAACCACTCAATTATCTGAAAGTGTACTACACAAACAGCAGGAGTTCACATAATAAAATGGATGAACAAAGGGCTTTAATTTGTACAGAGAAAAAAGACATTGAGGTTATTAGTGAAACTTGGATGAATACACACTCGAGAATTCTTAGCAGAATATCAAATAAAGGGCTCTAATATTTTTGTGTCAATCCGTCTGGGAAGAAAGGGGGCAGGGTAGCTATTTATGTAAAGGTTTAATTAAAATGTTACAATAAAGCCGACATCAAAGTAAATAGGGACAACGAAAGTGTCTGGGTTGAAATATTAGTAACATTAGGGAGAAAATAGTCTTAGGAGCTATTTACAAATCTCCAAAATTAAGTCTATCTATCTATATACCTAGGCTGCTTCCCCCTAGGAAAGGGAGGTAGCCGAGACAGGACGACACACTCTCCATTTACTCATCCATTTAAACACATTCATTCACATCTTAGCCCCAAAGGGGAGAACGGACAGATCCTCACCGCACCACACCGCACAAGGGTCAACTGCGCAATGCAATCAGTGACATCCGCAGCAGGGCCCGACAGCAGAGCTGGTTTACCCCTGCCACATCATAACATACCCATCCCCTTACCCGCACCTGACCTGACTAGCTGATCAGACCAAATGCGGGAGAATATCCCCTCAGGGCTGCGTCATCACTTATTTATTCACAATTTCTCTCCATTTATTTCTGTCACGCACAGCCACTCTTCCTTGCTCGACAGACATCCCTCTCGCATCCAGCGCTCTCTTCACACTATCCATCCATCCATCCTATTCGTGGTCTTCCTCTCAGCCTTACACCTCTCACATCAGATCTAGTTATCTTTTTCACCAATCGCTCATTATCCATTCTCTCCATATGCCCAAACCATCGCAACACCCTCTGCTCAACTCTACCAGCCATCTCCTGAACAACTCCAGTTCTCCTTCGCACTTCATCATTTCGCACCCGATCCATACGCGTCACTCCACACATACTCCTCAGACACCTCATCTCCATTACATTCAAACTTTTCCTCTCTGCTACACCCATATTCCATGTTTCAGCCCCATATAATGCAGTCGGTACCACAACACCCTCATACAGCCTTCTCTTTACATCCATTCTAAGCGAACGACATTTAAACACTTTTTTCATTCCTCCCAGCACCTTTCCTACTTCATTTATTCTAAACTTCACTTCAGCATCTATTCTTCCATCCACAGCAACATGTGACCCTAGATATTTAAAACAATCTACCTCCTCAAGCAACTCACCATTCAAAACTATATTCATCCCCCTACCATCTATCAACCTCGTACACTTCATCACTTTACTCTTATTCTCATTTACTTTCAAATTCCTCCTTTCACACACCCTTCCAAACTCCTCTACCAACTGTCTCAATCTCTCCTCTGAATCAGTCACCAGTGCAGTATCATCTGCAAACAGCAGCTGCTTCAGATTCCAATCTCCACCATCAACATTTACCAGACTCAGACCACCTAAAACTCTAGCATTCACCTCCCTTACAACACCATCCATGTAAATATTAAACAACCAAGGTGACATCACACATCCCTGTCGCAGCCCCACTCTCACGGGAAACCAATCACTCAAAGCATTTCCCACTCTTACACATAAATAAATACCTTTGGGAGGAAATTAGGAAAGCGTCACAGTCCAGCTTAGTAACAATTGTAGGACAGATTGGCGAAATCAGACAGGAGAAGAATTTCTAGAGGTAGTACAGGATAATTTCCTTCATCAGTATATCAGGGAGCCCGCCAGAGGTAATAGTATACTAGATTTTGTGCTAGCTAATAAAGAAAATGTCATTAGATATATAGAGGTTGGTGGACGACTTGGTAATAGTGATCATGAAGAAATTAAGTTCAAGTTTATTTGGGATGTCTGTTCCACTGAAAATCCCTCCACCATTCTAAATTTTTGTCCAGGAGATTTCGATGGCTTAATAACTTATTTTAGAACGGTACTCCACAGGGAGACTAGCTATTTTAGGGAGAGCCAGGTCAGTGGGGAACCCCAGGTCATAGCTGAGGGGCAGGAAACAGGTGGGCATGTCCGCCAGGTCTCTGGGGAAGATCAGGTCATAGGTGGGAGTGTAGTTCAGGTGACGAGGATTAACTCAGGTCCAGTACAAGCAGCCGTTCTGCCAGTGAGAAATATAATGAGTTAGTAAATATAATACACGGGGGCCAATATAGATCTATCCTTTCAAAACCATTTAGAATGAATAATTCATAACCAAAATTGTTAAATAACAGATTAAAATCTCTCATAGGCAAAAGGAAAGGAATTTTTAGACAAACAAAACGTGGAGAGGAACACTTACGTAACCGGTACGTGATTCTGAAGAGAGAAGTAGAAAGGGAGATAAGGAAAGCAAAGAGAAGTTATGAAATTAAGGTTGCTAGTGAGTCGAAAGAAAACCCTAAGGGTTTTTATCAAATGTACTGTGCCAAAAATAAACATAGGATAGGACCTCTCAGAACAGAATCAGGTGACATTACCAGTGAAGATAAAGAAATGTACTCCATCCTAAATAATTATTTTAGTATTTACCAAGGAAAATCTAGACCTGATCCCTCAAGCAGCAAAAACTTGCGATGTTAATGAGGAAAATATTCTAAGTAAAATAACCATTAGTAAGGAGAATGTATTGAAAATATTAATAAGTTAAAACCCCCAAAATCGCCAGGTCCGAACGATATAGATGCAAAAATTATAAAAGAAACCAAAGAAGAATTACGTCAGAAACTTTTAACTTTAATGACTTTAATATCTGGAGAAGTTCCAAAGGCATGGAAGACCACAAATGTAGTGCCCATTTTTAAAGAGAGAGAAAGCAGCTGCATCAAATTATTATCTGTTAAGTCTAACGTCAAAAGTAGGAAAAATGCTAAAGTCTATCTATCTATCTATCTATATCCGGACGCCCTAATCCCACAAAGGGTGGCCGCAGACAAAACGCCTCCAAGTCGCTCTGTCACCCACCATTTGACTACCCTCCCCTCAACTCACCCCCCCCTCCCTCATATACCTCTCAACTCCATCCCTCCACCTCATCCTCGGTCTACCTCTCCCTCTCCCTCCCTCCACCTCACCTACATACACCCTCTTAGTCAGTCTTTCATTCTCCATTCTCTTCACATGTCCAAACCACCTCAGTGTATTTCTCCTAATCTTCTCAACCACATTCACATTCACCCCTTCACCCCACAACGTTCCTTCACTTCTTCATTCGTCAACCTGTCCCTCCACGTCACTGCTAGAGTCAATATTGGCAAATAAGTTTAGAGAATATTTAGGAAGATTTAATCTTATAAATGAAAGTCAGCACGGATTAGGGTAAGGACGATCCTGCTTCACAAACTTGTCATTCTTCTCGGAGGTCTGTGAGGCAGTAGATAGCGATATAGCTTATGATGTTATTTATCTGGACTTTAGTAAAGCTTTTGATAGGGTCCCCCACGAAAGGTTAGTTAGAAAGATTTGAGCACACAGTATAGACAGCGATATCTTAAAATGGATAGAATCTTGACTGAAAGGACGAAAGCAGAGAGTTTTAATAAATGGAACGAAGTCAGACTGGGCATTAGTAGTAGCGGTGTACCACAGGTTTCAGTACTCGGTCTCTTAATATTTATTATACAGTATATATATATATATATATTGTTACATAGCCTATGATTTCATCATCCATTGTGTAATTTTAACGCACAGTATGCTGCATGTTTGATCACGAGCGTGTTCTGCCTCAGTCCCCCCTTCTACCGTTATAGCAGAGTAAGTCGTCCTTTCTGTTATTCAGTGCGGGATTGTCGACCGTTTGTCCCCATCGCTTCATTTGCGCGTCCCTCTTACAAGTTGTATCAGGCTCTGCCGGCCCCTATATAATGAGCTCAGTCTCTGCATCATTGCCACTTAGATCTGCTCCTCATTTTGTTCACATCTCTGTCCTCCCCTGTACAGATATTATTATTGTGAGTGCTCAAGAAATCTCCAACCATCTAGCAGCTGTGTGTAATTTGAGTATAACTGTTGTTGCATTTTTTCTTGTACTGTATAGCATAAGTTTAATTTGTAGGCCTAGTGAAGTTTTGGTGATTCGTGTGTGGTTCTTTGTCAGTCATTTTTGATAATAGTTTGTATCTGTAATTATTTATCTGGCATTCACTGAGTATTATCTGGTATCTCATTTTATCAGGGCTGACTTAGATAAATTTACTCTTGCTAATTTCGTGTTAATAGAGGCTATTGCAGTTAACCATATATTTAACCTGTTTATTTGCCATTACATTATCCTTATGAGTCCTGAATGTTTTGTTGTTAATTTAAGCATTAAACTTTAACTTGTAATTTTACCTAACTCTTTTGTTTTGAACCTGGAACTTTACGGGACAGTAGTGACTCTTCGTATTCTCACTTAAAGTGTACATTATCTTTCTCTGTTCCGTAACAATATATATATATATATATATATATATATATATATATATATATATATATATATATATATATATATATATATATATATTAGACTCAGGAATCATCAGCAGTATCAGCAAATTTGCCATTGATACAAAAATAGGGTGTATCATTAACTCGACTGACGATTCCCACAATTTACAAAAAGGACCTCGATATATTGTTCAAATGATCTAAAACTTGGCAAATGGAATTCAACGTTGAAAAATGTAAAGTACTTAACGTAGGCAAGACCACTGGGATTACAAAATAGAGCTTAGACAACAAAGAAATTAGTAAATTGGAATGCGAGAGAAATCTAGGAGTTATGGTTAGTAAAGACCTCAAACCAAGGCAACAGGATCCTAGGATTTATTTTGAGAAGCGTGAGCAATAGGTTATCAAAAGTAATATTGCAACTTTATTTAGCATTAGTAAGGCCACATTTAGACTATGCCATACAATTTTGGTGTCCTTACTATAGAATGGATGTTAACTCGTTAGAAAATGTACAGAGAAGAATGACGAAAATGATACATGATGTTCGGAACCTGTCATACGAAGACAGACTAAAAAGATTAAGTCTGCACTCACTAGAGAGGTGTAGGGTAAAGGGAGACTTAATTGAGGTGTTTAAGTGAATGAAGGGTATAAATAAGGAAGATATTAGCAAGATACTTAAAGTTAGCATACAGGGTAGAGCTAGAAGTAATGGTTTCAGACTAGAATAATTCCATTTCGGTAGGGAAATACGTAGAGATTGGTTTGGTAATGGAGTAGTAGTCGAATGGAATAAGCTACCTAGTAAAGTAGTTGCTGCCTCTTCCAGTCTCTTCCATTGAGAGTTTCAAGCATAGGCTAGGTATGCATATGACAAAGAAGGGGTAGGTATAGAAAAATAAAATCTAAAAACCAATACTAGTAAATTCTTTTTCCTTTAAAGTTACTTTTTGATAATCTCTTTTTCTCCTTTCACATTTTCCTACAAAATGTCCACTCCAGTTTTTCTATACTGTGTGGTGTTCTTTCCGACTTTATCCTTGCGGCCTCGGCTGGATGGTTTGGAGAGCGGGGGAGAGACTCGTCTCATTCTATAGTTCAGTTACCCTTCTACGAGCTGCCAAGCGTGGGCCAACCGGCCAACTGCAGTTGTCCTCTCATCTTACGTTCTTATTTTCTTAAGGATAAGTTAAACATGACAGGATTTCCATATTTTAACGGGTTAATCCGGGTGTGCGCCACTGCCAGTGACCTTGGACTCACCGGCTAGCGCTGGTTGCACTGACCGGAGTGGTGATTGTAACACTGCCTGACATCTCGATTTTTTCCACTCATTCTTTCGACTTACTCACCATCATAAGGATGAGTCATCATCCTGTCCATGTAGCTCCTCTGCCCGTTTCATAGTGCCACTATGCCCTGTTGGTGTGTGGGAAAAGAACAGCTCTTTGATTTTCTGTGCTCACTTCATGCATCAATTATAATGATTTCCCTCTACTACGGCGCTTATAATTGCTCTTCACATCATAATTACGGGTAATTGCATTTTGAGAAGTAAATACTCTGGCTGTTTTACACAGTATTTTTTTTTTTTTTTACATGTCCGACTCTGGGCAAAGGCTCAGGGCCTATTACTTGGGGGCAGTGGCCTATCCCAAGGCCCAGTAGTCCTCCTACACCTCCACATGTCACCATTTTGGCGCTAACACCCACCATCCATATTGAATACATGCTAGGGCTGTCTCGTGCAGGACTGGTGGACTGGTATTAGCGGGGGTATTTTTACGACATGTCGGCGGGTCATCTGGTAGATCACGAAACTCTGCTTTTTAGGAAATTCAAATCCTTAAACTGTTCCCTGCCCCAGCCGGGATTCAATCCTGGGTCCATTAGGAGTGCTAGCCGCCTCTCTACCGATTCAGCCACCGCCTGTACAGAAACTGACTAATTTTTACTAGCCAGGGGTATCGTGAAAATATTACATATGTTATAAACAACTTACATTTTTTGTACTTCACTTCACAAATAAGCTTATGCTGACACATTCACCATTATTTTCTGAGTAACGAAGGGAGAAATTTGGTAACAGCCAACCAGGCCATTTTCTTTCTTTTCTGTGCACTTTTGGTTTTCTTTCCTTGTACCAGATAGGGTTACTCAAGGTATTTCCAATCACTGTTTCGAAAATGTCCATAAACAGGAACACTTATTGCAATGCAGTTGTTAAACTTATTATAAAATGTTTTTTTCATAACATAACTAGGTATAACATATCTTACATTTCACTTATGTATAAAAAAAAAAACTTGTGCATATCTCTTTAACATTTACAATTTCCCACACACCTGCTCAGTCACTGAGCCCTTTTCCCTGCAGTAAGGGCAGAACTTTCATGGGGGTTGATGATGCAACTTGCCCCGCACATGGGGGTATGGAATTGGACGAGGACGATTAGGAAGACATCACTCCACAGTCTATCAGTGTTGTGTAAAGACAGAGCCATGCACCAGTGGGATACCTTGGGTACCTACCTACCCTATGGTTGTCACAGAAAATGGTTGTGGGTTCAAAGGGTGACGGGAAGACGCTTACAGCTAATCCTGTCAACTGGCGGCACTCTGTGCCCCAAATCATGACAGTATAACACAACTGGTGCATAGGAGTTAAGGTGAAAGAAATATAACATGGAATTTGTGGGATTGTTCTGGTCTGAACACAATCTTCTTAAGATGGAAAAAAATTGTATCTTAAGACAGATGATGTTGCCTTAACCCCTTAAGTGCAGTGATTATTTTTAAAATGCCGGCGGTGACAACACAAGCTGCCACCATACCCCCAGGAGGAGGACACGGAGGGCTGGACAGCACGCGGATTGCATCCAGGCAACAGGGCCATAAGATCACCTGGGCCGCATGCCCCTATTCCCTGGAACTCGCCCACCGCCACCACCTTGGTCAAAGTGCAATACCTTCCAGGCGAGCTGACCACCAATAGGATTGGGGTGGAACTGGCCTAACAGTTCCGAGCAGCACCCCAGCCACGTCCTATAGCCAGGCACCTGAGACGGCCTGTAGCCACTCACAAAAAAGAAAGGGCCACGGCCTATAGCCGGGCACCAGAGACGGCCTATAGCCGCTCAAAAAAAGGTCACAGCCTATAGCCAGACCATCAATTAGGAGCTGGCCTATAGCCACTCCGCCCAGTGCTGCTCACACCCCATACAGAAACCAGCGATGGCCTATAGCCATGCTGGGGAGAGACAGGTATGTCCCCTCTCCTTCTGTAGTTGCCTTGGAGGGCATGCCACCGCCGATGGCCGTTAGCCACGCCCATAGGGAGGAGACAGCCTATAGCCGCTCCTCTCCTGCACGGCGCCCTTCTTGTGGGACCTCAGTGACAGCCAATAGCCACACCGGCAGGCAGGTGAAGGCATATAACCTCACCTCGGCTGAGTGCCCATTAGCGAGTTGGGCACTGGCGATGGCCGATAGCCATGCTGACAGTGAAAGGACTGCCTGTAGCCGCCCTCCATCTGTTGCCCAAGAGAACCTAGCAATGGCAGATAGCCACACCGGGGAGAGTCACCAAAGTCTCTTGCCTCCTGTGACTCTGCTATGAAATGGTGAGCTGTGCTCAGTCCTGCCCTTCAGCAAGAACACACGTTACCCACCTGACCAAACAGACCGAGGCAACCTCCAGGAGGAGGACCACCACTTGGAGGATTGGTGGAGCGGCCCAGTACTGTCCCCGGGGTTGTTCTCTCTCTGTCCAGAAGAAGAGGATGCCTAACTGACGGACTCCGGCCCAGAGCGATACTGCAGCCCAGCCCTGATGGTGGCGCCCCCAGCAGAAGACTGCAGCCAGCGCCCCTCCGAGGACGTCCCCTAGATCCCCCGGCGGGCCCACTCCCCACCCCGATGAAGGCAATCCCTATCCTCCACCAGGCACTTGAGTGAGCACCTCCAACACGTGTTCAGCCCCAGTCCCAAGGGCCAGACCCCAGTACCCAGTCCCGATGGTGAGGGGCCTTTCGCGACCCACAGCCTGAGCCCCAGCAGAGAGACGACACCCCTCAGAGTGGTCCCGTGGCCGTGGGATGAAGGAACTCCCACAGGGTCTCCTTTGCCACGGACTGAGAGTTGTTTGATCCCTGGACTTTCCCTTCCCCCAGTGAAACCAAGTGTGCATGAAAAGACAGTGAAGTTATAGTGAACGGTGACATGGGCACAAAGAGTGTAACAGTGAGTTTACAGTAGAAACAGTAAGGCCAGAAAAGACCGAGACAAGTGAATGAAGGAGAACAGACGCCTAGTGGATCCCAGTGTGCAATGGGACCAAGTGAGATTCTATAGCACAGAAACATAGACAGTGAACATTACCAGCAGTAATAATACCTTTGCTCCCTTGTAACAACACTTGTAACTATTCCCCTCCCTTGTGCAAGTCAGCAACACCCTTCCCAGTCTTCAGCTTATAAACTCAGTGTCAGATTAGTGAATGCCTCTCGACAGTGCCTCACCCCCTCGAACAGTGCAACAGTGTCTTTACCTTCTTGAACCAGACTTAGACTCCTGTGTATACAGTATCCTGTGCAATACTAGACTCATTAATACCAGCCTATGTATTGATTGTTGTCTGTAAAATTGTATCAGATTGTCTACTAGTTCCACATCAGTCGAATCTGTCAATATACATGTAAGGTTGTTGACCTGTGTTTTTATGCCCCGTCCCTCTCTTGTTTGTCTAAGCTCCAGTCTAGAAAGAGAACCCAGCTGCACTCTAGGTATTCAAGGGACAGGAAGCCACCCCTTAAACACCTAGCATAACAATTTATCTAATTTCAGATGATTAAAACTTATCTTCCATAACTCCAAGAACTATGACATCTCTCCACTTTCTTGTTTTAGTCACCAAACGGTTTTTGGAACGTGGGAAAGGACTCTCTTGGTAGAGAGAAAGAGAGTACATAACATCTGGGATGATTAAAACTCATATGTAATACCTATATAATTATTCCCTTAGCCACACTTAACAGCAGACACCTCAGTGCCTCAGCAAATCTACTATAGTCGTGGCACGCGACTCTGAGGTTGTTGTTATCGTGCACTGGCAACCTACAATTCAAAAGTGCATCTGATTTCGTGTATTATGATATACATGTCATTCGTGTATAATATGTTCGTGTATAATAATATTAGTATATAATACATTCGTGCAAAATAATACGATTCGTGTATAATATGATACGAAATCGGACGCATTTTTGAATGGTAGGTTGCCAGGGTACAATAATGACAACCTCAGAGTCGTGCACCGCGACTAGTTTTCTTCATTTTTTTTTTCTTATTTCAACATGTTGCTGCTATATTACATCTATATATATATATCTCTATCTATATCTCTCTCTATATCTATCTATCTCTCTCTCTCTGTATATATATATATATATATATATATGTAGAGAGAGAGAGAGAGAGAGAGAGAGAGAGTTACGACCTCACCCTACACTGCCACAGGCTCCAACAGCAGTAGTCCAGTATAGGAAGGACGTTGCCCAGTGAGTTGTTCTTCCTACGGTCAGCCTTTAGGTGCCCAGTAAACAAGATCAGCTGAGGGGAAAATATACACTGGCATCTTAAATTCACTGTCTTTATTTTCCAAATAATTCCACTTAATGCTTTCCAACTTCACTGTTCTCACAAGTACTGGAGCTATACAAACTTTACTAACTGTTTTTACACTTAATGCTTGACAACACTTCACTGTTATTACACTTAATGCTTGACAACACTTCACTATTTAAACACTTAATGCTTGACAACACATCATTGTTATTACACTTAATGTTTGATAACACATCACTGTTTTCACAAATACCGAAAATATACAGACTTCCCTGACACTGCACTACACTCATACTATCTGACTAAACTTGAACTAGTCTCTTCCCCATCCTTATATAAGCTTGCATTAGGCTGTGTACACAGAGAAAGCAGGTTGCCTGCACAGGTAGGTGTTCACAAAGGAAGCAACTAGGTAACCAGCTCTGACCCGCGCGACGTTAAAGGGACATTAAAGGGACAAGGGGACATTAAAGGGACAAGGTCGCAGTCAGTTGTGATCTACCAGGCATACAGTGAAGACACCAAGCTCGTCGTCTGATGAGTTCATGTTGCTTGAAAGTGTTCACCCAAAGATCAAATTGGAAAAAATAGCAACACATGAAATAAACTGCAAGAGAGAACAGCTTGGATAATATCACCATGTTTTTTGTAATCTCAAAAAGGAGTTTTTAAAAAGGAGTTATATTAGTTATTCCCGCAAGAAATTGCAGGAATAACTAATAGCCATTCCATCACAAAATGTTTAAATTTCATTATCTTTGTTTCCATACTGATCCTGAGTCCACAATGACCGATTCTGATTCAAAAAAAAAAAAGGCGAGAAAAAAATGGTTTCTGCATATTACTGGCGTGTCGCGATCTCCATAATTTCGTGCCATCTCCAGTCTGTACACCTCTACCCGCGTGGGTTGAGCAGGCAAGAATGGTCCTAGGCTTCCTGAAGGTGGGTTGAAACAGGCTACCTGCTCCGACACGCTCGACCCTGCTTCTTCTATGAACACCCCCACTTATTATTTATGGTTTAATTCTTGGCGCAGGTCGGCGCCGGTAACCCGCATGGGTAAACCCACTTTCTCTCTAAACGCACCCTTAGGCTGCGTACACAGAGAAAGCAGGTTGCCTGCACACTGGTTTCCGGCGCTGACCTGCGCTGGTTACCTGTGCGGGTAGGTGTTCACAAAGGAAGCAGGTAACAAGCTCTGACCCACGCAACGTTAAAGGGATTTTAAAGGGACAAGGGGATGTTAAAGGGACAAGGTCGCAGTCATTTGTGATCTACCAGGCATACAGTGAAGATGTCAAGCTCGTCGTCTGATGAGTTCATGTTGCTTGACAGTGTTCACCCAAAGATCAAAAGGGAAAATATAGAAACACATGAAATAAAGTGCAAGAAAAAATAGCTTGGAGAATATCACCATCTTTTTTGTGATCTCAAAAAGGAGTTATAACGGTTATTCCCGGAAAAAAATTGCTGGAATATCTAAAAGCCTTTCCATCACAAAATGTTTACATTTCATTGTCTTTGTTTCCATACCGATCCTGAGTCCACAATGACCGATCCTAATAAAAAAGGAAAAAAAAAAA
The DNA here is from genome assembly GCF_032717465.1 of Coenobita brevimanus. Taxonomy (NCBI): domain Eukaryota; kingdom Metazoa; phylum Arthropoda; class Malacostraca; order Decapoda; family Coenobitidae; genus Coenobita; species Coenobita brevimanus. The sequence goes on from NC_137002.1 coordinate 18,850,186, forward strand.
ATGATTTCTGCATATTACTGGCGTGTCGCGATCTCCACAATTTCATGTCATTGCCAGTCTGTACACCTCTACCCACCTCTACCCGCGCGGGTTGAGCAGGCAAGAATGGTCCGAGGATTCCCGAAAGCCGGTTGAAGCAGGCTGCCTGCTCCGACATGCTCGACCCTGCTTCTTCTATGAACACCCCCACTTGTTTGTATGGTTCAATTCTTGGAGCAGGTCGGCACCGGTAACCCGCGCAGGTAAACCAACTTTCTCTGTGAACGCACCCTTTCTCTCGAAGCTTCTAGCGCAAACTCGACCGTGCAACAGTTAACAATTACCAACTAAGAGACATCAAAACTTGCCAGACTTTTCTTACACATTACATAACACTGTGAGTTATTTAACATACAAGCTGAAACTGAATTACACAGTTTAACAATCACATAAATAAAACATCATAGAGAAAAAGAGCACAAAATTTAATGCATAATTTACGAAACATCATAGAGAAAAAACAAAAAAATTAATTCATAACTTACGGAACAACTATGCTCACAAAAAGCAGGCAAACTGGCAACTCTGACTCGTTCCGAAACCTACGGTACAAAGAACGTCGAGAAACATCTCGGCTATCTAGCTGGCAAATCTCGCTTCTTAACACTCTCTCTCTCTCTCTCTCTCTCTTCTAAGTTGGGTGTATTATGTGAGACTGTTTTACCATGGTTGTCCCTGAAGCTGTCATTTCGTTAAAGGATCATTAATTTTACTGGAACCTCTTAACATACGTCTCTCTCTCTCTCTCTCTCTCTCTCTCTCTCTCTTCTAAGTTGGGTGTATTATGTGAGACTGTTTTACCATGGTTGTCCCTGAAGCTGTCATTTCGTTAAAGGATCATTAATTTTACTGGAACCTCTTAACATACGTCTCTCTCTCTCTCTCTCTCTCTCTCTCTCTCTCTCTCTCAAGTGGCAAAGAGCAAGAAGGATTGTAGGACATAAAACATGAGTGTCATGGAGGCGTTGGGTGAGCAGTAGAGAGAGAGCTGATCCAGTAAACACCATATGTGACAGCATCTGACACAGGCGACACGAACTCTGCCACAGTGGTAAGGTGGGAGGGAGGGAGGGAGAGGAAGGAGGAAGAAGAATGATGAAGAAATAGAAGGGAGAGAAAGAGGACGATGGGAGTGGAAGGAGGAAGAGGTACAAGGGAGATGAAGGAGGAAGAGGAAGAACGGAGATGAAGGGGAAAACGAAGAAAGGAGATGAAGGAGGGAGAGGTAGAACGGAGATGAAGGAGGGAGAGGTAGAACGAAGATGAAGGAGGAAGAGGAAGAACGTAGATGAAGGAAGAGGAAGAACGGAGATGAAAGAGAGAGAGGTAGAAGGGAGATGAAGGGATAGAAAGCAGGCAAAACCAGTTGACGAAGCACTGTGGACGTGCCAGGTGTGATATGAGAGAGAGAGAGAGAGAGAGAGAGAGAGAGAGAGAGAGAGAGAGAGAGATGCTGATGGGGAAAAAGGGCTAACTGGGAGTTGAGAGAGTTGTAATAAAAAAAAATGACATTACAGACACTAATTCCTTCAGTACAGTGTTTTTCCTGTTTGCATAGAGTTATGTCTTTCTTATTAAGAGTTTTTTCGAACTGCAGATTTTAGTTATGGCAAAGCTTTCTTTAGCCTTTCAGTACAAAGTGCCTCTTAAGCAATGTATATTCGTCCGGGTGTGGCAAGAATAAAACAAACCATCATCACGTCGAAAGCGTTCATAATTAATGTCAGGATATTTGTAATTTCACTTCAGTTCCAAACGTGTAGCGTGTTGAGCAGCCGCAGGTGTCGAACCGATAATATAGGCCTAACTGTTGTTTCGTTATCACGTGGACAGCAATTAACAGTTACATATTAATCTTATTGAGGTTAAGTGGCTCAGTTCTGTGCTACTGTAGACCAGAATGTTTACGGGTAGGTTATTGGGGTGGGATTCTCAAACATATGTACGATCGATACCTATTGTAATTGTGATATGTTCTGCAAGGAAGGGGAGAGGGCAGAGTTTTGCCTTGTTGCCCGTTCCCCCACAAAAAAAAAAAAAAAAAAAAAAAAAAAAAAAGGAGGTAAACTATATCTATCTATCTATCTATTGCCAGACGCCTCAATCCCGTTTGGGATGGCCACAAACAAATCGCCTCCAAGTCGCCCTGTCCCCCGCCATTTCACTCCCCTGCTCCCAACTCACACCCCCCTCTCTCATATACCTCTCCACCCCATCTCTCCATCTCATCCTCGGCCTCCCCCTCCCTCTTTCCCCCTCCACCTCACTCACATACACTCTCTTCGTCAGTCTTTGACCCTCCATCCTCTCCACATGGCCAAACCACCTCAGTGTGTTCCTCATAACGCTTCCTATCACATCCACATCAACACCACAACGCTCCTTTATATCCTCATTCGTCAGCCTGTCTCTCCATGTGACTCCACAGGCTCCTCTTAAATAACTCATTTCCACGGCTCTCACTCTTGACTTGTGTCCTTCCAACAACGTCCAAGCTTCACTTCCGTACGTTAGAGTTGGTATCACAATACTGTCATGTAGTAACTTTTTCACTTCCATGCTCACTTCCCTGTTTCTTATCACTGCTTTCAAGGAACCAGCAACCTTTCTTCCCTGCTGTACCCTTTCAAGCACTTCACCCTCCAAACCTCCATCCTTACTCATCACACTACCCAAGTACTTAAACGTACTCACATTTTCCAATTCCTCACCATCCAACCTCGCTGTACATTCACTGACTTCACCTCTCTCAAAGACCATCACTTTACTCTTCCCTACATTCACCTTTAGATTCCGTTTCTTACACACTCTCCCAAACTCATCCACCAAGCCTTGCAGCTCCCCTTCGTCTTCACTCAACAACACGGTATCATCTGCAAACAACAGTACAGGGAGTTTCCAAACACTATCCTCTCTCACCAGGGCCACTCCAACATCCACTACCCTACCTTGTACCTCTTTTATTACCCCATCCATGTACAGATTGAACAACCATGGGGACATGACACATCCCTGTTTCAACCCAACTTTCAAAGAGAAAAATTCACTTAGTTCACCATCCACACGCACTGCAGCCTTCGCACCATCGTACATACTCTTCACAGCATTCAACAACTTCCCATCTATTCCATATATTCTTAACATTTTCCACAATCCTAGTCTATCCACCCTGTCATATGCTTTCTCCAAATCCATGAAAGCCGCATACAACTTTCTTTCCCTTCTCTAGAAACTTTTCCACTAAAGATCTGAGAATGAATATCTGATCTACACAACCTCTTCCCATCCTAATGCCTCCCTGTTCTTCTCCAACTAATTTCTCTTTTCTTTCTCTAACTCTGTCAATAAGTATCCTACCATATACTTTTCCTATTATACTAAGAAGACAAATGCCCCTATGATTACCACACACTTCTTTTTCCCCTTTTCCTTTGTACAAGGGAATAATTATACCTGACTTCCAATCCTCCGGGACTCTACCTTCCTCCCAGGCCAATCTGCACATCTTCCACATCCATTCTACTACTATCTCTCCCCCATGCTTCAGCATTTCACCACACACTCCATCAATTCCTGGGGCTTTCCCCGATTTAACTTTCTTCATTGCTTCCACAACTTCTATCCTACTGATTTCTTCCTGTCTTCTCACCTCCCTCCTTCTTCCAGCCATTCCCCAGCCACTTATACTCGCATTACTTCCATCCTCCACGTTCAACAATTCCTTAAAGTGTTCTCTCCATCTGCTCACTATAGCATATTATTATTTTTTCGTGCATGAAGACCTAGGTAAGGAGTGTACAGAACGTTTTAGTTTTTTCTAGTTTATTCTGCAAAAACTTAATCCAAATTACGACAATGAATTAGTTTTAAATACCGGTAGCCTGTGAGAATTCCACCTATGGTCTGTGCATTAAAAAGCCTGACGGGATTAAAACACCCCCAGTGGACTTAAAAGACCCTCATTTAAATATGAAACAATACTGTTAACCCGAATGGCGTCCTTCCTTGCTATCACCAGTAAGTTACCAGGCACAAAGAACTCTGTCAAAATATAATTCACAAATGTGTGTTCGAATGCTACACTGACAAAGCTGTTCCGCCATAATGAAGAGAGATTCAGCATTTTTGTGAAGCTATTCCACCATAGTGAAGCGAGACTCAGCTAATCTGCAAAGCTATTCCACCATCATGAAGCGAGACTCACCTAATCTGCAAAGCTATTCCACCATAATAAAGGAAGACTTCGTTAATCTGCAAAGCAATTCCGTCATAATGAAGAGAAATTCATCTAATCAGAAAAGCTTACCCACCATAATGAAGTGGGACACAGCTAATCTAAAAAGCTCTTCCTCCATAATAAAGTGATACTCAGCTACAGAAACTTCTCCAAGCTCCTTAGTCACGTACACAACTTGAGGCGCTTTGAAAGTGTTTTAGCTCTAAAATGCAACACTTAAATATTTTTCTGTTATCTCTCAGGCTCTTATATATCTCTGGCTACGTATGAATCAGTCCTTGTCAGTTTGTTGTATCTCTTCATAATTAGATGTGTCCATATACAGTGAGGATAAGGGAAGTGGAATTTGATAATGTTTTTAACAAGACATGCGAGAGGATTAGGATAGAGACGAGTTAACGGAAAATAATAAAAGATGGGCAGGTTGTAAGTCTGAGGTTAGGCAGAGGTTAAGCTATTGGTTACAAAGCCTCAGAAGATATGGAGGATAAGCCTTGTTTTAGAGATAAACGGTTATCCTGGTCCTCCATAGTATTTACTGTAAGGGCATTTTTGATACACCATATTACCTACTGCATTTTTGATCCGCCATATTATCTACAGTATTTTTGGAGACTTAAATGCTATAAAACATATTATAAATGTACAAATTATAGTCAGCCACTTCTTTTTTTTTCCCCTTCACAGTAGCAAATAAAATCTGTAAACAAATGGAATATGTTAGGTGCTAATGGTGAAGGGTGGGGGAGAATATACTTGAGGGATAGTTTACGGCCGAAGACTGATTAGTATATAAAATAGCATTAATTCTAGATGGATCTTGTATTAATAATGTATAAATAAAGTTTGTTAATCATGTTCTGAACATTGTAGAAGCCGAGTACAGTGTCCTGGTTCATGGAGAGTGAAGTAAGAGCCTAGACACTCAATCTCTTTAAGAAACTTGTAATTACCGGGTGTGTGTGATATGGCTAAGTAACTTTGATGGTTAAGGAAGCTTCCTCACACATTTCCCTTAGCGATTTATTTTCCACACTACACTTTGCTGCCGTCATGTATAGTGTCTGTGTCTTTTAACTTGAACATAGAAGGCATGAGCAACAAATAAGGGTTGAATAACAAGCTGTAAGGAAGTGTAAAGCGGAGCGGCAAAGGTGCTAAGGAGCCTCGTTAACCGACGAGAATGCGACCCTTGTGCTAAAAGCTTACCTGTGCAATTTTCCTTCCGTGTTACCGGCTCTGCGTCCTTATCATAAAATTACTAAATAGCCTGTTATTAATAGCCAAAGAATCCTCCACGCACGCCAGTTTAGATGTACGGTTATTATTATTGCCTACTACGCTATACCGCTGTTTACTCTCTCCCAAATATAGCGGCACCAAAGATCTAGACCAGCGTTTCTCAAGCTTTTTACCCTTATGGAACCCTTGAAATAATTTTCATGTCTCAGGGACCCCTTACATAAAAAGTGCTATATATCATTATTAATATGCCTCTTTCTCTGGTATAAACTTAAAGTTCATAAGGAAATCATAAAATATTTTTTTCTGATAACTGATTTAAGCAAAAAAATAACTTATGCGTATCTGAAGTTTATTGACAGTGCAAAAAAAATAATAAATAAATAAAAATAAATAAATAACTGAAATCAAACTGCTTGTTTAAGAGACCTCATACAAAGGTTTTCATTCACACACAAAAATAAACATAAATAACCAATATCATATATAACACGTGTAAACAGAACGAAAATAGATAATAACTACTAGTACTACTACAATAACTTGATAAATAAAGCTTAAACATATAAAACTGAAGCAAATTACGGCAAACAGAAGAACTAATCTTGGAAGAGAGAGAGAGAGAGAGAGAGAGAGAGAGAGAGAGAGAGAGAGAGAGAGAGAGAGAAACACACGCAAACTTCCCATAAACTAACAAAATTATAACCATACTTAAACTGTTAAACTTCATATAAAATCCCTAAATGATGGATAACATTTACTAAATAACGTGAGTGAATGAGGGACTGTTCCAGCACGCCAGGAAGTACAGTGAGCAACAGTAGTCGTGTCTCGGTTTTGTCCGAAGATTAAATGTAACTCGTGAAACATTATGAACCGTCCGTATGACAGACGGTGGAATGTACCAGACGCTTAACCCGTTAGCTTATGTTTTCACCAAATTTCACGACACGATTATTGTTGCTCACTGTACATTCAGGACAGATGGAGACCGTGCATGTGTCTTGTACTGGAGTGAGTCACTCGATGATACACGTGTATAGTAAAATTACAAATATGAAATTAAAAACAAAAATGACGCGGATATACATTTACATATGATCACTATTTCTATGGGAACCCCAGCTACCTCTTGCGGAACCCTTGGGTTCCGGGGAACCCTAGTTGAGAAACGCTGATCTAGACTCTCGTCCTCGTGACTCCTAGCTCAGACGTTGTCGGGTGTGGAGGTCTGGCCGTTCTGTCTCGAGATTTCGACTCTGTTCGATTTACTCTTGAAGAATTTCGTCCAGTTTACTCACTTTTGCCAGTTTGGGGACTTTGTCTCTGGTACTGAGGAAGATTTTTGAACGTTTTTCCAGGTTTTTCTGGGACTCTGTCTCAGATTGCCTGGGTGTGACTGAGAGTGTGTGTGTGTGTGTGTGTGTGTGTGTGTGTGTGTGTTTGTGCTTTTTTCTTTTTTTTTCTCCCGGCCGCCGTTAGTGTCTCTCTGCGTGGTACGAAGCCGAACCCTGAAGGGGTGCCGTTAGGGCACTTCCATGAGGGGGGCCCATTAGGGGCTGGTTATAGGAAGCGCAGAGAGCGGCTCTGATAGAATAGGGAAGACCCGAAAGGGGCAGTGGCGGGGCCTCCTACGTCGCCCTTTAGAGGGCGGGGAGCATAGGTTGCCCGTCACTGTAGGGACTTGGCCTTTATTTATTTATTTTTTTTTATTTATTTATTTTTTTTTTTGAGTGATTGTGTGTGTGCTGTGTGTGTGTGTGTGTGTTAGTGTGTGTGTAGTCTGTTTCTTGGGGAGTTTGCTTGCCTCAGTGCTATGGAGGCACCTCTTAGTACCCGATCTTCGGGTCCCTCACGCATCCCACGACCTCAGCCCCAGCGCTCAGGTTTATCTAGGCCTTCCAGTGCTAAGGGGAGTAAGAGGGAGAGACGCTCCTCCACGTCCAGCTCACAGTCCTCTGCTCCCATAGATCCCTGTCCCTCCCTAGCTACTGCCTTGGCTCCTGCCTCGGGCCCATTGCCTCGTCCTGCCACCTGTGCTTCCCCTTCTACAACTCGACCAGCTAAATCAGCTCGCCACCATGAGCAGATGGCCGTGGATGCCGCCCTTCCTGCTGCCTCATTTGCTCCTTCTGATGCTAATCCTGCCCGTACTGATGACGGTTTCTCGCTGGTCAGTAGTAAAAGATCTAGACGGCGAGAGCAGGGAAACTACGCCACTCCGGCACCACGCTCTGGGGCTCCTCGCAAGCCTCCTCTTACCGCTCGACCTTCAGTAATGGTGGCGGTGCCCCCTCCACCTCGCTCATCATTCCCGGCCTTTCGTGTTACACGCCAGGACGGGCACGAAACAAGCTACGATGCAGTCGCAGCTTTGGAACACTGCCTGCCGGAACTGAGGACCACAAACATTATCGGCAAAGACGGGAGCTCCGTCCTAGTCCCGAAAGACGAGGTCTCTTACAACCTTCTCAAGGCAGCAGCCCAGGACGTGGCCAACCCCATCAAGCTCGTGGAGCTCACTCCAGGGCTGAGATCGACCAAGGCTATTGTCATGGGGTATCCCATGAGAATGCCGGTCGATCTCCTTTTGCGTCACCCACAGGTGGAAGAAGCCACGCGTTGTCAGAGGCAGCGTACCAGGGAGGAGACTCGCCAGGTCCTCATCACTTTACTAGGTCCTCTACTACCCTCTCTCGATCTTGGGAACTGGGGGACTTACTATCTGCGCCCATATACCCCGGAGCCTCTCCGTTGCTATCGGTGTCAGAGGTATGGACACCACAGAGCCACGTGCAACAGGCCTGTCGTTTGCGGGATCTGCAGCGGCCCACACGATACGGAGCGCTGCCTGGCAAGATTCAAGGCCAAGGAGGCAATCACCTCCCGCTGCCCCAACTGCTCTGGCCCACACCATGCGTGGCACCCCAACTGCCCCATCAGAGCTGCACATGTCTTGCAGGGCCGGGAACGCCAGGTAGCCTGGGTTCAGCAGCAGCAAGCCACCAGCTCCACGCCTGCACCTCCAGGGACCTTTGTCTGGGGCCAACAGCGTCAAATAATAGCTGTGCCTTCTCCTCCTCCTCCTCTCGATGCCAGCGCCTTTCCCCCTCTGCAGTCTGCTCCCCCTCGTCAGACTGTGGCAGTGGAGGTTCACCACCCACCTCCTACCACACTCCCACCACCGTTCGATGCATCTCTCCCCGTACCACCTCATGCTCCGAGCTCCCCCCAGATTCTCTTCACCATACAGGACCTGCAATTAATTGGGAAAGAGATTGCTCTAAGCTTTGCTCTGTTACTGGAATCGATGCTTGGCAAGAAAGTCGATACTGCTCCCCTCGTGGCTACTATCGACAAAATCGTCGAGGATGTGGTGGAGGCAAAGCGTCAGCTTCGTCCCTCTCCACCTACACGTCAGATGTCGTCTCCCGACCTGTCGGCAACACCCCAGCCACCTCATGTCCCTACACGCCGTCGTCGACATCGCGGCCCATCCACCCGCCTGCCAGGACCAACTGCAGCCTCAGCAGTGCCCAAGGCCAGATGCCGCTCTCGCAGCCCAATTACCACCTCATCAGGGCCACCACAAACCTCAGCAAGGGTAGGGGCAGAATGCCGACCTCGCGGCCCAGCCTCCAACTCTCTGGCACCGACTCCAGCCTCAGCAGTGGTAGAGGCAGATCACCTGCCTGGCAACCTGCCCATCAATCCATCAGGGCCTGTTCCAGCCTCAGCAGCAGTAGAGGCAGAGGGAGAAACTCTCGGACTTCTGCGAGAGACTGCTTACCCTCCACGGTCCCAGACAACGCTGATTGCCTCCGAGTCCTGCAGTGGAACTGCGTAGGAGCTTGGAGTAAGCTCCCTCACCTCCAGGAGGTGGCTTTCCGGGAGAATATTCATGTCTTCCTTCTGCAAGAGACACTCCTACCCCACGGCTCCCCTTTTCGGCTCCGAGGATACAATGGCTTCTTCCTCCCTAGGGTCCCTGGTAATGCGCAGGGGTGTGCCATCCTGGTTCGGGATCACATCCCTTGCAAAGAATGTAGCCCTCCTATTCACTGCGGTGAGGGTGTTGAGGTTCAAGGAGTCATCTTGCAGCTCGCCACGACCTCCTTAACCGTCTATAACATTTATAAGAGCCATGCTGGGACTCTAGACATTGGCGAGCTCCTCCATCAGGCTGCAGCTGAGTCCACCCTCATTGGGGGGGACTTCAATGCCCACCATCCTGTCCTATACTCACCCCACCCGGCGAATGAGGCTGGGCGACATGTTGCCATTGCCCTCGAGGAAACTGCGGGGGTCTCCTTACTCAATGACTTGTCCAAGTCTACCCATGTCCGTGGTGGGAGGCTTGACCTCTCCCTAGTTTCTGCACCTCTTGCCGATGTGTCTACGTGGTCCTTGCACCCAATCCTCACCAGTGATCATTTCGCTGTGGTGATGGAATTGCCTGCGGCTCCTCTTCCACCCCCACCACCACCTCCGCCTCGCTGGGACTTACGACGTGCACATTGGCCTGAGTATGCACAGACAGTTGACATCGCCTTGGACAAGGCTGTTCCCCCCCATTCCCTAGAGGACCATGCGGAGCAGGTTGCCCGTGCCTTACATCATGCTGCTGCTGCCTGTATTCCCCTCACCAAGCGCCCCACGGTCTTTCTTAAGGACTACTGGTTTTATGACGAGCGGGTTCAGGAGCTGAACCATCGGCTAAACTCCGCTCGTAAGGCCTACCGTCGGCGACCTTCCTCTCCAACTAGGAGATATCTGGCTGCAGTGGTACGACATGTTTCGCAGGAAAAGCGCCGCATCCGGGACGAGGCTTGGATGAGGTGGTGTAGGTCGCTTGATTCACGTTCCACACTTGGGGAGATGTGGGCGAGAATCAAGTCGGTCTCTTCTCCCCGACCAGCTAGGCCACCATCACATCCTGACCCTGCAGGTGAGGCAGATCGCCTTGCTGCCCATTTCGCTGCTCGTACTGCCACAACGAACCTCCCACAGTCAGTCAGTGACCTGCAATCTCGCCTTGCAGGACCCCGCAGGGACGCTGTCTATGCTGCTTGCTCTCGTCCTGATGCTGCAGACCACCCCTTTACTGTGGAAGAGCTAGAGCGAGTGTTGTGCAGCAGAAAGGATACGGCTCCGGGCCCTGATGGCCTTGTATACTCCCTCCTGGCTCGCACAAGCCAGGGAGGGAAGGCGCGTGTCCTGGACCTGTTCAATCGCTCATGGCTTGAAAAGCGTCTCCCTGGATTGTGGAAGACAGCCATTATTCACCCCATCCCCAAACCACGAGACCCAACTACCTTGAGGTCGATCTCCCTCCTCAGTTGCATTGCCAAGACCGCTGAGAGGCTTGTCCTCTCGCGACTTCTCTGGAGGTTGGGGCCGCTCCATCCCCGTCTATTTGCTTACCTCCCTGGCAGGAGCGCTCAACATTGCCTAGCCTCCTTTCTTGGTGAGCTGAGGAGTGGTCGTGGCATGGCTGTCTTCCTCGATCTTGAGAAGGCATTCGAACTTGCCAACCCAGACGCAGTACTTGTGGCGCTCGCAGCGAAGGGCTTGGGTGGTCGCCTCCTCTCCTGGGTGAGGGACTTCTTCCACGGCCGTGCTGCTTGTGTTCGATTTCAGGGCAGAGTATCCCCTTCCTACTCGCATGTCAATGGCACACCCCAGGGCAGTGTGCTGAGTCCTCTTTTATTTAATGTCTTAGTTGAGGACCTGCTTACAGTCGACTATGGCCAAGGGGTTACTCTGTTCTGCTATGCAGATGACTTGGCACTGGTTTTCTCTAGACGGGACTGCTACACTCAGGCACCAACTGCGCTTTCCCGTCTACATGCCAAATGCTGTGAGCTTGGCCTTAAAATCAATTTCCAAAAAAACTAAATGTCTGCCTTTTGGTCTCCGCCACCCTGACCGTCCCCTTCTTCTTGGGGGTAATAGCCTTGATGTCGTTCGCTGTCACCAGTACCTGGGTGTATGGTTCGACAGCCGTCTGACATTTGCCACTCATATCCGCTATATACGGGAGCGAGCAGCTACCCGCATTACTGCCCTAAAAGCCCTTTCTCACCGCAACCTGGGTGCCTCGTACAGCGTCCTACGGACTTTTTATTCACAAGCTATTCGTTCCATTGTGGATTACGGGGCTCTATGTCTTATCGGAGTGTCTGAGTCACTCCGTCTCTCTTTGGAAGTCCTGCAGAACACTGCTCTGCGTATATTGCTCGGTGCACCTCCTTGGACACGCTTGGTCAACCTTCGGGCTGAGAGCGGTTTTCCCTCTCTGCAGCACCGCATTTGGGCATGAACAACAGCTGTCGTTGCTCAGCTCTGTCGGCATCGGCCCCACCTTCCGGTGTCTGTACTCCTCCAGCGTACCCTTGCTCGGCCCCCAAATCCGCACCCTGGACGTGATTGGATTCTGCTTGCTGCGGACATAGTTCGCAAGCTTGACGCCGCTGATGCCATTGGTGGTGGTCCTGACTTGCCCAATCCTGCATATGCCCCTGCTCCTCCTTGGCTCCCACCTGTGATCAAATATGTCGAGCCTAATATAGCAGTTCCCAGGTCCTCTTTTCCTGCTGTTCTTCGCCAGGATGCTCTCAGTCGTGTGGCAGCTTTCTTCACTCCAGATACTGCAGTCTACTATACTGACGGGTCTGTTGGTGATGACGGGTCTGCGGGTGCTGCTTTTGTTTGTGATGAGGGGGTTGAGTCCTGGTGTGTCACCTCCGGTGTTTCAGCCTACCAGACTGAGCTCGTTGCCATTCTCTGCGCCCTTCGCCATGCTGATCAACACCTCCATCGGCGTATTATTATCCATACGGACTCGCTTTCCTCTATACGTGGCCTCCAAAAGCACTACTACTCTGACAATAAATATCTCCTTACGTCCATCATAGCTGTTGCAACTTCCATCACAGGTCGGGGGGGTGAGGTTCACCTTCACTGGCTTCCTGGGCATGTCGGTATTGCAGGCAATGCTCGCCATGCTGGCACGTTACCTGTTACCACATTTCAGCTGCGTCCTAGTCTATCCCTTCTCTTGCGACACGTGGCTGATGCCGTCTGCCGACTTTCGCAGGAGGATCATCAGTTTCAGGTGTGGGAGGGCTCCCGTTCTGCTACGTGGTATGCCAGAGCTACAGTGTACTCACCTGTGTCTGTTCCCCATGGCACACCTAACCACCTACTGGTTCCACTTCGCCGCTTACGCCTGGGGTTCCCGTGCTACAGCCAGGTGACTAACAGCAACCCAGAGCCGTGCCCTCACTGCTTTGAGGTCAGTGAGCAGCCCCTGCTCCATTATGTTCTGGACTGTCCTGCAACATCTCAACTTCGGTGTAATATTGGGACGCAGCTTCATGTTGGGGCTGACGACTTTCAACTGGCAGCAGAGCTTATTGCAAGGACACCCACGTCTGCTCTTTTGGGGGTTGTGGCCATGTACCCACCCCCACGCTAGTATATAATACTTGTTTTATTAACAGACTTTCACTGACGGGCTTTTGTTTTGCCCGTGTCCTCCCTTTTTAGGAGGCGAATCTAAACCAACCAACCATCGTCCTCGTCAGTTACGCATGATCCCTAATACTGTAACACGTATTACACCTTACTGTCCTATTTGGCATTATACAGATCCTTGTAACATCTCCATACACTGGATATATAAACCACGCCATATTCAAAAATCAATAATTGACAAAGAAGTGTTAGGGAGCCTTCTTTCCCGACGAGAATAAGGGTCCTTGCCTTGGACAGCCTGTGTGATGTTCTGAGAAACACAACAGTCCAAAACGGCCTCAGCGTACCCTTAAGTTTGTTTATACTGCCAGCGTGGAAAGCCTTTTGATGGTTTTCTCTACTGTCCTTTGTTTCTCCGGCAAAATTTCCCATTGTTAGTTCTTAGTTCTGTGAGCAGTGCAATGTCCAAAATGGCTACAATTCCATTTGCTTTCCTTTTCCGTATACTCTTTTATAAACACGATTATGTTTGTCTTTTTTTTTTATGCGAGGAAGAAGGAACCAAAGGCCGTGGGCCCGCTATAATTGTTCCTTCCAAGAGAAAAACAAATTACAAAAGAGAGCCAAATTCAAGATACGATCATTTAGAGATGCCTGGACACACTGCATTTGATAGACTGGAGATCATAGGGAGCAGGAAATACAGACAGAGGGAGACAGTTCCAGAGCTGACCTGTTGCATAAATGAAGGACTGGGAGTAACTGTTAACTCTTGCATTAGAGAGTTGGACAGAAAAGGGATGAGAATTTGCTGCTTGACGGGTGCCATGCGCCCGTCGTATAGGTGGAGGAATGCATGCAGACAGTTCAGAGGAGCAGTGACCATTGAAGTAGCAATAGAAAAGAGATAAAGATGCAACAGTGCGGCGAAGAGACAGAGGTTGAAGGGAGTTAGTAAGAGGAGGAGAGTCAATGAGATGAAAAGACTTTGACTCCACCCTATTGAGAAGAGCTGTATGTGGGGAGCCTCCTAACACATGAGAGCTGTACTCCACACAGGGGGGGATAAAACCCCTGTATAGAGTCAACAATTGTGCAGGGTAAAGAAGGAACGGAGTTGGCTTAGCACACCCAATCTCATGGAAGCAGATTTTACAAGAGATGTAATATGATCTTTCCAAGATAAGTCCCGAGTAAATGAAACCCCAAGCATGTTCAAGGATGATGCAGGATTAAGCTGAATATTATTAAATGTTAGTAGGTATACCTGTGGAAGATTTTGTGGGTTGATAGGTGTAAAAACTGAGTCTTTGATGCATTAACAACAACCAGATTATTTTTACCCCAGTCAGAGATACGAGCCAAGTCAGACATTAGGTGTGCCATAGCCTCATCCCTTGCTTGTTTAACACCCTGTAGCTCAAAAGTTTTCTAGTCAGTTCTTAATAAAAAAAAATTAAAGCATCTTTCCTATCACAACCTTCATTCTGATCGTCAGTATGGGTTCCATCAGGGACGCTCCACTGACGATCTTCCCACCTACCTTTCTGACTCCTGGTCATCCTCCTTTCGGGACTTTGACAAAAGCTTTGCCATTGCACTTGACATCTCTAACGCTTTCGATCGAATCTGGCATAAATCTTTAATTTCTAAAATGCCCTCTTACTGTTTCTATTCTTCTGTCTGTGCCTTCATCTATAGCTTCCTTTCTGGTCGTTCTATAGCCACTGTTGTAGACGGCCATCACTCTTCTCCTCGATCTATCAACAGTGGTGTTCCTCAGGGCTCTGTCCTATCACCAACTTTCTTCCTTTTATTCATCAATGACCTTTAAAGCTGTACATCTAACACTATCCACTTATACGCTGATGACTCCACCCTTCACCCTTCCATTTGGTTCCCACACCGTCCATCTCAGCATTTACTTAAAGCAATTGGACGATAGTTAGAGGGTTGGGAATGGTCACCCTTCTTTAGGACTGGCTGAATGAGAGCAAACTTCCAGCAAGAAGGAAAGGTACAAGTTGATAGGCAAAGGCGAAAGAGTTTGCCTAGGCAGGGTGTTAGCACAGAAGCACAGTTCTTGAGAACAACAGTAGGGACTCCATCAGGCCCATGCCTTATTAGTACTGAAGCCAGTGATGGCAGAAAATGCATCAGCTGAAGAAATTTTAATGTCAGCCATGAGGAAGTCAGAAGGGGGAAGTGACGGAGGAACAGCACCGGAATCATCTAAGGTGGAATTGGAGGAGAAAGTCTGAGTGAAGAGATCTGCTTTATCAGTAGAAGAAATAGCTACAGAGCCATCAGGATGATGAGGGAAAGTTGTTAGAAAGGTTTTTGGCAAGGTGCCAGAAGGAGCGGGAAAAATTCGAGTTGGAGAGTTGGAAGCATTTAGTATTGATGAAATTATTTTTAGCAGAGCGAAGAACAGCCATAGCACGATTCTGGGCAGAAACGTATAAAAGATGTGATTCAG
Organism: Coenobita brevimanus; assembly: GCF_032717465.1. Taxonomy (NCBI): domain Eukaryota; kingdom Metazoa; phylum Arthropoda; class Malacostraca; order Decapoda; family Coenobitidae; genus Coenobita; species Coenobita brevimanus. The sequence goes on from NC_137002.1 coordinate 18,865,662, forward strand.
GGGTGGGTTGGCTCTAATACCTTTTATAGGCCGTCTTCTTGTTGCGGACAGCATTAGAACAAGCGTGATTAAAGCAATGGTTTCTTGCATTATTCAAAGGAAATGAGAAAGGAATGTAAGCTTCCATGCCCGAGAGAATAATCTCTGTAATGCGCAAAGTACACTCAGATGCCTTCCGGCCATGGAAACAATAATCTTTCCATGGAAAATAGAAGAAGTACTGCCTGAGGGCCTCCTAATCCACAGCTCCAACGTGCCACAGATGACATTTCTATGGAGGGTCCACAGGCCGTATCGGAGAGATAGGACAGGTTAAGGTGATAAAGTTGAGATCGGAGGAGCCCAACGGAGAGAAAAGATTAACAGTGTAAGCAGAAGGATTAGGTGTAAGGAAGAGTCAAGAATGTTGGAGCTCTCTCCAAGCGGTCAGGGATACAGGTATGGTGCTGTATAAGCTGCTCTAAGGATAGAAAAGGTGTAGGCTTTTTCACCAGGTGGATCAGTGAAAGGAGAGGAGAGCCAAAGGTGGCGGTGAGCATTGATGTCTCCTAGATTGGAGACTTCAGAGAAAGGAGAAATGGATAGAATGTGTTCCATCGTAGAAGTAAGATAGTCAAAGAATTTTTGATAATCAGTAGAATTAGGAGGTAAGTAAACAGCACAGACATATTTAGTCAGAATGACAGGAAAGCCGAAGCCAGAGTGTAGACAATTAAGAGGAATCGAGTTCAGGAACACAAGAGCAAGATAAGTCGTTGCATGTATATACACAACAGCCACATTTGGCTTTGAAATGAGTATAGAGAAATTAGGAGGATACAGAAAAGGGTTTGCTGTCAGTTGCCTCAGACAGCTGAGTCTCAGTTAGAAAAAGAAGATGAGGTTTAGAGATGGAGAGGTGGTGCTCAACAGAGCGAAAGTTAGAGGAAAGGCCGCGAATGTTGCAGAAATGAAGAAGAGAATCAGACAGTGGTTTCAGGCAGCTCGAGTCATAACAGGGAGAGGGGCGGAAGGTTGGGGCATTTATGGTCCCCTCCCCCCGGGGGACTCCGAGGCCACGTGTTGTGCTGCCATGATTATTATTTTTTTTTTGAAAATGAAGTGTAGTGTGTACTGTGCATGTAGTTCAGTGCTGAAAGAGAAACTTGTATTGGAGAGCATGCTGGCCTATCTCTGTGTTACTGTCTCTTGATCCTTTGTGGAAATGAAAGGGATGCATATAGGACTTTTTAAACATCTCTAACAGAGGTAACTTTTTACAATGAATTTAAATGTGTTCATTAAAGTTGTTGTAGTGGTGGCCCTGGTGGCCATAATGAGAACTAACTAGATACAACCAAGTCAACCTGGTGAAAACATGGTTGCCAGTTACTGTAGAGTTTATTACTTTTACAACCATATTATTATAAGCTACAACGGGTCGGATGGGTGGACGGATTGGTGGGGTGGATGGGCAGTGAGAAAATTGATCCATGTTAGGAGTTGGTCCATGGGGAATTTATTACTGGTGAAATGGGCCCAAGGAGAAACCTGGGTTCACTGGTTAAAATGGGTCCTCGGTGGTCATGCCCCAGAGGGGGAGTGGCCATCCATGGTCCCAGACAGTGCCGATACACACGATCATAGGTATTTACCCGGGCATTGCCGGGTACCCATGCAAGTGTGTGTGTGTGTGTGTGTGTGTGTGTGTGTGTGTGTGTGTGTGTGTGTGTGTGTGTGTGTGTGTGTGTGTGTTTAAACACAGGACGAACACTAAAAAGCATATTCTCCATTAAGTAGTTTTTTTTTAAGCTCACAGCCAAAATGAGTACAAATTTAACTCAGTTATGTCACTGATACTGTAGTTTAATAATACCGTTTGTTGTTAATCCATCGAACATTGAGTACAGATAATAAACAGTGTCTGAGGACGGAAAGCCTCTTGTCAAATAAGCATTGAAATCTATGCATTTCGTTATGTAATTACAACATATTATTACTTTTTAGTTCATCATAATTATTAAATACTAATTCTCTTACATTCATTCTCATATTTTATAACTTCATCTACCCCCACACTCACGTAGCTCAGCATCCTCGTCACGGTTTAGGTATAAGCAACATCTGTGGTCTAGTTTACATCACACACACACACACACACACACACACACACACACACACACACACACACACACACACACACACACACACACACACACACACACACACACACACACACACACACACACACACACACACACACACACACACACACACACACACAGAAGTCAGTATTCATACATATTCTTACATGAAATATATCCTACTTTTCTACAACAAACCGACCAAAAAGTTGAAGGTACTATATTAAAGGATCTGGAGATATTATAAAACTGAACAAAAATACGAGCAGAATAATGAGTGGGTGTGAATCTGTGTGGTCAACAGGATAATGAGTTTCAGCCACCATACAGCTTACCTCTATTGCCAAAGTTTCATTCCTCCCAGCCTCATTATTTTCTTCTTCGTTATGCACTCTCACTCCCTACTTCTCTCCCTCCCTTCTCGACCTTCCTCAACCCCTCCTGTGCGTCATCTATCTTGCCCAGACTTTTTTACCTAATGATTCACTTATCTCTCGACCAGTATTTTTTCTTGAGCCACAGTCACCTTAATCCCCCCTCCTTTACTCTAACACCTGCCCTCTTCCTCATTCCCTAATCCTCCCACCCCATCACCCCTACATTCTAACTTTTTCGATCCCCGCTTCCCTACCGTCCATATCCTTCCCTCTCCAGCCACTACACTCATCACACTCGCACTTTCCTCCTTCTTATTCCCCCACTGTCCCCCCCATCCCCTCTACCTCCCTTCCTACTTTCTTCCTCTCCCTTCCCAGCTTTCTATTCACCACGAAACTTCCCTATCCCCTCCTCTCTTTACTCCATTACTATCCCACCTCATATTTTCCTTCCTACTTTCTCACTGTCCTGCTCCATCCCATCCTCCTTCCTACCTTCCCACTATCCCACCCCATTCCCTCCTTCCTACTTTCCCACTATCCCACCCCATTCCCTCCTTCCCACTTTCCCACTATCCCACCCCATTCCCACCTTCCTACTTTCCCACTATCCCACCCCATTCCCTCCTTCCTACTTTCCCACTATCCCACCCCATTCCCTCCTTCCTACTTTCCCACTATCCCACCCCATTCCCTCCTTCCTACCTTCCCACTGTCCCTCCCCATCCCCTTCTTCTCCTCTCCCATAATCCCTCCCCATCCCTCCTAGCTCGTTTCACTGTTGTCATCTCTCGTCTCATTCATCCCCTCCTAGCCTCAATTTCTCTCTACTTTATCATTGTTCACTTTTTTCCTGCACATCCAAATCTTCCTATCCTTCCCCTCCGTGCCCCCTCTCTTCAGTCGTGTTACTCTAAATCACCACCCTCTACCCTTTACTTCTTCATCCATCTCTTCTACCATTACCCACATCCACTGCCAAACTCCAACCCAGCAGAAGGTTGAAGCCTGTCTATATTCACTTTGTACATTACTGCTCTCGGTGCTCTCAGTTTTCCACAGATGTCGTGTGTGTTGTCTTATTTCTTGACAGAAAATTCTAATTTACAGCAACAATATTGTTTACACCTGGTCTGTGTGAGATCCCGGACACACACACACACACACACACACACACACACACACACACACACACACACACACACGATCTACTCTCTGTCAGTGGTTAGATTTCTTTCTGCAAGAACAGAAACCATGGCAAGACTCTGCACTCATCCTTCCTTGCCATTCCTGTTAAATAACATGCTGTGATTTTTCACTCTGAATTAGAATGTTCATTTTTTTATAGGAAGAACGCAAGAAGGGTAAGACCTACACTCTCATTGTCCAAGCTTGGCAAACAAATGACAGTTACGGCCAGCAGCTGACCTTAAAGTTGTCTGTGAATCCGGTTGGGGTTCAAGATTAACGCTGATGGCCCAGTGTGATAAATCGCTTTCCTGATGTGCATTTTGGGAAGTTATCAATACGCAGAAGTACTTTTTGATACTGATCACAATAATTTTTCTTCCTTCTATAGTTTTCAGGGTTTTCGAAGTTTCTCACAGGCAAGAAGTTACCTGTCATTCACCTTTCCAGAAGGTACATTTATAGTTTTTAATCCTTTCTTGGGGTAGAAATTTCAGTCACTTATTTCAGTCCGATGGCATAATATTTATAGTTTATTTTTGTCACTGCCAGATGGTTTTATTCAGCTTTGGAGAGGGGCTGTGAAGTGGAAGGATTAATTAAGGCTGTATACTTTCTCTCTCTCTCTCTCTCTCTCTCTCTCTCTCTCTCTCTCTCTCTCTCTCTCTCTCTCTCTCTCTCTCTCTCTCAAAAGCTGTATAAAAGGGGACATCACACTGAAGGGTGTAAATATTTTCGAGTGGCGGTAGCATTGAATTTCACAGAGGATTAGCAGCATTGTTTTTTTTTTTGTGTGTGTGTTAAAGAGAAAAAAAAGAATGTTAACCTCCTCTCCCGTGGATTGTTTAGGAAGATGCTAAGGGTAGGCTCGTCTTGTGTGTATGGGTCGCCTAAAGCTTTGAGTGTGCACGCCCGCAGTGACCAAAGTTCACCTTCCGGATCTGGCTGTCTCAGTTTTAAAAAGTTATTCTTATTGTGTGTCCCGCATCAGTTTATCGGTCACTTAAGAATTTACTGCTGACGAAAGCGGATATCTGTTTGATCACCAAGAAATATAAGTGAATTGAAAAAAATACATATAAGTGAAAATTTATGTAATGCGGCAACAACCTTTTTAAATTTGGTGCAGAACTGCATCACTCATAAAGCATTCTTTTAAAGCATACTCGTAACAGTGAAAAGAGTTTAGTCAGCATGAACACACACCAATGATTAGATGATGTTTTGTGAGTAGTATGAGCAGTGAATCGTAACTACCACAACTCTGGTCAGCAGTGCTCTGAGGGGCGGTTTTATCTGGATATACTGTATATACATTTTCCTTTTTAACTACTCTTCTTTAAGGCTACAGGTATTCCATAAAAAAATACTATTGCTTAGTGATGTGCGCCCTCCCCAGTAAATGTAGTGGATATAAGCAGCATCCTAGTATGTAGAATTTACTGGCACACTGTTACTCCGTTTGTTTGTGTGTGAATGTGGCTTGGTTATGAGGTTGGGCTCAACAGTGTGGCATTGTTATGAGGTTGGGGTCACCAATGTGGCGTTTCGTCTATGTAGTTGGGGGTCACCACTGTAGTGTTTAGTTATGGGTATATTTTTACTAGAGGGCTACACCAAGACAAATGGTAAGGATAGATAAATGCAATTGTGCTGGGAAGAAATAGCTAGGACAGTGATTATTGACTTGGAACAATACAGAGTTATTGCATGATTTCAAAATAGTACAAGGTCATTGCTTACCTGGATAAATAGTAACAGAATAAAAATATGAGTAATAAATTTAGTGAGAAGCGGGAGTGCTGGGCTGATGTGTTTGTGTAATTGTGTGTGTAAAGTTGTACCACGTGGCCAGATTTACCAGGAAAGACGGAGAGGCAGGTAGTAGCTGGGTGAAGTGGAGAGTGGAGAGAAGTGGGGGAGAGTGAGGTCGCCCACTCGCTTTTAAGCCACTTAATGAAGGGGTGGAGCACCAGTAGGGCTAGGTCGCCTGAATATTCAAATTTGATTGGTTTAGGCACCACTCCAGGTGAGGAGGGAAGAGAAATTCGATTCCATTGGTAGCGGCACCATAGCAATGCTGATTCTGAGAACTAGGTGTGGAAAAAGCCGTGAAGGAAGGAAACCACGTGTGTAGGTGAAATGAGGAAAATAACCACGAGGAAAGTGAACCACGTGTGTGGGTGAAATGTGAGGTGTGATACTTTGTGGTGTAATATATGCCACAGCACTCCCCCTTCCCCCCTTTTCCGTTTTAAGACAGACAAACAAGAAGAACCAAAAATGATTAGGGTACAAGTATAAAAAAAAAAATATGTATACATATATAGTTTTCAAAGTGAGCGGACATTTGAAAGTGATTTGAATGTGTTAATTACAAAAGACACTTTCATTGCTTGGCTATGTGTGATGGTGTAAGGTATTAAATAGGGGGTTCCTGATTATAAAGTAAGAAATACTGTCTGTGCATAACTTTCTGTCCTACAATTTGATTAGTCATTATGAGCAAATGAATGAGAAAGTTATCCCCATCTTTACAATTGAGTCGTTGTATGAGGGAGAATACACACACACACACACACACACACACACACACACACACAAATAATATGTACCATACGAATGCAATGTAACTGTGGGACGACACTGAGAGTCTGCGTAGTGGAGAGAGGCAGAGAGTCAGACATGGAGGGAAAAATTTAATAGGAGGACAGACGGTTGACAGAGGGACAGATAGTCAGACATAAAGACAAAGAGTTAACAGGGACACAAAGTCAGACCTGGGGACATAGAGTTAGCAGAGGACGGTGTTACAGTAGATATGGGACAGACAGTCAGGCAAGGAGACAGAGAGACAGTGTCAGATTTAGAGGCCTGGGTTAACCAAAGCACAGAGAAAAGGCATGAAGACACATCTGTGAGATAGAGATTCAGACGTGTGTGTGTGTGTGTGTGTGAGAGAGAGAGAGAGAGAGAGAGAGAGAGAGAGAGAGAGAGAAAGGACGGCATATAAATCAGATAAGGGGACAATGTTACAGATGGACGGAGGTTCAGTATGGGCAGAGGAAAAACAGACAGCGGGATAAAGAGAAAAACAAGGGGGGGGGGAAGGACAAACAGGCAGGACTGGGGACAAACATATAAGGATAAACAAAACGTGACAGAATAGGCTACAGGCGATTTAACAGGGAAAGGGGAAACAACAAGAAGAGGGAGAGGAGAGTAAGAGAGGGGCAACAGGGGAGGAAGAAGGGTGCAGGGTAGGATAGAGGCAGCATGGAAGGGAAAAGGTTGCAGGGTAGAGTAAGGGTAGCAGGGGAGGGACAAGACCGCAGGGTAGGGTAGGGGCAGCAGGGAAGGGAAAGGACTGCAGGGTAGGGCAGAGGCAGCAGGGGGGGGAAAAAGACTGCAGCGTAGGGTAGAGGCAGCAGGGGAGGGTAAAGACTGCAGCGTAGGGTTGAGGCAGCAGGGAAGGGAAAAGACTGCAAGGTAAGGTCGAGGCAGCAGGGGAGGGAAAAGACTGCAGCGTAGGGTAGAGGCAGCAGGGGAGGATAAAGACTGCTGGGTAGGGTAGGGGCAGCAGGGAAGGGAACATATTGCACAGATTGTAAGGTACAGGAAAGGCAGCAGGGCTCACAGCATATATATATATATATATATATATATATATATATATATATATATATATATATATATATATATATATATATATATATATATATATATTGTTACGGAACAGAGAAAGACAATGTACACTTTAAGTGAGAATACTAAAAAAATCACTACTGTCCCGTAAAGTTCCAGGTTCAAAACAAAAGAGTTAGGTAAAATTACAAGTTAAAGTTTAATGCTCAAACTAACAACAAAACATTCAGGACTCATAAGGATAATGTAATGGCAAAAACAGGTTAAATATATGGTTAACTGCAATAGCCTCTATTAACACGAAATTAGCATGAGTAAATTTATCTACGTCAGCCCTGATGAAATGAAAACACTGGGTAATGCTCAGTTAATGTAAGATAAATAATTACAGATACAAACTATTATTACCACTGGCTGACAAAATGAATTCTACACAATTTACAAAAACTTTCCAGGCCTAAGAATTAACCTTATACTATACAGTACAAGAACAAAATGCAATAACACTTATACTCAAATCACAGCTGCTAGATGGTTGGAGACTTCCTGAGAAATTCACAATAATAATAACTGTACAGGGGAGGACAGAGATGTGAACAAAATGAGGAGCAGATCTAAGTGGCAATGATGCAGAGACTGAGCTCATTATATAGGGGCCGGCAGAGCTTGATACAACTTGTAAGAAGGACGCGCAAATGAAGCCATGGGGACAAAGAGTTGACAATCCTGCTCTGAACTCCAGAAATGACGACTTACTCTACTATAACGGTAGAAGGGGGGAACTGAGGCAGAACACGCTCGTGATCAAACATGCAGCATACTGTGCGTTAAAATTACACAAAGGATGATGAAATCATAGGCTATGTAACACCTCCCCACAAAGAAACAGAAATTTACAAAGGAAATTTCTTATTACTCTAAAACAATCTGTCTAAAGTCTAGATAAGCAATCTGCAATAACATTTTCTTTCCCCTTGACATGTTGTATGTCTAATGAATACTCCTGAAGAAGTAGACTCCATCTTGTCAATCTCTGATTTTTATCTTTAAACTTACTAAGGAATTTCAGTGGGTTATGATCGGTATAAATGACTATGGGGTCAAAACCAGAACACAAATAAAATGAAAAATGCTGTAAACCCAAAATCAAGGCCAAAAGCTCTTTCTCAATAGTTGAGTAGTTCTTTTGAGGTGGAGTGAACTTCTTACTGTAATAAGATACAGGATGTTCAATACCCTGATCATCCTCTTGCAGCAAAACAGCCCCAGCTCCTGTATCACTTGCATCAACAGACATCTTAAAAGGCTTAGCAAAATTTGGAGTAGCGAGCACTGGCTGACTCAATAGAATAGCTTTAAGTTTGTTGAAAGAGGATTCACAGTTATCGGTCCAGACAAATTTAACTCCCTTTTTCAGTAGGTCTGTAAGTGGTGATACAAGAATAGAAAAGTTAAGAACAAATCTCCTGTAATAACCTACCATTCCCAAAAATCTTTGTAGCTCTTTCCTACTTTTAGGTCTGGGAAGATCACTTATAACCTGAACCTTAGCTCCTGGTGGTGCAACATGTCCATAACCAATTACATACCCAAGGTACTGAACTTTAGCTTGACCAAACTCACACTTTGATAAATTAGCTACAAGATTAGCATGAACTAAACGGTCAAGAAATTTACTGACATGGCATAGGTGATCTTTCCAGTTGTCACTGAAGATTAATACATCATCAATATAAACAACACACCCTGCCAAACCCTCTGTTACAACATTCATGAGCTTCTGAAATGTGGCTGGTGCATTCTTCATACCATATGGCATTACCGAACATGCAAAAGTCTTTCCTAGTGTTACAAAACATGAGATCTCCCTAGCACGTTCAGTCATAGGTACTTGCCAGTATCCCTTTAACAAATCAAACTTACTTATGTACCTAGCCTTTCCGATCTTGTCTATGCAATCTTCCACGCGAGGGAGAGGGTAAGTGTCTGTTTTGGTTATCTGATTAACACGTCTGTAGTCGATGCAAAGCCGCTGTGACCCACCTGGCTTAGGGACTAGAGTGACAGGAGAACTCCACTCGCTCTGACAGGGCTCAATCATCTTGTGGTCCAACAGGTAGCCAAGCTCCTTCTGGATGAGAGGAACTTTCACTGGGTTCACACGGTAAGGAGGCAATTTAATTGGCTTTGCATCTCCAACATCGACATCATGCATCAACACAGTGGTTCTTCCTGGAGTAGCAAGGAACACTTGCGGGTACTCCTGCAGTAATGCCGAAAACTCCTGCCTTTCCTTGGGTGGTAGATGAGAAAGCTTAGTCTGGAGATCATTCATGATATCAGGATTCTTCCCCAAACTATCACTCAGGCTCATACTGCATGGGAGAGCTTCACTTGCAGACTCGGGTGGAACAGCTACAGTGCAGACTGGATTATTTTCGTCCCGCCTGTGATATAACTTTAGCATGTTGATGTGACATAGTTGCTTGTTCTTTCTACGATCTGGTGTGGCGATGACATAGTTGACATCACTGAGTTTCTTCTCCACAAAATAAGGACCACTAAACTTGGCTTGAAGAGGTTGCCCATGAACTGGTAGCAGAATCAAAACCTGATCTCCTGGCTGAAAGTGGCGCAACCTGGACTTCTTATCATACCAAGTCTTCATCTTCTCCTGAGCAGCTCCTAAATTCTCTCTCGCCAGCTGTAAAGCAGTGGACAGCCGTTCTTTGAACTTCATCACATACTCCAGCAGGTTGACGTCATCTTCCTCCGACAGCCAGCATTCCTTGAGTAACTTAAGGGGTCCTCTTACTTCATGGCCAAACAGTAGTTCAAAAGGTGAGAAGCCCAGTGATTCATTTGGAGATTCTCTTGCGGCAAACACAACGAATGGAAGACCTTTATCCCAGTCTTTCTGATGTTCCAAACAGTATTTCTTGAGCATCGATTTGAGTGTTTGATGATATCTCTCCAACGCTCCTTGGGTCTGGGGATGGTAAGCTGAAGACGTGATCTGGGTGATGCCCAACTCTTTCAGAGACTGCTTGAAAACGTTTGACATGAAATTACTTCCCCGGTCGGACTGTACCTCCTTGGGCAGACCAAACTTTGTGAAGAACCCTAGCATTTCCTTAACCACGTTCTTTGCTGAGATGTTTCTAAGTGGAATGGCTTCAGGATAACGAGTAGCCATATCAATCATGGTCAACACATAAGAAAATCCTGAAGAAGTCTTAGGAAGAGGGCCTACAATATCCACCAACACACGGGTGAAAGGCGCCTCAAAAGGAGGAATGGGAACTAGAGGTGCAACCTTTTCGGTCTGATTACACTTCCCCACAACTTGACAGGTGTGACAAGACTTACAATACCAGGAAACATCCCTGAAGATACCTGGCCAGTAGAAGTGTTTCAAAATGCGTGCCACAGTCTTCCTCACTCCAAGGTGTCCTGCCAAACTGGAATCATGAGCCACTCTAATGATATCCTGCCTACAAACACGAGGGATGACAACTTGATGTACAACCTCCCATTCACAGTCGGCTGATGCTGTTGGGGGTCTCCACTTCCTCATAAGTACTCCTGACTTTACATAATAACAAGTAGAAGCACCGGCTGACTCTTCTTCACTGTAAGCAGAGTTAGCTAGACCTTTCAACTCATGGTCAGCAACCTGCAACTCAACCAACTCTTGACGAGACAAATTATCAACACTACGGGGTACTGCCTCATCTGGTGAGTGGTCCAAATTAGCAAGAAAAGTGTCAGCTAGGATAACATCATCATCATCATTATCCTCTAAATCACCAGTAACTTTAGACTTAGCCCTAGTGACAGCACATGCAGGGAACACATCAGGAACATCACAATCCTGGGATGCAGCCACTGGCTCACTAGACAACTGAGGAGCTGGACACACTTGACTTCCACCAATATCATTTCCAAGTAAGAAAGTTACACCTGACATTGGGAGTGTCTCAACCAACCCAACCATAACAGAACCATTAACAAAACCAGACTCTAAATTCACTCTGCACAGAGGGACAGAGAAGTAATTATTCCCTACACCTTGTAAGATTACAGTTTCATCAGAGGAATTATCATTAGAGCCTAGAACACTGGTCAGCATAAGGGATTGGCAAGCACCTGTATCACGATATATTTTAACTGATTTCCTGTCATTACTGTCCAGAGGACTGACAAAACCATCAGACAGGAAATTAGCACATGAACTCTTGAGAGTGTCACCCACGTTACTGCTCAAAAGAGGAGCTCCATCATGAGAATTTAAGTTACCCCTCAAAGCAGGTTCAGTTAACTCAGTTAAAGAATTCTGGGAACTCTCAAGAGTGGACACTAGACCAATTGACTGAATATTTAAAGACTCCTTTTGTTCACATCACGCTGTCTCCTGAAACATTTCTCCGTAGTATGACCAAGCTTACTACAATAAGTACATTTACTTTTCTGAAATCTAGAGGTGAAGCTGGTATTTACTTCCTGAGAAACATCATCTTTATTCTCTTTCCTGTTACCTGTACTCTGAGTAGAGGCAATGTACTTACTCTCAGCTTTCCCTTTTTCTCTAGAATATCTCTTGTGAGTGAGAACATATTCATCAGCTAAAACTGCAGCATCAGACAAATTATCTATTCTTTTCTCATCAAGATATAGGCTTACATCTTTATAAATACACCTCTTGAAGTCCTCCAGCAAAATCATCTGCTTAAATTTACCAAAATCAGAATCCACATTCTTAGAATTTAACCACTACTCTAACAGATCTTCTTTGATTTTTGCATACTCAACATGGGATTGCTTATCTTGCTTATAAGTTGTCCTAAATTTTACTCTATAGGCTTCAGGAACAAGCTCATAGGCCTTAAGAATCAAGCTCTTAACTACATCATAATTATCAGATTGATCCTGAGGCAAAGATGCATAAGTTACTTGAGCTTTACCAGTGAGAACAGTTTGAAGGATTACTGGCCAATACTTTTTTGGCCAATTAAAACCTGTAGCTACCCTCTCAAACAACTGAAAATACTTTGTTAAATCAGATTTATTAAAAGGATGGACAAGTTTAACATTTTTAGCCACATCAAAATCATCAGAGCTAGCTGATCCAGTTCCACCTTGTTTCATGCAGTACTCATGGTCTGCCTGAATCCTAGCTAGTTCAATTTGTGCCTGAGCCTGTATCTGTGCCTCCTGAATCCGAGGCTGAGATTCAGCCTCCTTAGCATTTGCTTGAAATTCAGCCTCCTGAATACGAGTCTGAGAGTCCGCCTCCTTAGCCTGAGACTCAGCCTCCTTAGCCTGAGACTCAGCCTCCTTAGCACGTGCTTGAAATTCAGCCTCCTTAACACGAGCCTCCTGCAGGGCTAGCTGTAACTTAGCTAATTCAATCTGCGTTTGCTCATTTGGAGGAGTTACATTAAACAAGCTTTTATTAATCATGCAAACAATTTGATCTTTAGAATGATGAGAGTGAACTGCAATTCCCAATTGTTGAGCAACAAGCTTAAGTTCATTCTTTGTTCTGTTTTCTACATCCAACACTGTTTGCACATTTGACAAAAAATCTTTGGCTTCATCAAGTGTAGTAATAGTAGACATCATGAATAAGTAACAGTCACAAAATATCAAGCAATATCCTTATGATAATATCCTGAATATCCTGATAAGAGGTCGCCAAATTTATGTTACGGAACAGAGAAAGATAATGTACACTTTAAGTGAGAATACTAAAAAAATCACTACTGTCCCGTAAAGTTCCAGGTTCAAAACAAAAGCGTTAGGTAAAATTACAAGTTAAAGTTTAATGCTCAAACTAACAACAAAACATTCAGGACTCATAAGGATAATGTAATGGCAAAAACAGGTTAAATATATGGTTAACTGCAATAGCCTCTATTAACACGAAATTAGCATGAGTAAATTTATCTACGTCAGCCCTGATGAAATGAAAACACTGGGTAATGCTCAGTTAATGCAAGATAAATAATTACAGATACAAACTATTATTACCACTGGCTGACAAAATGAATTCTACACAATTTACAAAAACTTTCCAGGCCTAAGAATTAACCTTATGCTATACAGTACAAGAACAAAATGCAATAACACTTACACTCAAATCACACAGCTGCTAGATGGTTCGAGACTTCCTGAGAAATTCACAATAATAATAACTGTACAGGGGAGGACAGAGATGTGAACAAAATGAGGAGCAGATCTAAGTGGCAATGATGCAGAGACTGAGCTCATTATATAGGGGCCGGCAGAGCTTGATACAACTTGTAAGAAGGACGCGCAAATGAAGCCATGGGGACAAAGAGTTGACAATCCTGCTCTGAACTCCAGAAATGACGACTTACTCTACTATAACGGTAGAAGGGGGGAACTGAGGCAGAACACGCTCGTGATCAAACATGCAGCATACTGTGCGTTAAAATTACACAAAGGATGATGAAATCATAGGCTATGTAACAATATATATATATATATATGAAGCCTCGGTGGTACAGTGGTAAAGTGTGCTTTTTCGTACACTGAAGAACGAGGGTTCGCGCTCCCGCCAGGGTAATAAACTTTGGGAGCGTTCTTCAGGCCACATACTGCATTGGCGGACACAAGGGGTGCTGTGGGCGAACCAGTATCGCATACTATAAAGTATGTTTGCACCCAGTCGGCTTGCACGGGCCGATTACACTAGGTTCACAGACTACACACACTTCCAAAGCCACTTCAACATTACAATTACACTTACAAGCACTTCTCACCCTACATGCAATCTCTACTATACAGCCTAAGCCACTTGATAGAGATACATTGGCTGTATCGTCTCCACTTCGGTCGGGATAGACCGGTCCTGCGGTGGAGGCTGATGAGATGATATATATATATATATATATGAGAGAGAGAAACCTGCCGCATCAGTTCCCATTTCCGCCCGTTCTCGTGCCCTTGTCGTTGTCTTAAATATGTTTTGCTTAGGTCCCACACCATAATCACTTCTTTGTTTAATCGACTTATCCCTGAATAGTGTTGTTTAGTTTACCAATCTTTTGTAATGGATACTTTAACATCAGTCGTTAATAACCCTCTGATTATTATGGCATCTGCAGAATTTTATTTTTGCTTCCACCAGAGAATTGTATTGGGGTCGGGGGGGTAGGGGGGACGTACAGTAAGAAGAGGTGAAACTGTGCCTTCCTTCCCACCCTCACTTTCCTCCACTTTACCTGCTACATCCCGTCACTCCCTTCTTCCTCTTACCTCCCCCTCCCCCTTTTCCACTCCCACTCTTCCATACTTCGGGACGACAACAAGATGAAGGTTATTGACATGGAGATCAACCGAGTTTATTGGAAAAGTAGACTTGATCCAAGAAATATGTGAGACTGTTTCGTCTTCATACTTTGAAACATTGGAGGAATCGTTTGGAAACATTGCTCACTAACTCCATGAATGTGAATGTCCAATGTTTTAATCAGTACCGCATACAGACGGATCAATTATTATTATTATTATTATTATTATTATTATTATTATTATTATTATAATTATTTATTATTATTATTATTATTTTACAGCCAGTGATATCACCTGTCCGTAAAGAAGTACTCCCTTAGGAAAGAACACGCATAGTGCTCGTTGTGAAACCATCGGTCACTGGTTGATTTTTATTTTTTTATTTTTTTTATTTTTATTTATTTATTTATTAATTAATTATTATTTTTTTTTTTTTGAGAGAGAGAGAGAGAGTACAGGTATTAGAAGTGTTAGGCCACCATTCCTACTGGCCGACTGGTTTATTTGAAATATTACACACACACACACACACACACACACACACACACACACACACACACACACACACACACACATCCCTTGTAATATAAGTTTATCTCATTATCCCGTGACCAATTACCCGTTGTACCGAGATATGATGAAAATTAATTTCAGTGCAAAAAAGACAAGCAATGTCGTTGGGATATATTACACTCTTTTTACCTTAACTTGACCTAGATTATCGTCCTTTCATTGCTTATTTCACGTAACTCAGTGGCAGAAAAAGGCAATGCTACGGGCTCTACATCCTTTCTTTACTACTTCTGCGTGACTAGCACCATCTTCTAGCGTTAATTATTGTTACCTCTCAGCAGTCAAGATGGAGGGATGGTAATTTTAGGCTAAGTTAGAGTAAAACGAGTATAGTCTCGGTGAAAAGCAGGAGAGATTGAACTCTATATTCTAGCTTTAATCAGTTATTCTGACTCAGCATTAAAGATGGAGGGATGGCAGTTTTAGGCCAAGTTAGAGTAAAATGAGAATAGTCTTTGTTCTAAGCAGAAGTAATTGTTATCAGAATATTACAGCCAGTCCTAAAGCATGAAGAAAATAACGCAAGGTAATTCTTTGAAGAATGATTCGTGTAATGCATTTTTTTTCCCAAATAATGAAAAAGTAATAAAACAAATTCTTCAGAAATACTGAAACCTCTGCAATAAAAGTGATCTTCGTTACCCTTAAAATATCGCTCCTGTACCATTTTTTTTTTTAATTCTGATTATTCGTGAAATTTCTGTCTTCCATTACATTCTTCCAGCTAAAAGTCTTCACGCCTTTGATTAAAAGGCCATATCACTTAATGTCCCCCTGTGGCATAGTAGGCAGCGTACTCATCGCGGTATTTTCGTTATCAAGAAACCTGGAATGCAATCTCCGACAGGGTCTTTGAGCTATCATACCTGGGGACGTCACCTTCATTAAATCCTTGCAACCTCCTAACAATACTATTCAGCTTAAATTTTGCGTTTGGGGTTGGAGGGGTTAACTGTGACCTAAAGTTGGCCCTATCAGCACGATGGGTCTTTCAAAAGAATATTAAAATCATGTAAAGGCAGCAAGAATGAACTAAGAAGGACGTCACCTGGACACAAGGGGTTAAGTTAGAGAGCTTGGATTTAGTAAATGGACACCAGCCTCCCCCAGCCTGTGATTAGTCTGTGTGGTGAGACGCTGCTGATCCTTCCTGAGTTGGAGCGGTTACGTTGGAGAGAGAGAGAGAGAGAGAGAGAGAGAGAGAGAGAGAGAGAGAGAGAGAGAGAGAGAGAGAGAGAGACAGACAGACAGACAGACAGACAGACACTGATGGTACGGTAGTGATGATATATGGTTATCAAATGAGACAAAAATGATGAATGAGTAAAGCAATATAATGAAGCAGCAAAAGAAAAAAAAAAGAAGTCAGGATATTACCAACAGGGACGGTGAGTGTTAAAGCTGCAATAGATGATCAGTGAAAAAGAGGAGATTCACTCTCTCTCTCTTTCTCTCTCTCTCTCTTCTTTACCGTTCTTGTTTTCTCTCCCCTCTTCCTTTCTTTTCCCCCTCCCTTCCTTCCTCCATCCTCCAGCCAAACCACAACACTGATGTTTTTCTCTCCTCGACATCCACAACACCCTCGCAGCCTCTCTCCATCCTCACTCTCCTTGGAACTGTGTGGATATCTCTTTAACTTTCTTTAGTACAGCGAAAAGGCAAGAGTAGTTTTTGGGAGAGAGAGAGAGAGAGAGAGAGAGAGAGAGACAGACAGACAGACAGAGACAGAGACAGAGAGACAGAGAATATGTGTGCGAGGAAGGGTGGGGGGGACCCCTTACAGACTGATGTTATATACATTGTCTACTATCACTTCACCATCTTATTTCAAGTCCGTCTACTCCCTAACACAGCAAAGTTTCCACCGATTCTTGCCACTTAACTTCTCTGTCTCTTCTCCCATCACTTCGTACATATTCTTTTCCTTCATCTTCTCCGAGTTGTTTCCCTGACGAGTGCATTTTTCTCCATCATGTCCACCCCAGCCAGGTTTTACTGCTCGTCTATGTAGCTCCTCTATCGATGTGTTCAGTACATCCACTCTTAGAGAGAGAGAGAGAGAGAGAGAGAGAGAGAGAGAGACTATCACGGTCAGAAGGGAACTGAGTTAGTGGGCTAGAGAAATGATGAAGGACTTGTGTGTGTGTGTGTGTGTGTGTGTGTGTGTGTGTGTGTGTGTGTGTGTGTGTGTGTGTGTGTGTGTGTGTGTGTGTGAAGAGTGAGAGGTGTGTTTTTTGATACGAGTGTGTGAGTTTTAGTGAGTGAATTAAGACAGGAGTGAGTGAACATGGGATGACTGAATGAATGAAAGTAAGAATGAGTGTATGAAGGCTGGAAATGAATGTATAAAGTGAGGTGAATGTATAAAGACTGGAAGGTGAATGTATGAAGGGCGAGAGGTGAATGTATGAATGCTTGGGGGAGAATATATGGAAAATGAGTGGGAATGCTGGAAGGTGAAATGAACGAAGACTGAGAGGTGACTGTATGAAGGTTGGGAGATGAATGAAGGAAGGCTGGAAGGTGAATGTATGAAGTAAAATGAATATATGAAGGCTGGGTGGTAAATGTATGAAGGCTGGGAGGTGAATGTATGAAGGTTAGAAGGTGAATGTAGATGGCTGGAAATTAAAAACGGATGATGAAATTAAACCATACTGCATAATTACTTCCACCTACATATTATTTGACATTGTTTTCCTTGTGTCATACAAAACTGGAATGAAATGCATCTGGTGAGACTCCATTTACTAAGATTTCCAGAGAGAAACTTCTCGGATCCTCTCAACCGCATCCCAAAGCTAATTGTTCTGGCTGAAGTCTGGGGATGGACGAGGAAGGGTAGGGAGAGAGGATGAGCAAAGAAGCACAATATACACATGAGTTGATGAGAAGAGGAGGCGTGGATGAGAGATGAGTAAATGACTACTGAAAATACAATAACGGGAGAGCATGATATAATGGGGAATTGGAAGCTGTTGCTGCTGCTGATGATGATGATGATGATGATGATGATGATGATATAATGAAGAATTGGCTGTTGCTGCTGCTGCGGCTGATGATGATGATGATGATGATGACGATGATATAATTAGGAATTAGCTGCTGCTGTTGCTGCTGCTGCTGCTGCTGATGATGATGATGATGATGATGATACAATGAGGAATTGGCTGCAACTGCTGCTGCTGCTGATGATGATGATGATTATGACGATGATATAATGAGGTATTGGCTGCTGCTGCTGCTGCTGCTGCTGATGATGATGATGATGATGATGATGGTGATGATGGTGGCAAGGATAATGGTGGTGGTGGTGATAATGATAATATTCGTTAAATCAGGATGAAAAAATGCAGAGTTAGAAAACGAAGTAAGGGATAAGAAGATTTATTTAGTACAAGAAAGAAAAAAAAAGCAGGACATGAAATTGAGGATGTGAAATAAGGAACAAATGAAGGGAACTGAGAGCCAGAAGTACATGAGAGAGAGAGAGAGAGAGAGAGAGAGAGAGAGAGAGAGAGAGAGACAGACAGACAGACAGAGAGAGAGAGAGAGAGAGAGAGAGAGAGAGAATAGATAAGCTGGAAGGGAGATAAAACAAAAGAGGGAAGGAGAAATGTAGCTCTCTTGGCGAAAGAAAAGAGAAGCGAATGAATGGAAGAGAGAAAATAGTGAAAGATGAATATGGCTCCTTTGGCGGGATGAGAGTGGGATTTATCGGTGTTATCTTCCCATAACTCTTAAGTCCGTTCCATTCCCTAGGGATCTTTGTGCCGTATAAATTATCAAACTAGAAAGCTCTCAGAGAGTGCATACCTCCGCGAATGCCAATCTCATTATAAAGGATCCGGATCCGGATCCGGATTTTGATCTTCCCCAAAATTAAATCAGTTATTTCTTGGTCCATGGTCAAACTTTCCACAAAATGTCATTGAAATTCATAGAGAACTTTCGGTGATATTGTGCGGGATACTCCAGATCCGGATCCGGGTCAGACCCAAAATTTAATAATTTCTTCCAGGGCCCATGGCCTATTTTTCCACGAAATATCATCAAAAGCCGTTCATAAATTTTTGAGTAATCCTGCTAACAGACAGACAAAGAAACAAACCAATGTGAGGTAAAACATAGCCTTCTTGTCGGAGGTAAATATTATTGTTGTTACATGTCTTATAAATTGTGGTGTCTCTCTTATTGTGATGAACGAGGGATTACATTACGATGTGATGGTGGTGAACTGTGGAGGATGAGATGTGGTGGTGATATGGCTGTAGTGGAAATATGGAAGTGGTGGTGGTGGTTATAGCGGTGATGGCTATAGTGGTGATGGTGATGATTGTGGTGCTGGTGGTGTGGTACCTTGACCATTATATTATGTAAATCTTGAGATGCATATATTATACTCTTGGACCAGGGGTAGTTATACGTGAGTAGGTCTGCAAGTAGATAATCTTAGTTCCCTTTGTCAGGCAATGACAGGAGAGGTAAAGATTAGTATGGGACTTTTTATAATTTTATTATCTTGGAAATATTTACTAAAGTCTCTCACACACGAATGAAGTACAGAGTCCCGCTGTTACTTCCCAGATTGTCTCGTTAGACCCCTTTTCTCTCTTCCTCTCTCTACAACCTTTCGGTTCTATAGCTAGCCCCCTTCTGACTCTATAATCTTTCCTGACTTCTCTAGGAGGGCTTGTGTCACGTGTATAACCCATAGGTATGGGTTCTAGAAGCTTGTGTGTGTGTCTGTGTGTATGTAGTGCTTCTGGTGCCCTCTGGCATTCCTTTGGTTAACTCTTGCTGACATATTTCCTTTCCCACTGAAATCGCAAACACGTTTCCTTTCCCACCTAGCTTGACTACCTTTAAGCCTACACATTTGCATTCCTATCTATTATGATTTGTATTATTATCATATGGAGTCCTGACATCGCTTGGTCACACCAGCTGATGATCCTACGACAGCATAAATCAGTGACACTAGTCTATTAATACATAATACTGATTATAATATTGTATAAACATAATATTCATGATAATATTGTACTGACCTAATAATATTCTGGAAACATATTACATTGTAAACATATTGTATACACAATGGAGCAAATGCACTATAGTTAAACTGAGTATGGAATATTGTATAACATACTGTAAAATGTGTATGTATAACAGGCACATATATGCAAAAAATAGTTCAAAGTTAAAATTATAGTAAGAGTTAATAATAAATTTGTATTTTATATAGATATAATGAAAATATTAATTCAATTGGTGTCCCTTTTTTTTAAATATAAAATTAACACTATTTACAAAATGTTTAAACTTCATTCAGGGGGTCTCACTTCAATGTTCACTCTTCCTTCAGTAAATACTGGCTCAAAGTCTGCAGTTCTTGCATGCATTCTGTGTATTGTGAACAGCACTACTGCAAATACAATAGAGATGATTATAAATACAGTAGGTGCTGAGCTATACACATAATATGGGTTGAACATACTCAAACTCAATTCTTCCCAGGGCTTCATTGTTTCATTGATTAGTTGCATAGTTTAAAACTTAGGTGATGTCAGCTTAATACTTGTGCTCATGTTTAAATCCATCTTAGGTAGTGGGTGAAAATATCTGTGTGTATGATTGAGGATGGCACTGTGATTGGTGGTAGATAAAGTGGACATGCATGGTGTAAGTACCCTACAGTAGTCTGGTGCTATGTATAATCCTGATGCTGAAGCATGAGATGGTAGTATATCTGGACAAATGGTGTAAACTGATGTGTTATGAGTGAAGTAAAACAAAAGTGTGAGTGTCTAGTGCACTGATGGTGTATAGGTTTATCTGGAGCAAATGTGAAGTTGCAGTGGTGATGAATGTCGTGATTTCTTATGATAGCCATTTCGAAAGTGACTGTTCCAGTAGGCTGAAACGTGAAGATGTACGCAAGACAAAGGTGATCGGCATGTAAGGATACGGCACTTTCGTTCAATTGTTGATTCACTGGCGAAAGTGTCAGTGTTCCGTCTCTTGGAGACCATGATGAGTTCGGTGTCTGTGTCGATGTTGATGATGACCAAAGTGTCATTAATCTTAGAAGGGAATGGGTATATTTGATACTCTGCGAACAGGTCGTCAGTTATGAATGGTACATGAACTACTACTGATGTTGGTGTTAGTGTTGCTTCTAAATATGGATAATATAACATGAAATCTCTACCCCGGAACAATGGCTTCAAACCATGTTTATGTATGTCTTGACTATTATCTGACGTAGCTCATGAACTGGAAGTAGGTCAATTGTGATCCTGCCATTACCAGCATTTGCAATTCCTTGCATAAGTGCCATGTAACGAACTCTAGTGTTATCTGGATGGAGTATAAATGTGTCAATATGTTCCGTGATGAGTGAGAAGTGTTGGAAAAGTGTTATGTCTCCTTCCATGGTATTTATCTTGTCCACACTTTGGTGAGTTATAATTTCTGCCTTCTTTAGATTTTTCACGATTGTCTTCATTGCTGAGTTTTGGCTGACAACGAACTTGTTTTGAGATGTTAGTTCCTGAGCTATTTTATTAAATCTGTTGTTTTTTTTCTTGAAGGTCTTCCTCTGTAGCCAATTCAAAGATGTTCCCCAGAATTGCACCACCCAGGTCAAACAAACCAAGTCTTTGGCGAGTACGTGTGATGTTGTTCGTGTCACGTAGTGCCTTCTTTCCATGAGATGGTAGATCTTGGACCATGATGAGCATAATTGACTTAGGCTGTTCTATCTTCCATTTCGCTAACTTGACGATTTCAGTTACTTCCTTTGTGTTATGAGCTTCTGAAACACAGCCTCCTATCATAAAGTCAAGAGTTCTCAGTGGCTTGGCAATGTTCTCCAGGTAAGTGAGTAATTTGTATAAATAATCCAAACTGATTTCAGTACTCATGTCATCTTTTACGATTGACGTCGTGGATGTTGGAGCTATGAGGCATCCTTGCCGTACTATATGTTGGGGGTCTAAGTGAGCATATCCTCTTGCTATGTAAAGGAGAATCCATAGCATAAGTCACTTCATCGTTACCTACCGAAAAAAAAAAATCTATTAATTTCCTAATCCAGTCATGCTGTGGTCGATGATAGTGATGATGTGCATTATGGTTGGGTCATGGAGAACAATAACTTGCTTGTTGCTTCACTTACAGAAGGGGTTTAAATCGATATCTAGATCATGTAAATTCTGTACTGTAGTCTTTTTAGGAACAGTTGCACCCATGTTTGTTTGTTTGGTATGCGACCTTAATTAATTTCTGTAATTGCTGTTGTCTTCTTGATTGGTTTCATGAGTAATTTTCGTTTTTTCGGTGGTGTCCGAGGTTGTATAGCTGCTGGGTAATTCCCTTGGTACCCATTTTAAATGATCAACATGAATTTGTTTTTCTTCGCCACTTGACAGTGACCTAATTATAACTTTGTTTCCTGTCTTATTGATTACTCTGTATGGGCCCTAAAATTTCGGGGATAATTTATTGTCTCTCGTATGAATGATACCATGGACAATGTCTCTTAAGCTGATAGGCGATTCTTTCACCTTTTTGTTGAATGTCTCCGTCATTTCTTCCTTTGACATCGATAATTGTTTTTTCATTCTCTTGTGTATATCCTGGACTTCACGTAAACGGAGTTTAGGGTAATCATCGCTGTTGTATATGGGCAGATTTTCACCTTCAAGATTTTCATACGGTAATTTCTTACCTGTTCCGCAGATAATGAAATGTGGTGTGTCTCCTGTAGACTTACTTATAGATCCATTAATTGATGCTTCTACTCTAGGAATCCAATCATCCCAGCTTGCATAATTTACACTGAGAATGTGTCGTAGTACATCCAATATTTTTTTTGTTTTATCTCTGTACTAACCCATTGGATGCTGGGTGATAGGCTAAAACGTTAACCTTCTTGATATTGTGTTGTTTACATATTTCTTGTACGATATCAGAATTAAATTCACCTCCATTATCGCATAGTAGTACGAGTCGTGAAGTGACATATTACATTATCTCTTATTGCTTTTGCTACTGTTTCTGCTGGCTTATCCTTAATTGGGGCTAAAATTACAAAGCGTGAGAAATGATCTGTTGCTACGAATAGGTATTGGTTATTATTGTATGATAATGGTAACTTGAGTAAGTCAGTTGCGACAACGTCTCACGGTTGATGTGATACAGGGTAATTACCTATAGGTGCAGGTGTGATTGGGTAGCCTTTGTGTTTTGCACATGATTCGCATCTGTCAATATGAATGTTGTATATCTTTTCGTAATGATGGCCAGTAATATAACAGCTGGGCTTGTTTAAATTTCCTGTCTTTTCCCGGATGTCCTGCATGTGGGCTATCGTGTATTGTTCGTAATACTTGCGTATCATGTCATTAGGTACCACTAATTGTTTATTATTTCTTCGGCGTTTCAGTTGTCCTGGGTTGATCCTGTATAAGGCATTATTGATTATTGTGAATTGTTCGAGTGGTATAATAAGCTTGGGTAATTTTATGTCATCTCCACTATCTAACTTGTATATAACTATAGACCACGTTGGATCAAGTCTCTGTGCTTTCGCGATTTCATCGTGGTTTGGGATGTTTCCTTCGAGATCTAATGCCGCGACATGAGGTGTATTCGGTTTCTTAGACAGTACATCTGCTACTAAATTCATTTTGCCTTGTATGTAAGGAATATTTACACTGAAGTTTCCGACTATACATTTCCATCTTGCTCTCCTCCCAGAGAGGAGTTTTTTTTTTTTTTTTTTTTTTTTACATACCCACTACGGAATTATGGTCGGTGAATTAGTGAATTTAATAACCATTTACCAAATCTCAAAATTTTGTAATGCAAATACCACTTCAAATGCCTCTAAGTCTGTAGTGCAAAAAAATTTTCTCTGCACCTTTTATTTGTCTGCTGGCGAATGCAAATGGTTGATTCTTTCCTCTCTTATCTTCTGCATCAATACAGCCCCTAATCCTTTAACAGATGTGTCTGTGCAAATTATAAAAGGTTTTGTGAATTCAGGATAGGCCAAGCATGGTGCATTTGTGAGTTTATCTTTTAATTGATTAAATGCTTGTTTTTGTTCTTCTCCCCATTGGAACATGGCATTTTTTTTTTTTTTTTGAGTAGCTGGAATAGAGGAAAAGCTATATGAGAGAACTGTTGTATAAAGGACCTATAATATCCTGCCAGACCTAAAAATTGTCTAACATCGTCTTTAGTAGTTGGTTCAGGGAAGTCTTTCACTGCTTGTATTTTATCATCGGATGTGTGTATGCCTTTTACATTCAGTTTGTGGCCTAAGAAATTTATTTCCTTAAAGCAAAATTTGCATTTAGACAACTTAATTTTTAAACCAGCATCACCAAGCTTTTGTAGGAGTTGGTCTAATTTTTGGAGATGTTCTTTTGTTATTAGTTGAGATAATTATATCATCAAGATAGACGAATATTCCTTGTCCTAGAATTCCGGAAAACACGTAATTCATCAAACGCTGAAAAGTGCGTGGTGCTGTCTTCAATCCCATTGGCATTCTTTTGTATTGATAATGTCCTGTATTTATGGAAAAGGCAGTGTATTTACGTGACTCCTCCTCCAGTGGTATTTGATAATATCCATTAAGTAAATTGATTGTGGAAAATACATTATTTTCTGGTCCAATATTTTGCAGGAAGTCACTTAACAGTGGCGTAGGAAATCGTTCTGGAATTGTGTGATTATTTAGTTTACGGTAATCTAGTACCACATGCATTTCTCCATTTCGTTTAGAACGAAAAATAATCGGGCATTCCACGGAGAGACTGATGGCTAAATAATGCCAAGTTTTAGCATTTCATCGACATACTTGTTTGCAAGTGTACATTGTGATTGTGGGCTCTATAGGCAGGTACAAAAATAGGTTGTGTGTCTGGGTGTACGTTAATTACGTGATTAATCAGGTTAGTATACCCTAATTGTTCTCCAGGTAATGCTACCGTTTGCCTATGTTTATCCAACAGTTTTAACAAATCGGTTCCTTCATCAAGTTCATCTGAGTGAATTAAATTCTCTTTTATGCTTTCTCTGTCTGTAGATTTTATCTCACTTGTCACTCCAGCTAAAATTATTTCCATCACGGGGGTGGGACATTTTTCAATATTAACTATACAAGTCCCCTTTTTCAACTGTACTTCCCCATTCATGTGATTAATTAGGAGCACCTGAGTTTGCCTATCGTTATTCATCTGACATAATGCTTTTTCTACTGACAATCCTTTCACTTTACATAATTCCTCCAAGACTAGAACAGTACTATTCTTCAATTTGCTCTTTATGGTAACTTTCATGTAGGGGTTAGGAGGAATAACTAAATCACTGGTGAGATGGGTGGGAAAAACTGATGAGTCAGTACTGTTACCTCGGTCTCTAGTGCAGGAGGCTGGGGAACGTGGTGTGAGTGGATCTACAGTATATACTCGTCTGTTTGTGTTTGTTTCGTCCTTTAATATTTCCATTTCTTTTTGGTTCTGTTTTATCAATCGGCGAGAAATCTGATGGTACTGGTAATTCTTCTGTGAATTCATTATTAAAGTCTATTCCATTCATTCGTGGGAGTAAAATTATTTTCTCTGTTCTCATGGATCTTAAGCCTAGTAGCATATTAGCTTTTATTGCTAAGTTTTCGACAATGTAGAAAAATGCAGAAATTGGCCTTGTAGTCTCTGTGAAACTGATATTTAACTGTATCATGCCTCTTACTGTAATTTGTTTGCCATCTGCTGTATATAAGTCTAAATCAGATTCTTCCAGAAAAGTTACTTTGTTCTTATTTCTAAAAATTTTATTTAATTCTTCTTGTGTTATTAAATTCACTGGAGAGCCTGTGTCTAAGAACAAAGAAACGTTTTGACCCTCACATACAGCTGGTATCAAGATACACTCTCTTCCCAACATGCCTCCTATGTGAACTTTAGACTTGCTCCTCTTTACGATTGATCATTTTTTGTCGTGACTTGGCCTTCCCCTGTTTTGAATATGAAAACTATTTTTGCTACTGTCTTACAATTGCTGGTCCAATGACCTAGGGACCGGTGATGTCTACAGTATGGATCACACTCTTGCACCTTTTGTTTCTCTTCTTTTGTTTTGATAAAGCAGTCATTCTTTGTGTCTCCTGGGTTCGCACAATAATAACATAGAATGGACCTATCTCCCGAATGTGATCCTCGAGATGATTTCCCATATTTAGTGCTATCTATGGCGCGGCTTCTGCTTGGACTGCACGCACTTTTGTGACTCGCTGTGGCTTAGTGTGTGAGAACGCTGCCTTGAAGTGTGTGGTTGTTTGTTCTGTCTGGTTTCGGGTCGCAATCGATTTTGTTCTCTGTTTGGGGTAGTTGTAGCTGATACTGTGTCTGTCATTCTAATTCTAGTAGAATATGACTGTGTTTTAGTCACCACTGCTTTGCTACAATTCATCTCTACCTCGTTCATAAAATCTAGCAAGCACATTCCTGGGGTATAAGGAATCGTCTTAACTGTTTTGAGGATCCTATCAGGTAATTTACACAAGGAAGCTACATAACCAATGATGTCTACGACAAGCTCTGGTGACATCTTTCCATCTCCTGTTGTCCAGTTTGAGTTTTCTAAAGTAGCTAAGAATGTTCTATTAACTGCAGAAACATCTGCTGTGATTTCACATAGCACATGATTTGTTGTGTGTTGTCTTATACGATCCACAATGTTATGTAATTCTGGGATTATGCCTGGCAAAAAGTTTATGCCTCCAAAGAATTTTTTCAGGAATTCTGCTTTAAACTCTTCATGTGTCTTAGCTCGTAGAAGCTTGTCTGACCTGAGCAAATCACTTGCCGGACATCTCTCCTGATTAATCCAGGAGGAAAATGTTGCTATTTTCTCCTGTTCTTCCGTTACGGGTCTCTTAACAAATAATTGTTCACATTGACTGATGAGAGACATCACATCAATGCGGTCTTTAACTGTTCCTGAGAATTTTGAGATGTTTTTATCCTCATGATAAACGTAAACATGAGGTGGGGATGTTTGATTTGTGGCAAGTCCTTTGTTATTCATTTTGGTTGCTTGTTTTGTTAGGTTCACTTGGAGTTGTTTATTGTTGTGTGAAGGAATAGTGGAATAAGTGTTACCTGAGTGATGAACTCTGTTAAGTAAATTTTTATAGACATGCAAGTCAGAGACAAAGTCCTCACTTGCTACATCAGAGGGAGTTTCACAATAATCATCAATATCATCTAGAAATGATGTATTTGTTTCATTATCTTTAGCCTGTGGAGATTTTTGTAGGGTGGGTGTGTTGTCCTGTTGTTTTCCTAATTGTGGATCTGCAGTGGCCAATAACTGTGTATCATCTGTCACCAACATGGGAGGTGACGAAAATATCCCCGTCATATCACTCAGCCAAAATGAACTCACGTTGCTAGGGTATGGTGTTATGAAACACTTCTTTTATTTATGTGTTAACTGAATAGATGAGTAAATGAGTTGTAATAAATGAAAGATATTAAGTATACAGTATAAAAATAAGTAAAGGAGGTGACTGTACCTAATTTAAAGCAATGGGAAGAAATAAGTAGTATAATCACACCCGCTTGATACAGATGATGTCACTCAGAGAGGCGTGTTGATAGATGTTAATCTCGGAAGGTAAGTGCAGTGTTGATTGATTTCACTTTCGATAATTCTAGGGCTGTGTTGATAGATGATATTACTCCCGAAATTTCCAGGGCTTGGTGATCTCAGTGTTGATTCCTGTGCGCAATAGCCTTAGTCATAGTCGAACCTCACCATACAACGTCGAATTCACACTCAATAGCTGTTGGAAATAAATGAGTATGAATAGGAATGTATGAATAAGGATGAGTAACGAGCAGTGGGTGAGAGGTGCGTGGTGTCAGACACACGTTGATTGACGTGGTGTCGTCTCAGCAAGCATGCACAGTGACTTCGACTTCCCACCCTCTGGTAGCTGTGATGAGTAAATGAGTAGCGGTGAGTAACCTGAGTGAAGAAAGGTGAGTAAGATGAGTTGTGAATGTTGGCTTTGGTATTTGCTGGCGTCGTCTTGACCACATCACACCTGTCAGCGTGGTGATGGAGATGGAGGTGGGGGGCGGTTGGGGAGAGGGGTGTGGGGTCAGGTGTTTGTGAGTTGTGAGTCGTTTCTTGCTATTTGTTTGCTTGTTTTGTTTCTCTTTTTTCTTGTGATATATTCGTCGTGGTTGTATAATCGATTGTGTTTAATTGATTATAGAAGTAATGGTTTGTAGACGTCGGGTCGTTCGTTACTGCCACCAACTATGATATGTGGTATCTTGACCATATCTTGAGATGTATATTATACTCTTAGACGAGAGATAGTTATACGTGAGTAGGTCTGCAAGTAGATAATCTTAGTTCCCTTTGTCAGATAATGACAGGAAAAGTAAAGATTAGTATGGGACTTTTTATAATTTTATTATCTTGGAAATATTAACTAAAGTCTCTCATACACGAATGAAGCACAGAGTCCCGCTGTTACTTCCCAGATTGTCTCGTTAGATTCCCTTTCTCTCTTTCTCTCTCTATACAACCTTTCGGTCCTATAGCTAGCCCCCTTCTGGCTCTCTAATCCTTCCTGACTTCTCTAGGAGGGCTTGTGTCTCGTGGATAACCGATACATATGGATTATAAAAGCTTGTGTGTCTGTGTGTGTGTGTGTGCGTGTGTGTAGCACTTCCGGTGCCCTCTGGCATTCCTTTGGTTTACTCTTGCTGACATATTTCCTTTCCCACTGAAATCGCAAACACGTTTCCTTTCCCACCTAGCTTGACTACCTTTAAGACTACACATTTGTGTTCCTATCTATTTGATTTGTATTATTATAATATGAAGTCCTGACAGTCGTAGTGAAGGTGATGGTTATGGTGGTGGTGGTGATGGTGATGGTTAGGGTTGTGGTCGTTTTGGCAGTGATGGTTATGGTGATGGTGGTGATGGCTGTACTGCTGGTGGTGAAGGTTGTGGTGGTGATGGCTATGGTGGTGGGCAAAGTTGGTTATAGTGGTGGTGGTGATGGTTATGATGGTGGTGGTTGTGATGTTCAGAGTAAGCATTATAAAAGCTCAGTGCTTCGTGAAGTTTCTCTGTTGTATCATGCCCCATTTGGTGGGAACGAATAGATGTTAACCAGAGCTGATTTACACTCTAACGTGAGGATTCGAGCAGTATAAGCTCAGCTAGCATAGAAGCCACACATACCCACTCCTCTCTGTATTTGTTGTGTGCAATAAACCTTTTAATCAAAACTACAACTCTGCCTGGTCCAAGATGAAACAACAACTATAAGAACATTACAATGGCGACGAGGATAACTACATCGCAGAAGGAACAATATTTCTTGAAAGCAAGATTGGAAGGCAGACCTGTTGCCGCAATGCTTTGCAAGGTGTCTACTGCTCTTTGAAACCTGATACTCAAGTTATCAATGGAGGGTGGCAACTCTTCGTGATATGATTCTTCGCAGTGGAAGAGTTCTTCAATTTTCTACGTCAAGTATGGCTGGCTTAAATCTTCTACATTTTCCAAGCTTTGATCCTGATTCGGAGCAGTGCAACGTATCTTAGAGATGGAGTAAGTGGCTTAACAAGTTCGAAGTTATGCTCAAGGCATAAGCTATAAAGGACCCTAATCAGATGCGAGCTCTCTTGCTGTACTATGGAGGAGATCGTGTGTGTGATATATTTGAAACTCTGACCGACACGGGAAAGGACAATGATTATGAAATTGCAAAAACAAAGCTGACTGAGCATTTCAAACCCAGGCAGAATACAGTGATGGAGATAAAGAAGTTTAGGAGGACCAAGCAACTACCAAATGAGACAGAGGACTAGTATCACACTCGCCTACAAGCACTTTCAGCACACTGTGGCTTTAAAAACAAGGATGAGCAAATCAAGCAACAAATTACTGAAACCTGTGTATCATCTTGTCTTCGACGTAGGACCCTGGAACTAACGGATGAAGGAAACATACTGGCCAAGGTACTGGACATTGCTCGCTGTATGGAGGACGCCAACCACGATGCCCATATTATGGAAGGCAGTGCTACCACGAACAGTACTGATGAGGTGTGTAACATAAAACAAGCACTTCTGGGTTCCAGTAGTCGTGATAAGTCTGTAAGTCCAAATCGTGTAAGACAAAGATACCGGGGGCAGCAGTCTACCTACAGACACCCACAATGGAAGTAATAACAGAAACAATAAGGATAACAAGAGTCTTTGCAGGAATTGTGGTGGGAACTATCCTCACCAAGGAGGGACTACAGCTTGTCCACCCTATGACAGGAAATGCTATGAGTGTGGGAAAACTGCACATTTTGGTGTTGTATGTTTTTCTTCTGGAGGCACAACACAATCAAGAGGACATTGTACTCTCCAAGAATCATCATTGAGAGGACATAAAACAGTACGTGGGAAGTCTTATAAGCAAAAGGTCCATAGTCTTAACGAATCTAGAGTGATTGCTTGTGAATCAGATGACAGTGACTGTGATTACACTTATGGGTACATGATTCAACACATAAGTCCGGTATAGAGAAACCTTAAATACTTGTGTCTGTTGATGGTATAGAGTTAAATGTTCTTACACATACTGGATCAAACATAGATACCATGGTTCAATGTCATTATGAAAAGTTTTTCAAGCATAGATACCCCATACTAGATCAGTATACCCACACAGCTATTGCATATGCTTCATCAGATCCTTTACCAGTGATGGAACATTTAATGCGAGAGTGATGAAGGGCAGTTTTCATACCTATACAAAGTTCCATGTTGTTAGAAAAGCCAAAGAATCACTGCATAGTTTCAAGACTTCACTTCTGCTTAACTTAATTCAGTTTTCGAATTCCATCTCAGATGAGCATATGAGTGGTGACAAGGTAGTGCATGAATTCTTTGATAGGTTCCAAGGGATTGGTCGGTACACAGACACCCAGGTTCATCTACACACTGATCTTAGTGTGATGCCTGTCGCTTAATCACATCGTCGTCAACCATTCCATACACACAAAAAGGTTGATGCTGAGCTCGACAAACTCTTGGTATTGGATATCATCAAAAGAGTAACTGGCCCAACACAGTGGGTAAGTCCCATTGTCACCCCTCCTAAGCCAAAGAATCCAAACGAGGTTCGAATCTGTGTGAACATGCATATACCCAATAAAGCCATCATCTGGGAACGTCACCCCACACCCACCGTTGATGACATCATACATAATTTGAATGGAGCTAGAGTATTCAGCATGCTGGATTTAAACAAAGGATATCATCAACTAGAATTAGATGAAGAAAGCAGACCGATTGTCACATTTGTAACTCATCAGGGCCTATTTAGGTACAAACTTCTTAGCTTTGGGATAAACCGTGCATCCGAAGTGTTCCATCATACTATCAGCCAGGTGCTTCATGACATTCCAAATGCTGATAACATGTCTGACGATATCGTAGTGTATGGATCCACTCAGGCTGAACATGATCGTGCACTTAGGAGAACTCTTCAACCCTGAGAGACAAGAATATAACATTTAACCGTAGTAAGTGTGAATTTAATGAAGAACACATTGAATTTTATGGATATATTCTGAATGAGAATGGTTTGTCTCTTGATCCGAAGAAAGTAGCAGCCATTAAAAATGCTTCTTATCCCACAATCAAAACGGAGGTGCTTAGCTTCTCGGGCATGCCTAATTACTGTGCTCGTTTCATTCCCAATTTCTCATCTTTGACGTCACCTCTTCGTGACCTTACAAGAAAAGACATTCCATGGAGGTTGAGCACAGAAAAGAAAGATTCATTTAAGATGATACAGGATGCACTAGTAAATGATGAAATGGGAGCTTATTTTGACCCGTCCAAGGATACAGAACTGACTATGGATGCGAGTCCTGTTGGTCTGGATGCTGTCCTTGCCCAATATAATCCCGGAACACCACACTCGCGAAGCATCATTGCCTATGCAAGTAGATCTCTCATCAGTATAGAACAACGTTACAATCAGACGGAAAAGGAAGCTCTTGCTCTGGTGTGGGGATGTGAACACTTTAGGATATACTTGCTTGGTGCTCATTTCACTACAATTGTTACGGACCACAAACCACTGTAGACCATCATTAATAACCTTATGTCCAAGCCACCTGCAAGAATAGAAAGATGGGCATTAAGATTACAGCCTTACAACTTCACTGTGAAATACAAGAAAGGTAAGGAGAACCCAGTAGACTATATGTCATCATCCTGCAAACAGCTTCACAGTAACTAAGCATCAGATGGTTGTGGAAGACTACGTTCATTCGGTGACAGCTGATACAGTACCCAAGGCGCTCACCTTGGATGAAATATGCAAGACAACTTTAAAGGATGCGACACTTCAAGCTGTAGTCTAGAACCTAGAGAAGGAAGTATGGCCCAACAGTATACCCGATGGAGTGGACAGTGACATGTTTAAGACACTAGAGTATGTACGTCATGAATTGCCAGTCACCTCTAACAGAGACACTGTACTTCGTGGCATCAGAATTGTCATACTATCATATCTGCAAAAACAAGCTCTGCAGCTGGCTCACCAAGGTCATCAAGGACTGGGAAAAATGAAGCAACTGCTACTGGAAAAGGTATGGTTTCCAGGGATCGACAGCCAAGGAAAGGACATGATTGATGCCTGCATACCGTGTCAAGCTTCTGTGGATACTTCACGCCCAACACCTTTACTTCCATTTAAACTACCTGTTGCTCCATGGACTGAGGTGTCATTGGATTTTTGTGGACCATTACCGAGCAATTGAGTACTTGATGGTAGTAATTGATAACTATTCCCGCTTTTCCAGAAGTTGAAACAGTCTCTACTACATCTGCAAAAGCCGTGATCCCTAAGCTGGAAAAGATGTTCTCAAGCTATGGAATTTCTGAGGTTGTGAAGACAGACAACGGCCACCATTTACAGGACAAGAATTCAGGAATTTTGCAAACCATATGGGATTTCGACATCAATGTGTGACTCCTCTATACCCACAAGTGAATGACGAGGCAGAAAAGGTTCGTGCAGCCTCTAATGAAAGCCGTGCATTGTGCTCGTGTGGAGGGACGCTCATGGAAACAAGCATTGTATGCATTCCTGAGAAGTTATCAGGCCATGCCACACAGTACACTAGGCAGGTCGCCCAGTGAAATATAATTTGGCCGACCTCTACGCACGACACTGCCTGTCATCCCAACTGTGGAGCCTAACAAGGACCTAGTAGAGAAGGACGCACATGCCAAGGATAAGATGAAGAGGTCTCATGATAAATATGCTCGAGAACAGTCGGTGAAAAAGGGGATTTGGTGCTTCTCAAAAAGAAAAAAGAGGAAAAGATGGACACTCCATACGAAACTAAACCATATAAGGTAGTAAATGTTAAAGGCAATATGGTGTCACTGGAAAACAGCAATCATAAAGTCACTCGTAATATTTCGCATTTCAAAGTAATTTTAAGCAGTGGTAACATTCAAGATTACGAGTTAGAATATATGCCTTAAGTTTGTGCAGGAGGAATTTAATTTTCTTGTTTATATCTAACTTTTAATGTTTCCAATTACAGTAATCCCCGTACTATCCGGACGCCCACTTCCTGTACATCCCCACTTACCGGACATTGTGGGCCTGGACCTTCGGAACCCAAAAATGGCCAAAAAAAGAAAAAAATCGCTGCAAAATCTGAATTTTTTCCCACCAGTAATTAGAAATTGCCGCGCAGCGCTGAAAAGCTGTTACACCACAGTCCCTCCCCCCTTCCCTGTCAGAGTTGCCATTTGGTATTTTTCATTACCAAATGTGGGCCAATTTGGTCATGAAAAATTCGTTTGGTAATGAATCAGAGTAATGCATTACCAAACAGATTTTTCAGATGTATGAGTACACAGGATGGAGATGGTGGATTGTTTGTTCTCTCTGATTCATCTGCTAACGTACACCCTATAAAAAAAGAATCGGGACCTTTACTGCATGATACAATATGCCACACCGCACGAAGGAATTTGAAGCCCCAACTGAGTTCTGGTGCGTATCAGTGGTCATTGCGAGATGCATCAGCTCGTGGGGTCCTGATTCTTTTTTTATAGGGTGTACAGTGTGTGAAAATAACCAACATGCTGTTAATTATACAGAGTAATTACATGTATTTCCACTTGTATATATAATTAGTGAAGAATAAATGCTAGCATTACGAATTTGGTAATGAAAAGTCAAATTTGGTAATGAAAATTGAGGAGTTTGGTAATGTGGCCATTGCGATCTGGCAACTCTGTTTCCCCCTCACACACCAACACCCAAGCAGTTATTGCCTAACTTCGATCGCGAGTGGTAGCATGTTGTAGTGGGAGCCACACGTGTTCATTTTTTTTTCGTGAATAAACAGTGATTAAACTGCAATACCTCACCACTAGACCACATGGGAATTTACAATGTTGTGCAGTGTTAAGAAATTAGAATTTAGAGTGCAAATGATTAACTGTGGAGTGCAAATGGCAGTTGGAACTGGCCTGGTGCAATTAACAATGTGCAGTGTTAAACAGTTATAACTCACAGTGCAAAGAATTACTGTAAGTGCAGCACAGCACTGGATTACTGTAGGTGCTTCAAGAGCATTTTCACCACTGCCAAAACCTTACAAAAGGCAGCCACAAACATGCTGTAATTACCCTGGATGAGGTACAGTCACTTCTAATTCCTCATTCTTTGGTTCCTTTTCATTTATTTCAAGCTTTATGTCCATTATTGGTGTGAATAGGGTCTTAAATAGGTTTAAATATGCGCTATGCATGTCTGGTAGGGAGTTATTTAGGTGGCTTTAAAAATTAGGTTGGGTTATGGTCCATAAGTACCAGTCCAGGAGCCAGGGACTTGTTGCAAGTACCCAGAATGTTTAATGTTGTATAACCTCACCTCTAAAACCTCATTTTGTGGTTCTTTTGCATTTATTTCAGTCTTTTATGTCCGTTATTGGTGTGATTTGGGTCTTAAATAGATGCTATGCATGTCCAGAGGGAGTTGTATAGGTGTTTTTCTGAGTTAGGGTCCATAAGTACAAGTCCAGTAGGCTGGGGCCCACTATCCGGACAGGACCACTTTCCGGACATGCCTTTGGCTCTATTACATTGGATAGTGGAGGGATTTCTGTGTCTGTAAAATAGTGTTTACTGTGTGTTTATTATTTTTACGTTTTGAGTTAACTCTGTTTAACTCTACCGTTTTTCTTGTGTTTGTAATACTTGGTGTGTGTGGCTTTTAAATAGTTGTTTTACTTTTTTTTTAATGGATAGGAGGAATGTGATGTTCACAGTAAGCATAATAAAAGCTCAGTGCTTCGTGAAGTTTAAATGTTGCATCATGCCCCATTTGGTGGGAAAGAGTAGTTATTAAACCGAGCTGATATATACTCTAACGTGAGGATTCGGGCAGTATAAGCTCAGCCAGCATAGAAGCCATACACATACCCACTCCTCTCCGTATTTGTTGTGTGCAATAAACCATTTAATCAAAACTACAACTTTGCCTGATCCAAGATGAAACAACAGCTATAAGAGCATTACAGTGGTGGTGATGGTTATGGTGGTGGTGGTGGTGGTGGTGGTGGTGATGGTGATGGGGTAATGGTGATGATTCTAGTGGTGTATGGGATGGTGCTGGTTATGGTGGTTTGTGATGGTTATAGTGGTATATGTGATAGTTATGGTTATGGTGGTGTTGGTGGTGATGGTGTTTTATAATGGTGAGTGTGATGGTGATGGTTGTGGTGGTGGTAATGGTGGTGCTGATTATGGTGGTGTATGTGATGGTGCTGGTTATGGTTGTGTATATGATAGTGATGGTTATGGCGGTGTATGTGATGGTGATGGTTATGGTGGTGGTGGTGATGGTTATGGTTATGGTGGTGTATATGATGGTGATGGTTATGGTGGTGTATGTGATGGTGATAGTTATGGTGGTGTATGTGATGGCGATGGTTATGATGGTATCTGTAACCATGTGTAATAATATGGAGTATGTAAGCATAGCATGTAAGTGTATTGTAAGTGTGATCTAAGTAGGGCGCCATTGATCGCTTACTAAGGTCTGGCCTGATCAAATTCTGCTGAACTCTGAGTAAGGATGGTGATTATACGGCTGAGTGGAGATTGTAAGGCTGTGCTTAATACATTATCAGAAAACCACTCCAGGACTTTGAATCCACCTACAACTGACGTCAAGGGGGATTTAACAAGTGGTTCTAGCGAGTGGGATAAGCGTCGTCGGCGGGCAATCTCAGTTCTATTGCCCACTTTCCCATGCTGCTGTTTCTCTGACGACGACACAGACTATTTCCGCTCCAGCCTCCAGCCCTTTTGCAGTCTTGGTGTCGTTTTTCCGTTGTTACGGGATCATCCTTGCAGTTTGAGGTAGTTTTGGGACTCTCCACACCAACACCCTACCTACCACCACACCACCACAGCCATGTAAACCTCCACCACTACCCTCACTACCTGCCTTTAACTGCCAGTCCTCTGTAACCTGTTATATTATCACGCTGTAGGGGGTTAGTTTTTGCCCCCCCACAATCCCCAACCAAACCCTCACTCCAGGAAATAGCCCCCCAACCGCCGCCCAACGCCGTTGCGTCATAGTCCACTCCCACCTACCACGCAGCCCTGACATCATGCAGAAAGCATGGCCACACCCTCACACTCCTATCAGCTTCTCACATTGCCCAGTGCTTGCCTGCCACCCAGTTACGTCACGAATGGCTATGCCCAATTAGTGCCG
The DNA here is from genome assembly GCF_032717465.1 of Coenobita brevimanus. Lineage (NCBI taxonomy): Eukaryota > Metazoa > Arthropoda > Malacostraca > Decapoda > Coenobitidae > Coenobita > Coenobita brevimanus. The sequence goes on from NC_137002.1 coordinate 18,902,764, forward strand.
TCGGAGGGAGGAGACAGTGCCGGAGAGAGGCTGAGAGGCTCACTTGATGCCCACCTATCGCATCGAACAGATCTTACAAGTATTTTTCAAGAATTTTCTATCTGCATTTTCATGCACTTTCTTATCACATTAATCGATTCCTTTCTACAGAGATGGCGAGCTATCTCTATAGAGTGTGAAAATTTATTCATTTACACCTGTTCATTCATTGCATTTCTCACCCCTCATTTTTCGTTCACTCTGAATTTCTCGTTCACTCACTCCTACTTCATCTCATTTTTTCCCATTAATATTCATACTCAGCTGTAAATAACGCATTCATTTCCAATCACATTCATTGTATATAAATCGTTTCTTCATATACTATAATTATTTTCGTTTATTCATTCCTTCATTCATTTAATCATCCATTTATTCATTCATTTATTCATTTATGTCCTTCCTATTTTATTGATGTCCTTTTTTAAAATGGCAGATCTCTCCCCAGTTGAATCTGATAGTGAAACGGATGATCCTGTGTGTGATGATAGTGTAACGTACCTTTGAAGTGGCAGATCTTATAGTAAGCATGCTGTAAGTTCCCTGCCTGCTACTACTACTCCTACTCCTACTGCTCCTGCCACAACTACTACCACTTATATTGACCCCACAATTGCTACCCTTAATCCAGATATATTGACTCCAGATACTCTGTATCATCTTCCCCAACTGATTCTCTTGAAGACACACAGCCTTCTCCACAGCCTCTATCCTTACCTTCTACTACACATACACCACCACTAACCATGATACACACCATTACCACTACCACAGTTCCTTCTCACGCGCCGTCTCAGCTTACTGCCGTGCCTACTTCCTCGCCTTCGCAGCCTCACTCTCTTCCTATGATGCCGACTCAGGACCCACACCTCCCTAGTCCATATATTTAGACAATGCTAACCGACCCAAATTAACGGGAGATGACAGTACAGTTTCCATCAACTACTTCCTCAGAGAGGTCGAAACAGACATTCGTAATTGTCAAATCACAACTGAACCCTTAAAGGTTTCTTGTCTAATGGGTCGCCTACACCAAGACAGGTCACTAATAGGAGCCGCTATTCATGCGGGGCACTTCAAAGATTGCCAGACATTTGATGCATACTACCAACAATTAATTCAGCTTTGTTGTCAACATTCCAATGCCGCATCTCTCATTGGGTTGACAAACCTTATTAAGCAAATGGAGGAGGATATGCAAATATCTCCCCAACATGCAAAGGTAATTGAAGCAGCTGCTACGATGAAGGCGACGAGTTCGAGATGCACCAATTGTTCCTTGGTATTTAATGGGTAACCGAAGTTGATGGAGAGCTCATGGTTTCACTAAACAATTTTGGAGATTTGTGGGGTTACCTAAGATTTATTAACGGGCCTACAGACCACCAGAGAGAACTAGCACTACAGACTGGCTATAACCCCGGTGACAAAATAGTTAACATCTCAAAGGCCATAGTAGAAAGATCCGGATCAGACTTCACTCGCCAAGCCAGTATTCACATCTCAGCCTCTCACTCCGTGGGCAGCACTGCGAGAGGACTGCACACCACCACTACTTCATCGGATTCCTCATGTTCAGGGTCAACTATGAAAAGCAAACTTAGTAATCGGTCTCACTCATAGTACCGATCACCCTCTAGCAGTTGTGTCAAACCTACTGAGCGACGAAGCAAACAATCCTCGATTGTGTGCTGGCACTGCAGTGATGTAGGTCATCGAGAGTCTAGTTGTGCATGCAAACAAAGTCGATTTTGCTCACGAGAACGGCAGCGCTCACCTTTGCGATCCAGTCGTCTTACATGCAAATATCGTTAGAATAGTACAACTAACCCCACTGACAAGTGTTGCTACCTTAAGAGCCGTCAGTCAGCGGAAGAGGAGCGTTCGGATCAGGAAAATATAACCTAACAGTGAAAGATCCGCCAGTGCCAGAAAGTAATGTAACAGAATATCAACTCCCCATTTGTCAGGTGGGACCCATAACTTCTTTAGGCCTATTCATTCTAGGGTGAAGTGAAGGGGTACGAAGCTCTTTCTTCATGGACAACGGATCTATGGTATATTTAATTTCAGACTCTCTAAACAACTATAAGGGTTGGGTTCCTCAAACCACCTGCCATTCGCCTATGCAGCGTGGATGGCTCAGAATTTCAGGTCAAAGGAAAAATCACTTTAGAAGTACAATTTGATAAAGCCTTAAAACCCTTCGACGCCGAATTTCACGTAACAAGTGATCTTAATTATCCAGTGGATACTCTCACTGGCTTTCCGACAATGGCTCAACAATCAATTGCCCTCTTACCAGCTTGTCATAGCATAGATATCAATGGGCTCCCAATCTCTAGCATGGAATATCCACTCCCAGTACTCTCCCATATAAACTCAGTTATTCACTGTCACGTGATTCCACCATTACCCGAGAGTAAAGAAGTAAACACACCACTACCTGAACAGCCATATTCACTAACATCTAGTACTACATCCTCTGATCATTTACAGGTGGATACACCCTCTGAGCATTCAGCTGTGGATCATATTAACCCCTCTAACAGTGGCACATCTGCCGACTCAGACACGTCTCATTTAACTACCTCACATAGCGTGAATGATGTTTTACAATACCGTAGAGACAAGGCGTGCAGTAACAAATCAGTGCAATTTTTGTTGCTGTATACATTTACCAAAGTCTGTTCGTGTTGTGGGTGCGAAAGCAGGAGTGGATGTACTAACCTTACCTGAGATGTGTTGTGTGAATGGCTTAGTTTATGAGTCGGCATTGTGTACGATGCTGGAGGATAGCTCATGCTACTTGTATTTAGCCAACACTACTAATGCTCCACTTTAGCTGCGTACAGGGACAGATTGGCATACCCAGCAATTGTACGTGTGTGCCAAAATCCTCCACTCTCTGTTGTAGATGTGTGCTCGGTTACTCAGTCCACCGACATTCCATCTAATCTTGAATCTTATGTGAAACAGAGTGATCACCCAGAATACAAGCAGTCAATTTCTTAATCTGAGAGACTGTGGTAGGACCCCATATTATATCTACAAATCATAATAGATAGATAGATAAATAGATAGATAGAAGCAGGGAGTCAGATGATGAGAAGGTGTTGTGTCTGCGAGAATCGAGCAATGCTAAACATGCTTACACTGAGGAAAGCTGACGACAGCGGCCAGTAAGGAGATGATGCAGTTAGCTGTCAGCAGTCCTCTAGTGAACAAAGACCTAGTCCATCCACGAGGAACACATGTGACACACCCCTGCTACACCAGAATTTAGGAAAGAGAGCTCAGACGGAGATTAGCCACCGAAGAGGCAACAGAGAAGGAGACAAGCGACCCTAGAGAGAGGTCGAGACGGAGATTAGCCTTAGAATAGAAAGAGAGAGAGATAGCGAGACAGGGAGGTAGCTACCCGGGACTTATACTCTTCCCATAGAGAGACCTGTTTAATATTTCCAAGACAAATAAAAATAGTCCCATACTATTCTTTACCTCTCCCGTCACTACATGACATCTGGTGGGGAAACTACTACAAGATATAAAAGCCGCTCGACCACAAGTCTAAAATATACTTCTCTACAAGTAACTACAAAGTCTTTATGACATTTGGTAGCAGCGAACGTATACGAACCTCGTCTACGAATCAACATTAAATTCCTACAAAATATCAAGATTGAAAACAACCAACAACATCAGCTCCTGACAGTATTCTCTCCATCCAGCCCCCTCCGTCTCCCAGATCATTACGCTGATGCAGAGGTCAAGAGATCACTCGACGCCTTGCAAGTAGCTTAACGACAAACCAGCAAATCTGCGGACATCGTCTCCGAATTAAAAGCAAATTTCTACAAAAGCAACCGAGACTACAAGATTAGCTTCAGTTCTACAGTGAATCCTACAAATTACAGCCTACAGTGCAAATAGTCTACAAGTCTACGACGAATCAGCGAACTACAGCCATCTACAATCAACTACAATTAACAACTCTACGTCGTCTGTATAATCTTCTACACGCACCTACAAGTAGCGGCAGTCTTCATCCCACAACGAGTAAATCACTAGAGAAAAGGACCGAGAAAACATCGACATAGAAAAACGGAACAAACAAACGAAGAGTGAGACACGACTCATAACTCATCTTACTCACTCATCTTCACTCAAGTTACTCATCGCTACTCATTCACTCACCACAGCTACCAGTGTGGGAAGTTGAGGTCATCATGCGTGCTTGCTGAACAGACGCCACGTCAGTCAACACACCACCTGCACCACCACTCACACCATTCCCACCACGGTAAAAATTAGTGAGTTACATAGTTACTTCATTTATACAATACACAGTGATAGACAATAAGCTTCTGCACAAACATATAAAACGTGCTGTATAGTTACAGTTTAAATACACATACTTACTTCAGTTATCTGCATAACTCAAACACTAAATAATCACCAACAATAAATATTCTACACAGTATATATTCATTCATTTATTATAACATTTATTTATTACCAACGAGTGTTACCATTTATACCTACATAAAATACGTGTTTCATACATACAACTATACATTATTATATCTACAAAGTGATAAAGAAAATATACAATCACAGTTACTCAGTGAGCAATTAAAGGAACTGCATTAAACATTTATTAATTAAAGCTACCGAGTGGAAACAGATAAATTAAGTTACAAGGTAAACTAGAAAAAAAAAATGGCCAACACAAATGCCGTTAGCAAGAGTGAACATCTTCAACACAATCGTGAAGACAATGATTTCCACACAGTGCTGACACACTTATTACTCACGATAGGTACAGGTGAACAACAAGTCAGTGTATATAGTTAATACTGTATATATGTATATATTTTTTATATAAAATAACAAAATATGGGACTATATAATATCATTTTATAGTATCTGTGCAATATACACTAAACTTTAAAAAAGTATCCCAAGGAAATTAACCAGTAATTATGCAACCATGAACAAAATGGAAAAAGTGTACACAAGCAAAGAGAAACAAACTATAGAAAATCAATACATACAAAAAAAAGAAAAAAAAAGAAAGAAAAGTAAGAAAGAAAAAAGAGAAATAAAGTAAGATCACATAACAAACAAATGAAAATAAGTGTAAGTGTTACTACATATGCCAAAATACCACATAAACTACAAACAAATAAACAAATTGTTGTCTCCACAAACAAGTGGCATGACACATCATCACTATCATCGACCGCAACATATGTTAGGACTGCAGTTATTACAATTATGTACTTACAAACGATATGTAACAATTATGTAACGACAAACGATTGCATTATGTTACACTAGCTACAATTATGTACCTACAAACGATATGTAACAATTATGTAACGACAAACGATTGCATTATGTTACACTAACTACAATTATGTACCTACAAACGATATGTAACAATTATGTAACGACAAACGATTGCATTATGTTACACTAACTACAATTATGTACCTACAAACGATATGTAACAATTATGTAACGACAAACGATTGCATTATGTTACACTTTGCCAATTATGTAACAGTTGCATTAACAAGATGTAACTTTTATGTAACTTTAACTACAATTATGTACCTACAAACGATATGTAACAATTATGTAACGACAAAACAGTTGCATTAACAAGATGTAACTTTTATGTAACTTTAACTACAATTATAAGGCCAAGACACTTATGTAATAGTTGCATTAACAAAATTTAACTACAATTATAAGGCCAACACATGTATGCATTTCACTATAATAACCCAAGTACATACTGTATTACAATTAAATAATTTACTTTAATACATTATTTCAAATATGTATACAACTTATTTCAAATGTAATATTACTTAATAATCTCTATTTACTATGAATAATATATGTATACAATATTCATACAGTTATGTTAATTTACACTATTATGTATTTCACTTAATTAGCTTATAAGTTCATTATAATGTGTATGTAGTATGTAATAATATATTATAACTATTAAATGTCGATGGTACGCCATTTTTGCGCAGCCGAGCAGTGTGGTAGGACCCCATATTATATTTACAAATCATAATAGATAGATAGATAAATAGATAGATAGAAGCAGGGAGTCAGATGATGAGAAGGTGTTGTGTCTGCGAGAATCGAGCAATGCTAAACATGCTTACACTGAGGAAAGCTGACAACAGCGGCCAGTAAGGAGATGATGCAGTTAGCTGTCAGCAGTCCTCTAGTGAACAAAGACCTAGTCCATCCACAAGGAACACATGTGACACACCCCTGCTACACCAGAATTTAGGAAAGAGAGCTCAGACGGAGATTAGCCACCGAAGAGGCAACAGAGAAGGAGACAAGCGACCCTAGAGAGAGGTCGAGACGGAGATTAGCCTTAGAATAGAAAGAGAGAGAGATAGCGAGACAGGGAGGTAGCTACCCGGGACTTATACTCTTCCCATAGAGAGACCTGTTTAATATTTCCAAGACAAATAAAAATAGTCCCATACTATTCTTTACCTCTCCCGTCACTACATGACATCTGGTGGGGAAACTACTACAAGATATAAAAGCCGCTCGACCACAAGTCTAAAATATACTTCTCTACAAGTAACTACAAAGTCTTTATGACAAGACTATCGTGAAATCGTAGCCCTACCCGGTGAGAACATGGGCAAAACAAGCTTAGTACAGTACCAATTTACATTACAGCCTGGAGCTCAGCCAGTACATATACCTGCCTACCATTTACCACACAGCCAATGCCAACAGGCTGATCGTCTTATTCAGGACATGGTTGACAACGAGGTCGTTGAATACTCTGACAGTCCATGGAACAGCCCACTATTTCTCGTTCCTAAGAAAAGTGGTGAGTTAGGACCAGTGATGGATTACAGATGCGTGACTGCACTGACTGTCTCAGACAGATTTCCAATTCCTGTACTCACTAACTTGCTGGAATCTTTAGGCGAGAACAATTGTGTTTTCTCCTCCCTAGACCTTTTGAGTGGCTACTGGCAAGTAGAAATGGTGGAATCATCTCGTCCTATCACTGCCTTCAGCACCTCATCCAGGCATTACCAATTCAATAGACTTCCGTTCTGCTTGAGCAATGCACCATCGGCGTTCATGAGGCTAATTCATATAGTTTTCACCGGCACGATAGGTCACTCAGTCTTTGCTTATCTAGACGATGTCAATCACTAGTCACTCAGCAGAGGAACACTTAGAAAAATTGGCCGAAGTGTTCGCTAAACTCAAACAAGCTGGACTTAAAATCAAACTGTCAAAGTGCCACTTCTTACATAAGAAACTTCAATTCCTAGGACATGTCGTTGACGCTCACGGAATTCATACATCAGATGACAAGGTCAGAGCCATAACAAACTTCCCTACTCCAACCAACACCGATACAGTATGCAGTTTCCGCAGTCTTAGTGGCTATTATCGTTGTTTTATCAACGGGTACGTCCAGATAGCTGCGCTGTTAACAAAACTGCTAAAGAAGGATGCATCTTTTGTGTGGGCTGATGAACAAGCAACTGCATTTACATAACTGAAAAATGCCCTGGCACAAGCCCCGGTTTTGGCATTCCCTGATTATTCAAAACCATTTCTTCTCTGTACTGATGCTTCCGGAGTAGGCCTAGGTGACATTCTCATGCAAAATGACTCCGAAGGAAAGAAACGTGTCACTGCCTACGCCAGCTGTGCGTTAAACTCCACAGAAAAGAATTACAATGTTACTGTAATAATATCCACCTCAGTCCTGCACCATCTTTGAATATGCTTGGGGTTTCATTCACTTATCTTGGAAAGATCATATTGCATCTCTTCTAAAATCTGCTTCCAAGAGATTGAATGTGCCTTCTTTACTCTTGCACAGTTGTTGACTTTATACAGGGGTTTTATTCACCCTGTTTAGAGTACAACTCTCATGTGTGGGGAGGCTCCCCACATACAGCTCTTCTCAATAGGGTGGAGTCAAAGGCTATTCGTCTCATCAATTCTCCTCTCACTGGCTCCCTTCAACCTTTGTCTCTTCACTGTGCTGTTGCCTCTTTATCTCTTTTCTATTGCTATTTCAATGGTCACTGCTCCTCTGAACTGTCTGCTTGCATCGCTCCACATCTATGATGGGCATGTAGCACCCGTCTAGCAACAAACTCTCATCCCTTTGCTGTCCATCTCTCTAATGCAAGAGTTAACCGTTACTCTCAGTCCTTCATTTATGCAACAGGTCAACTCCGGAACTGTCTCCCTCTGTCTGTATTTCCTACTTCCTATGATCGCCTGTCTTTCAAACACAGTGTGTCCAGACATCTCGAAATGAATGGATCTTGAAGTTGGCTCTCTTTTGTATTGTTTTTGTTTCTTTCTAGGAAGGAACGTTAGCAGGCTCAGCCTTTGGTTCCTTCTTCCTCGCATTAAAAAAAAACTCATTGGGAATCTCAAGCCGTGGTCTGGTCTCTGAAGCATTTCTGCAACATCATCTACGGTTATCCTGTTCACATCCAAACAGACCATCTTCCCTTATGTGATCTGTTTCTGGGACGTAAACTTACCAGTCGACTTGCACGTTGGGCAGTCACTGTGAATGACTATAATCAGACATTTGAATATGTTCCTGGGAAGTCCAATGTCGTAGCCAATGCCCTCTCGCGGCATGTAGCCACAGTCTCAACTGGTTGCAATATAAACTTAGCTTTCAGTTATGACACACTCCATGGGTTCCAGCATGTGGACCCTATATGGTCACAGGTTATATATTTTCTAGAATCAGGCGATGATTCTTCCTTGCCCAAGTTACCAGTCCCTGTATCTGATTTCTTCCTCACAGTGAACTGCTCTATAAACACTCAGTACTGAAAGGTAACAATGTACCACACTGCGAAGTTAAGCAACTAGTCATTCCAACAGACTTAATTCCCGCTGCTCTTCATCTAATCCACGACACCCCTCATGTATCACACCCTGGCAAAGACAGAAGCTTACGGCAAGCACGTCTATCATATTATTGGCCCATATGCGAATGGATATAGAAGTGCACTGCGATGTATGTTTATCGTGTGCCCATCAATAAGGGAACAACTTGTCAGCCTGCTCCTATATTGCAGTACCCAGTACCGTCAAAGCCTTGGCAAACTGTCCCTCTTGATCTTCTGAAACTGCCTCATACAGAATCTGGCTTTGTCTGCCTATTAATGATAGTCAATTATTTCTCTAGATTCGTTATCTTTGTCCCATTGCGTGACGAATCTGCTAACGCAGTGGCACATGCCTTTATTAATCCAGTAATTTGCCATTTCACAGCACCAGAAGTAATTTTAACTGATAACTGTTCAGAGTTTAATAATTCAGTGCTGGAAGAAATTTGTCTTCGATACGGAATTAGGAAATACAGCATAGTGGCCCATCATCCAGCCTCGAATGGTCTAATAGAGCTCCAGAACAGGAAGATATTGGAGAGTCTGCATCACATAGTGGGAGATCAGACTTCCACTTGGGATGAGTGGATCACACAGGTAGCTGCTTCAATTAATTCATCCATCAATAAGTCAGTTGGTGAAACACCAGTCTCTGTCATCTATGGCTTTGACAAAAGACTACCTTATTCATTGTTGCAATCCAAATCTGATCCGATCTACAACTACGATGACTATATGCAAGTCCACTTGTCCAACTTCCAGAATATTCATAAATATGTTCAGGATAATCTGGCCCTTACAAATGCAGAAATGGTACCTAACCAACATGCCGCTGCCTCAGATGTTACCAGGCAAGTAGGTGACTTAGTTTTTGCCCCACATCATGACAGAGATTCAAAACTAGATAGTCAATTCTTGGGTCCCTTCCATGTCATATCCCGTAAGAATAAATTCGAAATAAAAGATCCGTACAAGGCAGAGACAACATGGGTGCATGCAAACGATCTCAAACGTGCATCGAAGCGCATAGTCTTGGAAGAGCCACTGGGAGACGCCATGTCTTCTCCTCAACAATGAGATGCTTCTTCTTCAAGTCTTTCTTCTGACACTCCTACTCCACCTTCCCCTACTACTGAAAACTATCATGCCAAATTGCGTTCTGCCACTAAGTCTCTTGCATAACGCTATCATTTCACACTCTCATCCTCCTCTTCATTAACATCACCTCTAACATCAATTCATTTTATAGGAAAGATGTTGTGGGTCTACGTGCTGGCAGTGCTGACTCTGGTCAGGTCTGGATCGGGTGAGGACGATGGTGTCGTACGGCCCGGGGCCTTGGTTGGTGCAGGAGGCGAGGTAATGATGGTGAAGAATGTAGTCTTCTTGCATTACAACCTAGAGCCACTGGCCGCCGTGGCCATCACCCTGCCTGACTTTGCACGTCAGCTAGAGGACCTACCGGAACTCCTGTCAGGTATTAAGGACCAACATCCTACAGATATATTTGGTACCCACTCTGCCTACCCATCTGCTGGAAACTGGATTATGTTCATTACCAGTTCAACCGCCTCCAAGATTCCTTCCCTAACCAAACACCCGTGGGCCGTTCACGAATGAAACGTGGACTCTTTGATCATGGAGGAGAAATTCTGAGTGGATTATTTGGTGTAGCGACTGTCCGTGACCTTTCTGGATTTAAGGAACACTTGGTTCAATAAGCAAATGCCCTAGAGTCTCAGGAAAAGGTAATAAGTGTTCAACATTCTGTGCTACAAGACTTCACACATCATTTAAATTATGTTACAGACACGTAAAATAATTTTACCGGAATTCTTAAGCATGAAGTGTCGAAAGTAAATATTGTATCAAATTGCTATATGTGAAACTACACGTAGATAATTTGCAAGTTTCTCTGGACTCTCTTGTCTCCCAAGTTTCTAGATTAATTTGTATTCTAGTCAATGCTGTCGATGGTCGTGTCACCCTAGATTTAGTACCTATCTCTGACCTTCGCTCTACATTGGAATGGGCTCACTCCACTTTCGACTTGTCTCCTGTGATTTTTCATTTTCTTCTTTAGAACACTACTACCCAGTAGTAGAGGCCACATTCCATACTAAAGATATAATTGTTCATATCCCTCTTCGTTCTTCTATCACATTCGACCTCTTTCACATCATTCCCTTTCCCTTCTGGTACAATAATTCCCTGGTACAACCCTCTGTCTCTTCAAAGTACTTCTTTCTTGCCCATGATCATCTTTATTTTGCCTTCACTTCCTCCAGTGACCTCGACAGATGTGCTTTTCTTACACCAAACTCTCGAGTTTGTGCTGCATACCACCTAACAATCTTTCCTGGTAGCGTTGCTCCTTGCGAATCTGCATTAATCCGTAACTTCTCAGTACAACCTGTCTGTACCTTTGTTCCGGCCCCCAAGCTCCAAGTGCACCATGCTTGTCTGAATCATATCCGCTATTTTTTCTTTCATGTTTCAACTCCTGTCCGTTCACTATCCGCAACTGGTTTGTATAAGGCCCCTGATTATTGTACAGTAAATTCCGAATCAGCAATAACCCATACTACACATTGTCACTTCGCACTTCGCTCCCACAAATATGACATCTTCGAACCCAATAATACTACCCTTCATCTACCAACAGACAATCTTTCCATCACATCAGACAACCTACATATGTTGAACTTTCTAAATCAGTCTGATTTCCTTATGAACTAATTTTCTTTGGCCTTTAACCGCTCCTGGGTATATCCAGTCTTTGTATTTCCTCCAGTGGTGCAATGTCTTATTGGATATCTTGTTACTGTATGTATCCTATACTTCTGTGTCAAGCGAATGGACAAAAGACTGCACGAGATCCGTATTGCAACAAAGTTAGTGCGACAAGCAAGAGACCTGGAAACTGGTAGTTCTAAGTGACACTCATTATGACTGGTGAAGATGTGAAGATCATACTGAAGAAAAAAAAATCCCTGTGGAAAATTGAATATTGAGCTAACTGAAACAAAATGTAATAATATCAATATAATTACTACACAGTGAGTCAAGGGCATGAAAACTAGTAAAATACAAATAAGATAAGGGAAATGAATGTATGATCACTCTCAAACAGTGCCTTCTATGTAAGATAAACTATAGTGTATTCAGTGGTGCCTTCAGTTGCTGTTACCAATGATTACTATATATATATTTATATATATATATATATATATATATATATATATATATATATATATATATATATATATATATATATATATATATATATATATATATATATATATATATATATATATAAAGTCTTTCATTTATAAATTTGATCAAACCTATATATGTATACTATCACTATGCTTCTCATATGCTACATTCCTAGTTAATTCGTAACCAATACCATCATAGTGTATTGTTTACATTCTACTTTTGCATTTATTAATACTTATCACCTTCCTTGCCTTTTCAGCATGGCCATGTACTGCAAATATATTTCTATGTTGTATCCAACTTCTTACATTATAGTATAATACCCCCTTTATTATTATACTCCCATGTAGTCCCCAGTAAACTGTATAATCTATCCAATTACACTCTTGCCACATTATGATTTGATGCCTCCACTGTTGTGTCAAGAGGCACTTTTTTTTTTTTTTTTACGTGGGGGAAAATTGTTTATTACCATCTGTAATAATATGTAGTATTTAAGTATAGCATGTAAGTGTATTGTAAGTATGATCTAAGGAGGGCGCCATTGATTGCTTACTAAGGTCTGGCCTGATTCAAAATCTGCTGAACTCTGAGTTTAAGGGCGTGCCATTCCTAGCCAGCTCTCTCTCCAGCAATTAGCAACAGCCAGGGATGAGTAAGGGTGGTGATTATACAGCTGTGAGGAGATTATAAGGCTGTGCCCCATCCTGGCAGATTCTTAACCAATGACCTCCCCCAATCCCTACAGATTTTTTTATCTTGTTTTTCCTGACTAAAACTTTGACTTTTTATCAGAAACATTGAAAATTCATAGAGAAATCACTCACCTGAGGTTTAAAATACTGGATACAGGTAACAGTACCCCTTACCTTACTGCATTTTCTATGGGGCTGGCTCCAGAGAAAACGTGTTCTATGGGAGGGGTAATTATTCCACACCAGTCATAAAAGGTATTTATTTATTTATTTGGTAGGGTTTTATATGTAGTACAAAAGTATATTGGTTTTCACACAGTAATATAGGTGATATAAGCATTGTTTCAGTCACCAAACACATCAACATACCTCACCTTTTTTGGTGACATTACCTGATCATCATTTCTGACTGTTTCTTCCTCTAATGCTACGTAAACTTTGTCCTCCACATTGTCATCGATTGGAGAATCACTCTGGCCTTGAATTTCGTACTGTGGCTTGACATGTCTTTACTGGTCAGGTCACTGGTAACAGGTGAATTGCCGAGACAATGGCGTCCGGGGGGGTGGAGGTCATGCACGGTAAGGCATTGTGGCATCTGGTAGAGGAAGGCGGCCTGTGTATACGTACCAAAAATCACACACAAAATTTGAAAAATGTGCAGATGACGGACCTTGCAATTGCAGCATATTTATATACGTCAATGGGAGTCACAGTGACAAAATGTTCGGATGTATATATACGCCAATGGGAGTCGGCGGGTTAATACCTTTTCAGAAAACCACTTCAGGACTTTGAATTCACCTACGACTGATGTCAAGGGGGATTTAACAATGGTGATGGTGATGGTTATGGTGGTGTATGTGATGGTGATGGTTATGGTGGTGTATGTGATGGTGATGGTTATGGTGGTGTATGTGATGGTCATGGTTATGGTGGTGTGTGTAGAGATGATGGTTATAGTAGTGGTGGTGGTGGTGAAGGTTATGGTTATTGTGGTGGTGGTTAATGGTGAGGGTTCTACGTAGTATATCTGCAGTTCTGAGGAGCACTGGTAGTACAAAAAGTTAAAGATTTCTCACATCTTGAAAGGGTTGGGTAATATCATGGAGACAAATGCGTGTGAAATGATTTATTACATTTACTCACTCAATGTAGTGTGCTGCTCTCGAGTGTCTGCCTTTTCCTCCCCTCCATCCTTCTTTCCTTCCATCCTCTTCTGTCTTTCTTTCCTTCATTCTTTCCTGTTCCTTCTGCCTGTGGGTGACTCTACACTGAATAACAAACCAGATGGTGTTGTTAAACAGGTTGGAGCCGGTGGTTGAGGGTATTCTTAGGGATGAACAGGCTGGTTTTAGAAAGGGACGTGGTTGCAATGATCAGATCTTTATAGTTAGGCATTTGATGCAGCAAGTTAATGAAATGAGAGTACCGTTAAGTCTTTGTTTTGTTGATTTTGAAAAGGCTTTTGATAGTGTTTCGAGAGAGACTATGGGGAAGATCATGAGACATTACGGAATACCAGAGGAGTTTGTGAGGGTCATTATGAACATGCATGAGGACACATTTTGTAAAGTGATGGTTGATGGTTGTCTGAGTGATTCGTTTGAAGTCAAGTCCGAGTAATTCAAGGTGGTGTTCTATCGCCTTTACTATTTATATTGGTCATTAATTACATTATGAAACGCGTTGGAACAGAAACCGGTGCAGGTATACTTTGGGGAGAGAACAGGAAACTTTTGGATTTAGATTATGCAGATGATATAGTTTTGATTTGTGATGGGCCAGAAGAGATGCAGAGAGTGTTGGACTGTTTGGTGAGTGAAGGTCGCAAGGTGGGTTTGGTTATTAATTGTGGAAAAACTGAAATAATCAATATGAATATGGAAAATGCGCAGGAATGTGTAATTGGAGGTATGGTTGTAAAGCAAGTTGATAGGTTTAAATATTTAGGTACTTATTTAGCCAAGGATGGTTCTTTGAACTTTGAATTCGAGGAAAGGTTAAAGAAGGCTAATCAGGCAATGGGAATGCTTAAAAATATTTGGAATAATAACAATTTTTCTGTGCATACAAAAATCAAACTTTATAAGGTAATGGTTAGGAGTATCTTAATTTATGGACACGAGTCTTGGTACAGCACAGTGACTATGGAAAATAAATTCTTTGGTGTTTGAAAATAAAGCACTTAGAAGAATATTAGGAGTTAAGTGGTGGGAAAGGATACCAAATAGTAGAATTAGAGAAATAACGGGAGTGCAGCCGATCGATGAATATGTTAGATTCTCACGATGGAAGTGGCTGGGACATGTGTTTAGGAGACAGGGAATAGTACGAGGTACACCAGGGTGGGTGGCACTTGGTAGGAGAGGTAGAGGAAGGCCTAAAGAGACGTGGGTGAGGACAATGAGACGGGAAGCTGGAGATGAGTGTTGGGGAGATCTTGAGGAGTTAGCACAAGATAGGATGTGGTGGTGTGAGTTCATCGAGGCCCTATGCATCCCCGAGGGTGCCACAGGAAATGATTGATTCCTGTACGCCAGGAAACCATTTACTACGCTTGGTGGTAAACACATAACCAAATTTTAACGCCTGGTAGTTTAATGGGTAATTACAGTGCTTCATTTGATTTGAGCCAATGAAGGTTTATATCCAAGGGGTGGTTGCGGTTTATTGCTCGTGTAATGCCACTTAGGGATGAGTGAGGCTGGTCACTCTTATCTTAAATGTTAGGACCCAGTTGTCTTGCCCCGGGCTTCTACGCTCCTCGTGGGGCAATGTAGGATTGGATGATGATGATAAAATCAGTGCAAGTGTGGTCAGTGAAATGACCAACAGCGACCCCTGGTAACGCATTCTGAATGAAAAGGCAAACTCATTTAACCCAGGGAGGGAGGCAAAAACAAATAAAAACTGTGCCTGAGGTTTATTGGGTCGTCCATATCAGGGGAGAGGCGGCAGGGCGGGGAGAGTGAAACTACACACACATACACACACACATACGGGTAAACAGCTATGTATAGAGTGCAATGGTTTGTGTAAACATATTCACTTACATAAATTAATAAGGTAGCAGGATTGTAATGGAAATGTATGAAGGTCGCATTAATCCTTCACAGCCACATGTGTTTACTAAGCTGGAAAAATTCCTGTATGGATGGAGTTAGTTAGAATGTAAAAAAGATATCATACTAAACGCCCTACACAGAGATTAACTCTTCACTGATACAGGAAGGGGACACCTTCTCGTGGTGGCACTGATGGTACTGAAAGATTCCACTGCCATCTTATACAAACATGTCTCAACTCACCCATGCCCCAAGTGAAGCGTGGTGAACTGAAGGAAACAAGTATCTTCAGCCTGCAGTCCACCGGGTTCACGCAATTAAGAATGAGGCAGCACGCCTGAAGTTCCTAAGCAGTGGCGTCCACAGGATTTTTGTAAGGGGGGGACAAAATAAAAGAAATACATATATGTGCGGTATATCAAAATACAAGCACTCCAAATAGGCATAGGCATATACTTACATGAGTTACATGACTTACATCAAATGCATAGTAACAGAATGAATGCATCATCTCAAATCACTCAATCATCCTTGAACAAGAACTGAAGCTGTCGAATTCCAAGCTTGCCCCCCCCCCCCTCCGGACGACCAGGTTTCTAACATTGAACTGTTCTTTATGGTGAATAAAATGGTCTGGTAAGAGAGAAAAAAAGTTGAAAATATATAATCGCTAAAGAAGAGTTACTGGAGTTTCTCTCTCTCTCTCTCTCTCTCTCTCTCTCTCTGCTGCATTGCGGTAGATATTGGCGTGCCTAAATATTAGCACATATCGGTGGCAATAGTGTATGTTATGGATGTCATCGAAAACAAAGGGTGAATATGATTTCACCTACGTTGAACGAACACACACAGACACACACACACACACACACATACAAAGCACGGAGGAGACCAGACACACGCCGACATCGCTCCATGCACGGCCAACCTGGCCAGAGGAATTACCTCAATTTGTATCTTAATATGAGTCAAGCTCTGTACCAGGTTAGACCAAATGGTGTTCTAATATATATATATATATATATATATATATATATATATATATATATATATATATATATATATAAGAAGTTTTAAAGCAGGACTTGTTCAAACAGAAAAGAAAACAAATTAGAGTAAGAATGCACACAGTCAGCTGATCGTTGTTTAGTCTACAATCTGCCCCAGGGAATGTAAGTACCATATGTGTTTTTAGTACTGCAACATGAACACATACTTTAGTAAAGCAAATTTGGAAGAGAAAAGGGATAAAGGTAGAAAGCAGGACGATGATTTCTACCAAGAACTGGTTGAAATTGAGACTCATAACAAACTGGTTGAGCGAGTACACAGGCTTGAGACTGCTTTTCAAAATGAAATTGATGAAATTAAGAAACAGATGCATTTGCAAAAGGAAGAAATACAAAAATTAGGAAAGGAAGTCAACAAGAAAGACATAACTATAGGAGAGCTATCAATTGAAGTGGGTACACTTAGGAGAAAAATTAGTGAAATGGCAAGTATAGTAGTTCAAAAGTGATACAGAGACAATTAGGCAAGTAAGCAGTCTGATAGATCAGAGCAGTGATATTGAGAAGATAACACAGGTGAATGAAGCTGTGCAAAGCTACAAAAATGATGTGGAAACCACATATCCTGAAATGGTGAAAGTAAAGAAAGACTTAGAAACAAGGGTGGAAGAAAAAAGCATTAAAAAGGAAGTGAAAAGAATAATCCAAAGCAATCCTAAGTTAGTCAGAGATTCAGTAGATATCAACAAATCTATAGTAATCACTGCTATGGAAGAGGAAGAAGTAAAAAACAAGATCTCAAGAGACAAAAAGGAGATGGCAAATGTAATGGGCATATTGAAAGAAGAATCAGAGGAAATCTGTAGTAAAGACATAGAAGAACACAAAAGGTTAGGGAAATACGAAAGAAGTAAATCAAGACCCCTAAAGGTAACCTTCCAGAGTGTAAACACCGTGGAGGAGATACAAAAAAATGCTAAGAATCTTATGGAAAAAGAGGAGTTCAAAAATGTATGGATAAAAAGATGGCTAACACAAGAGCAACTGGAATTATTGAAAGAGAAGAGGGAGGAAGCAAAAACAAAAAATGAGGGAAGATCAGAGGAGGAGAAGAACACATTTTTTTTACAAAGTAATTGGATTGCAGGTACGAAAGTGGTACATAAACAGGAGGGAATAAAAAGGAGGAAGGTAGTAGAACCAAATCATGACAGGTATATAAACAAGATGATTAAGTTGATATACTCAAATGTGGATGGAATGGTATCTAAATTATTAGAGATGAATGATTATGTAAGAGAAAATGAACCATACATAATATGCTTAACTAAAACAAAATTAACACCAAGGATATCAAATGACATCCTAAACTTAGAGGAATATAATATATGGAGAAGAGATAGGAACTTTAAAAAAGGAGGAGGAATTATAATATTAACTAAGAAAAATCTAAAAGTCAAAGAAATAGAATTAGATATACCCTCACAAGTAGAACTGATTGCAGTAGAGATAAATACATCTGAAGGGAAAGTAATTGTAGCCAATTTGTACATGCGACCCAGATCACACAAATGGGAAAGAGACGAATATGAAGACCTGGCGGAGAGTACAATTCAGAGTTTAAGAGCAGTACTACATAAAACGGAAGAGAAATAAAAAAGAATTAAACTAACTGGAGATTTTAATACAAACATAAATTGGAATGGTTGTGAGTAAAAGTTGGAGAAAGAGCATAAGACAGTATGGAACAGTTGGGTCAAGGATTGTGTGTGTAAAGTTGAAAGTTGGAATACAAATGTGGTCGATTGTGTGTGTGTATGCGCCAACGCAAGATCGTGCTAGAAGAGTGAGAGAAGAGTTCTGGACAAATGTAGAAGTGTGCATGGAAAAGTTTGGAAGGAATGAGAGTGTTTTTGATCGGTGATATGAATGGTAAAGTTGGGAATGTGAAGGTGGATGGAATAGTTGGTGAGTGGGGTGTGCCTGCTGAGATAGACGAGAATGGGAGTGCGTTAGTGGACATTTGTGCTGGAGGGGGGGGGGGTTGGTGATAGCTAATACCCTCTTCAGGCATAAAATGATCCACAGGTATATATGGCTAGTGATGAGAAGGGTGGGTGGTGAACTGAATGAAAGGAAGGCAATGATTGATTATGTGTGTGTGGATGAAAGGATGCGAAGATGTGTAATGGATGCAAGAGCTTATAGAGGTTGGGGGAGGGGACTTTCTGACCACTACTTGGTGGTGGCCAGAATTAGGATTCAAGTAAGATGGAGGAAATAGAAGAAGGGAAAGACGAGAGGAAGTAGTAGTTGCAAAGAGAGTGGAAAGGTTACAAGAGGATGAGAAAAAGGAAGAGTATAAGAGAGAAGTGGAGGAACGATTGGGCAAATATGATTTGGAGCAGATGGGAGACGTGGAAGGTGTGTGTAGGATATTTACAGAAGAAATATGTGCAGCATGTGATGTCGTGTGCGGAAGGAAGAGAAGACGGAGGGGGGTGCAAGGAACAGCGTGGTGGACTGAAGAGGTGAAACAGGCTGTGGCACAAAAGAAGAAAGCATACAATGAATGGATGAGAAATAGGGGCGTGGAAGAAGTTGAGAGGCGGAAGAGAGAGTTATATGTAGAAAGAAAGAGAGAGATGAAAAGATTAGTAAGAGAGAGTAAGAAGAGAGTGGATGAGGAATTTGGAAGGAATTTGAGTGTAAAGTGGAGGGACTGTAAGAAAATGTTCTGGAAAGAGGTGAAAAGAGTAAGACAGGGTGGAAGTGAAGTTAGCAGAGGAGTGAAAGATAAAAATGGTAGATTACTAGTGGAGAAAGGAGAAAAAGTGAACAGATGGAGAGAACACTTTAAGGAATTGTTGAACATAGAGGATGGAAGTAATGCGAGTATAAGTGGCTGGGGAATGGCTAGGAGAAGAAGGGAGGTGAGAAGACAGGAAGAAATCAGTAGGATACAAGTTGTGGAAGCAATGAAGAAAGTTAAATCGGGGAAAGCCCCAGGAATTAATGGAGTGTGTGGTGAAATGCTGAAGCATGGGGGAGAGATAGTAGTAGAATGGATGTGGAAGATGTGCAGATTGGCCTGGGAGGAAGGTAGAGTCCCGGAGGATTGGAAGTCAGGTATAATTATTCCCTTGTACAAAGGAAAAGGGGAAAAAAAAGTGTGTGGTAATCATAGGGGCACTTGTCTTCTTATTATAATTGGAAAAGTGTATGGTAGGATATTTATTGACAGAGTTAGAGAAAGAACAGAGAAATTAGTTGGAGAAGAACAGGGAGGCTTTAGGAAGGGAAGAGGTTGTGTAGATCAGATATTCATTCTTAGATCTTTAGTGGAAATGTTTCTAGAGAAGGGAAAGAAGTTGTATGCGGCTTTCATGGATTTGGAGAAAGCATATGACAGGGTGGATAGACAAGGATTGTGGGAAGTGCTAAGAATATATGGAGTAGATGGGAAGTTGTTGAATGCTGTGAAGAGTATGTACGATGGTGCGAAGGCTGCAGTGCGTGTGGATGGTGAACTAAGTGAATTTTTCTCTTTGAAAGTTGGGTTGAAACAGGGATGTGTCATGTCTCCGTGGTTGTTCAATCTGTACATGGGGTACATGGTAGGGTAGTGGATGTTGGAGTGGCCCTGGTGAGAGAGGATAGTGTTTGGAAACTCCCTGTACTGTTGTTTGCAGATGATACTGTGTTCTTGAGTGAAGACGAAGGGGAGCTGCAAGGCTTGGTGGATGAGTTTGGGAGTGTGTGTAACAAACAGAATCTAAAGGTGAATGTAGGGAAAAGTAAAGTGATGGTCTTTGAGAGAGGTGAAGTCAGAGAATGTACAACGCAGTTGGATGGTGAGGAATTGGAAAATGTGAGTATGTTTAAGTACTTGGGTAGTGTGATGAGTAAGGATGGAGGTTTGGAGAGTGAAGTGCTTGAAAGGGTACAGCAGGGAAGAAAGGTTGCTGGTTCTTTGAAAGCAGTGATAAGAAACAGGGAAGTGAGCATGGAAGTGAAAAAGTTACTACATGACAGTATTGTGATACCAACTCTACCGTATGGAAGTGAAGCTTGGACGTTGTTGGAAGGACACAAGTCAAGAGTGAGAGCAGTGGAAATGAGTTATTTAAGAGGAGCCTGTGGAGTCACATGGAGAGACAGGCTGACGAATGAGGATATAAAGGAGCGTTGTGGTGTGGATATGGATGTGATAGGAAGCATTGCGTTATGAGGAACACGCTGAGGTGGTTTGGCCATGTGGAGAGGATGGAGGGTGAAAGACTGACGAAGAGAGTGTATGTGAGTGAGGTGGAGGGGGGAAGAGGGAGAGGGAGGCCGAGGATGAGATGGAGGGATGGGGTGAAGAGGTATATGAGGAAGAGGGGTATGAGTTGGGAGCAGGGCAGTGAAATGGAGGGGGACAGGGCGACTTGGAGGCGATTTGTTTGTGGCCACCCCAAACGGGATTGAGGCTTCTGGCAATAGATATATAGATAGATAGATAAATTGGAATACTCTAGATATAATAAACCAGGAAAGCTGTTGGGATCAAAAGCTCCTGGATCTTGTGCAAGAGTTTTTCCTAACGCAACATGTAAGGGAAAGCACCAGAAAAAGAGGACTCGATGTACCCTTAATGCTTGATCTCATATTTACTAGGCAAGAAAACGATATTGACAATTTAATATATCACCCTCCATTCGGCAAGAGCGACCATGCAGTACTAAATTGCAACTTCAGGATTGCATATGACATAGATAACAGCAATGAAAGTTAGAGAAAGAGCCTAAACTATAAAAAGGGAAAGTATCATGACCTAAAGAAGTACTTCTTAGAAATAGCTTGGGAAAATGAGCTTAGAGGACAAGATTTAAATGCTATATATGAAAAATTCTGTGAACTTTATGAAATAGGAGTCCAGAAGTTCATCCCACAGCTCAAAGAAGCAGAATAGAAAATAAAGAAATGGTTCAATACAGAATGTAAAAAATCAAAAGAAAAAAGAGATTTGTTGTGGAACAGATACAGAAGACACAATAGTGAAAGGGCATATAATAATTACAAACAGGCAAGAAACGATTATACAAGAATAAGGAGGGAAGCCCAAAAACAGTTTGAGGAGGATATCATAAATAAAAGTAGTGATCAACCAAAGCTATTTTACAGCTACATCAGAAGCGAAACCAAAGTAAAAGATAAAATACAATCCATTACGGACGATTGAATCACCTATACACAAGAGAAGGATATTTGTGAAGCACTAAAGAAGAAGTTCCAATCAGTTTTTACAGAGGAAAAAAATTTTGAGAGGGATTATGTGGAACATGCATGCCCACACATACTGCCAGATATACAAACATCAGAAAAAGAAATACAGGAGGAGTTAAGTAAATTAGACAAAGTAAAAGACTTTTATGGAAACTGTACCATCAAGGAGGAATTCGAGGCAACTGTATTGTTGGATGCAAGATTTCCTCATGAAAAGAAAAATGAGAACAGTACTAAGGGGAAATTACTCATCATGGAAAAAAGTGACTAGTGGAGTACCACAGGGCTCAGTGCTGGCACCAATCATGTTTTTAGTGTATATAAATGATAGAGACAGAAACACTGGAAATGAAGCCTATCTAAATATGTTTGCAGATGATGCAAAAATACAAAGGAGAATTACTAACACAGACTCTTGTAAAGAGCTACAAGAAGAATTAAATAGATTTCATGAATGGAGTAATACATGGCAAATGGAATTCAATGTGGACAAGTGTCATGTAATCAAGTTTGGTAAAAGTGGAAAAAGACCTGATTGGGATTATATGTTAGGAAATAAAACCCTACACACATCAGAAAGAGAGAAGGAACTAGGTGTGATTATCAATAACAGACTATCTCTGGCTGAACACATCAGTGAGAAGGTACGGAACATGTATACACTGCTTGCCAATATGAGAATAACATTCATATACATAAATGAAGACATGCTAAGAAGGATAATAACATCGTTCATCAGACCAACCCTAGAGTATGCATGAGTAGTCTGGAGTCCTCATCACAAAAAACACATAGACAAGATTGAAGAAGTTCAATGGGCCGCTACAAGATGGGTACCAAGCTTAAGGGATCTAAGCTATGAAGAAAGACAAATAAACTGAATCTACCATCACTACAGGAGAGAAGGAAAAGAGGTGACATGATTATGCTATATGAATGCATATCAGGGAAGGAGAAAATAGACATAAATGATTGCTTAACGTATAGGGAAGCATCAGCAAGAGGACACTGGAAAAAATTTCATAAAAAGAGAGGTGATAAAGACGTAAGGAAATTTAGTTTCCCAAATAGAGCAATTGATCAGTGGAATGCACTACCGAATGAAATAGTGTGTGCCAAAACAATTCACAAATTTAAGGATATGTACGATATATATGGTTTAAGACACGGGACAGTACGAGCTTGACTCATTCCTGTAAAGATACAATTAGGTAAGAACAATTAGGTAAGAATACACACACACACACCCACACACACACACACACTCCTGTTTCCCCTCCTCACTTGTCCTTCCACAACCATTTTTGGGATAAATAAAAGGCGATTATGGCGAGTGTTTCCGCTCTTGTGGATGTGCATGTTGTGAATATTTTTGTGTGTGAAAAAGCAGGGCAGCATTGTGTGTGTGTGTGTGTGTGTGTGTGTGTGTGTGTGTGTGTGTGTGTGTGTGTGTGTGTGTGTGTGTGTGTGTGTGTGTGTGTGTGTGTGTGCTTAGATGATTCCACAAAACTGTCTCAAGGGCAATATCTTTAAAATTTTCGTAGGATTCTAAAATATTATCTGTATCTCTTTTGTGGAGACGTTTGATATTAATATAGTGTGTTTGGCTTATGGAACTCATTACTGATTTGGCTTCATAGGCTAACACAGCGTGGAAGTTAAACGTTTTCAGTTGGGGCAACTTTTATTTTTCTCTGTTATAGTCACAGTCGTGTTTGTGTGCATTGATTGTTTCCGGATATCCCTTCAATCATCATCCATTGTTTTTTGTCCCTTCAGGAGTGTAGGGACCCGCGGCTAGGCTATATTGTCCTGACATTTAAAGCGAGGGTGACCAGCTTCACTTGCCCCGGTGTGGCATTATGTAAGAGAAAAATCTCAGCTCTTTTTCCGATGTAAACCCTTTCATGCTCAATCCGGTTGAAGTGCCTTAACCCGCTAAACCATCAGGCCCCATTTGGTTGTACGGTTACCACCTAGCGTAGTAAATGGTTCCTTGGTTTACAAGAAAGTGTTTGGCTTGTCACTCAGTGCAGAGTCTAGAGTCAGCTAAAGGCAGCGCTACATCAAGTAAGTAATGAGATTACCTGAATCAGAAGGAATGTAGAAGCGAAAGAGAAAGGCACTTTAGGTAATACAATAAATCATCACTGGAGACGAGGGAAGATTGAGTTTATTTGTGGATAAAAGGAGGAGGCACTTCAAAGGAAAGAGTGGCGAATAATTTATGCCCGCCTCTCTCGTCCCCTCGTCCCCTCCCATCTCCATGGCTTCCAACCAACCCTCCCATCCTCCTTCACTTGTCACTTTCATCCATCCTCCCACCTCTTTGTGTCATCATCTAAAAATCCTTCCACACATCCCATTTGTTTGTCCAGTAAGCGCTGACGAGAACCCTACGTGTGGTGGTGCTGTGCACCATGGGTGAAGCTACGGCGTCCACCCAGGAGCCAAACTTCATGTTTTCATGCACCACGCCGTGGGGAAGGACCTTGGTTCGCCCCTTGTTTGGGCTGTCTACCACAAGGAGGTGCAGGTTTCTTACGAAGTGCATGTTCCCTGTACCGTTCCTGTAGGACAACCTATCAGAAGCAGCTGCTTGCCTGCAGTGGACGGGCAGACCTTGGTTAAGCAACAATGACAGCTCGTCAGTTTCACTCATCTTGCCATTGCACTCATTCACTCGCCATTTATCCTTATATTTCGTTCATTTCTTTTCCCTGTAACCTATCCTTCTATCTTTCTTACTTGTTACCACCCATCCTTCCACATTCTCATCTTCATTTTCCATACATCCTCACGCCTCATGATTCCATCCCCCATCCCACTATCACTGCCATCTCAGTAACATTCATGACACCCATCCCCCACCCCACCCCACTATTACCACCACCTCAGTAACACGACGTCATAACACCCATCGTTCACCCCACTCCACCTCGCTATCACCACCACCATCACCACCACCTCAGTAACTCACTCTCATAATCCCCCATCCCCAGCCAATTCCATCCCATTATCACCACCATCTCAGTAATACCCTCATAACCCCATCCCCGACCCCGTTCCACCTAACTATCACCACCACCACCACCACTGCCTCAGTAACACACATCCATAACTCCCATCTCCCACCCCACAACACTATCGCCACCACCTCAGTAACACACCCTCATAATTCCCACCATTCCGTCCAACCCCTCTATCAGCACCACCTCAGTAACACACATCACATAACACCCATCCCACACCCCACCCCATCTCACTATTACCATCACCTCATTAACACACCTCTCTAACTCCCACCCCTCCACTACCACCACCATCACCACCACCTCAGTAACTCACCCTCATAACCCCTACCCCCAGCCAACTCCACCCCACTATCACCACCACTTCAGTAACACCCTCATAACCCCATCCACGACCCCGGTCCACCTCACTGCCACCACCACCACCACCACCACTGCCTCAGTAACATACCCCCATACCTCCCAGCTCCCACCCCACTTCACTATCGCCACCATCTCAGTAACATATCTTATAACTCCCACCCCTCCGTCCAAGCCCTCTAGCAGCACCACCTCAGTAACACACACTGCATAACACCCATTCCCCACTCCACCCCATCCCCACAATCACCAGCACTTCAGTGACACACTCTTATAAGTCCCGTCCTCCACTCCATCCCACCGGAGGGAGAGAGGACTGACCAGATCTGACAGCCATGGAAGGCTAACGTGCTGCTGCCACTGCCTGCAACCCACTGAGGGGGGGGGGGGCAACCAGCCAGCCACAGTTTCCTACAGAACATAAGATCAAGGGGACCGTGATTTGGTTTAACGTACGGGTGGGGTACGGATTCATCAAATGCCAAGATATGGACGTTGATGTTTTTGTGCACCGCCAGGTGATTGTTAAGCCAAACCCACGGCATCTCCAATGATCCCTAGGTGATGGAGAGCCGGTGGAGTTTAGCCTGTTTCGGACCCCTTGGGATCCTGAGGCCAGGGATGTTACTGGGCCAGGAGGTGTGACTTTGCAGGGTTCTGCCCATGCACAGCGATGTCTCAGCCCAGGGATGACAGGCCAGGGTTCCTGGGATTTCTGGACAGCTAGACCTCGTGTTCAATCTGTTCATGGATGGGGTAATAAAAGAGGTACAAGGTAGGGTAGTGGATGTTGGAGTGGCCCTGGTGAGAGAGGATAGTGTTTGGAAACTCCCTGTACTGTTGTTTGCAGATGATACTGTGTTCTTGAGTGAAGATGAAGGGGAGCTGCAAGGCTTGGTGGATGAGTTTGGGAGAGTGTGTAACAAACGGAATCTAAAGGTGAATGTAGGGAAGAGTAAAGTGATGGGCTTTGAGAGAGGTGAAGTCAGTGAATTTACAGTGTAGATGGATGGTGAGGAATTGGAAAATGTGAGTACATTTAAGTACCTGGGTAGCGTGATGAGTAAGGATGGAGGCTTGGAGGGTGAAGTGTTTGAAAGGTTACAGCAGGGAAGAAAGGTTGCTGGTTCTTTGAAAGCAGTGATAAGAAACAGGGAAGTGGGCATGGAAGTGAAAAAGTTACTACATGAGAGTATTATGATACCAACTCTAACATATGGATGTGAAGCTTGGACATTGTTGGAAGGACAGAAGTCAAGAGTGAGAGCAGTGGTAATGAGTTATTTAAGAGGAGCCTGTGGAGTCACGTGGAGAGACAGGCTGACGAATGAGGATATAAAGAAGCATTGTGGTGTGGATGTGGATGTGATAGGAAGCGTTATGAGGAACACACTGAGGTGGTTTGGCCATGTGGAGAGGATGGAGGGTGAAAGACTGACGAATAGAGTGTATGTGAGTGAGATGGAGGGGGGAAGAGGGAGGGGGAGGCCGAGGATGAGATGGAGGGATGGGGTGGAGAGGTATATGAGAGAGGGGGGTGTGAGTTGGGAATAGGGCAGTGAAATGGCGGGGGAGAAGGCGACGTGGAGGCGATTTGTTTGTGGCCACCCCAAACGGGATTGAGGCGTCTGGCAATAGATAGATTGATAGATAGATAAACCTCGTCATGGAGATGTGTAATGTGACGGCGAAGGATTTTTTGGAGGTGATTAGGGGGCTTTGCACGTTCCTAAAATCTATGAGGAGAACGGGCTGCCTTGCCTTATCATCCGCGAGTGCTTCGTCTGTGGTTTACACTCGGTCCCTCGCCAACGGAAGAATCTGGCTTGCCAGCCACGACCTGCTGCTCTCCACCAGGCACCGAGGAAGGGACTCGGACTGGAGTTCCCCCTCAACAGATGAACTGCCTCCCAGATCACCGACCCGGCTCCGGAACCGACCACCAACAAGACCATGGCGGAAGTCGACCATCCGCCATCAATGTCTGAGGAGGGGCAGGACTCTACTGACACTGCCTCCATGGCCAAGGATGTGTCAACTGGCTCCTCGGCCGAGGAGGAAGTCAGTGAGTCCTCCTCTCCTCAGGGAGTGGAGGGCATCCCATCTCACCCTCTCATCATCAACCTCAAGGATCGGCTTGACATAGTCTCCTACATACACCTACTGGCCCTCAGCTCCCACACCTGGTCGTACCAGCTTGGAGCAACGACCTATTCCACCCTTTAAGATCTGCTCCGGGCTGCCAACCAGGGTGAGGACATACGACCTGTGCTGATTGTCAGGGGGGAGGAGGTGCGTCTAGCCTAGAGGTCAGGAAACTGTGGGTCAGAAGCCACATGCAGCTCTTTTAGGACATCTTTGCGGCTCCAGGAGCTTCATTATCATTTATTCTTTCAGAACGAAGGCATCATATAATACATGCAAGGCAACATTAGATTTTTAATTCAACTTTGAAAAGATCTATACTTATAAGTAGATCAAACAATATCACCGTAATGATTTGTTTAGAGTTAGAAGTACTGTAGATTTCGGTTTATGAGACAATTTTTTGTATTCCTACTCTGAAAGTACTACATTTTTATGAGTCTTGAAAATAAATGGCTCATCTAGCTTTAAGGGTTGTTGACCTCTGGTCTAGCCGATCTACGAGCGTTCTATCCCATGCTCCCTCCACGACTGGCCCTCTAGATCAGTGGCATTGTACGATGTGAGAGTGGGACTCATCACTTAAATCACATCAGGCAAGGCTGACCTAATACCCTTCAATGTGGGTTATGGCCATTAAGCCTCAAAATACAAAATACAAAAATACCATCCTACCCCACTATCACCATCACCTCAGTAACACACACCCATAACTCCCACCCCTCCACCACAAGCACCACCACCACCTCAGTCAATTCTCAATAGAAAAATTTTAAGGCATCTTTCCTATCACAACCTTCTTTCCGATCATCAGTACGGGTTCCGTTAGGGACGCTTCACTGGCGATCTTCTCACCTACCTTTCAGACTCCTGATCATCCTCCTTTCGGGACTTTGGCGAAAGCTTTGTCATTGCACTTGACATCTCAAAGGCTTTCTATCGAGTCTGGCATAAATCTTTAATTTCCAAACTGCCCTCCTACGGTTTCTATCCTTCTATCTGTGCCTTCATATCTAGCTTCCTTTCTGGTCGTTCTATAGCCGCTGTTGTAGACGGCCATCATTCTTCTCCTAGATCTATCAACAGTGGTGTTCCTCAGGGCTCTGTCCTATCACCAACTCTCTTCCTTTTATTCATCAATGATCTTCTAAGCTGTACATCTAACCCTATCCACTCATACGCTGATGACTCCACCCTTCATCTTTCCATTCGGTTCCCGCAATGCCCATCTCAACAGTTACTTCAACAAACAAGGGATGAGGCTATGGCACACCTAATGTCTGACTTGGCTCGTATCTCTGACTGGGGTAAAAATAATATGGTTGTTTTTAATGCATCTAAGACTCAGTTCTTACACCTATCAACCCGACAAAATCTTCCACAGGTATACCCACTAATGTTTAATAATATTCAGCTTAATCCTGCATCATCTTTGAACATGCTTGGGGTTTCATTTACTCGGGACTTATCTTAGAAAGATCATATTACATCTCTTGTAAAATCTGCTTCCAAGAGATTGGGTGTGCTAAGCCGACTCCACTCTTTCTTTACCCCTGCACAATTGTTGACTCTATACAGGGGTTTTATCCGCCCCTGTGTGGAGTACAACTCTCATGTGTGGGGAGGCTCCCCACATACAGCTCTTCTCAATAGGGTGGAGTCAAAGGCTTTTCGTCTCATTAACTCTCCTCCCCTTACTGACTCCCTTCAACCTCTGTCTCTTCGCCGCACTGTTGCATCTTTATCTCTTTTCTATCGCTACTTTAATGGTCACTGCTCCTCTGAACTGTCTGCTTGCATTCCTCCACCTCTACGACGGGCACGTAGCACCCGTCTGGCAGCAAACTCTCATCCCTTTTCTGTCCAACTCTCTAATGCAAGATTTAACCGTTACTCCCAGTCTTTCATTTATGCAACAGGTCAGCTCTGGAACTGTCTCCCTCTGTCTGTATTTCCTGCTGCCTATGATCTCCAGTCTTTCAAATGCAGTGTGTCCAGGCATCTCATAATGATCGGATCTTGAATTTGGCTCTCTATTGTATTTTGTTTTTCTCTTGGAGGGAACTGTTACTGCGGGCTCATGGCCTTTGGTTCCTTCTTCCTCGCATTAAAAAAAAAAAAGTAATACACTCCTATATGTCCCATCCCTCACTCCACCCCACCTCACTGTCACCACCACCTCAATAACCTTCTTTACCACTGACTGCAAAAGATACCTCCAAAATTCCCACCACGGCACAACAAAGGGACGGAGGAGACAAGCCTTCTAGGAGTGAAAAAAGGAATTCCCCTGAGAATTACTATTTATTTTTTCTTATGCAAGGAAGAAGGAACCAAAGACTGAGCCCGTAAAACGTTCCTTCCAAGAAAAAACAATACAAAAGAGAGCCAAATTCAAGATCCATTCATTTCGAAATGCCTGGACACACTGTGTTTCAAAGACTGGAGATCATAGGAAGTAGGAAATACAGACAGAGGGAGACAGTTCCAGAGCTGACCTGTTGCATAAATGAAGGACTGGGAATAGCGGTTAACTCTTGCATTAGAAAGCTAAACAGAAAAGGGATTGGAGTTTGTTACTAGACGGGTTCTATGTGACTGTCGTAGAGGTGGAGGGATGCAAGCAGACAGTTCGGGGGAGCAGTGACCATTGAAGTACGGATAGAAAAGAGATAAAGAGGCAATAGTGCGGTGAAGAGACAGAGGTTCGAGGGAGCCTGTAAGAGGAGGAGAGTTGATGAGATGAATAGCCTTTGACTCCACCCTATTGAGAAGAGCTGTATGTGGAGAGCCTCCCGACACATGAGAGTTGTACTCTAAACAGGGGTGAATCAAACCCGTGTATGAAGTCAACAACTGTGCAGGGGTAAAGAAGGAATGGAGTGGGCTTAGCACACCAAATCTCTTGGAAGCAGATTTACAAGAGATGCAATATGATCCTTCCAAGATAAGTCCCGAGTAAATGAAACCCCAAGCATGTTCAAGGATGATACAGGACTAAGCTGGGTATTATTAAACGTTAGTGGGTATTCCTGTGGAAGATTTTGTCGGGTTGATAAGTGTAAAAACTGAGTCTTTGATGCATTAAAAACAACCAGATTATTTTTACCCCTGTCAGAGATACGAGCCAAGTCAGACATTAGGTGTGCCATAGCCTCGTCCCTTGCTTGTTGAAGTAATTGCTGAGATGGACGTTGTGGAAACTGAATGGAAAGGTGAAGGGTGGAATCATCAGCGTACGAGTGAATAGGATTAGATGTACAGCTTAGAAGATCACTGATGAATAAAAGGAAGGGAGTTGATGATAGGACAGAGCACTGAGGAACACCACTGTTAATAGATCTAGGAGAAGAACGATGGCCGTCTACAACAGCAGCTATAGAACGACCAGAAAGGAAGCTATAGATAAAGGCACAGATTGAAGGATAAAAACCGTAAGAGGCCAGATTCGATCGAAAGCGTATCAGATATCAAGTGCAATGGCAAAGCTTGAGCCAAAGTCCCGAAAGGAGGATGACCAGGAATTTGAAAGGTAGGTGAGAAGATCGCCAGTGGAGCGTCCCTGACGCAACCCATACTGACGATCGGAAAGAAGATTGTGATAGGAAAGATGCTTTAAAATTTTTCTGTTAAGAATAAACTTGAAAACTTTTGAGACACAGGATGTTAAAGCCATTGGATGATAGTTAGAGGGTTGGGAATGGTCACCCTTCTTTGAGACTGGCTGAATGAGAGCAAACTTCCAGCAAGAAGGTAAGGTATAAGTTGAAAGACTGGCGTGGACAGTGTGTGTGTGGGGGGGGGATAATAGGTGCTGGTGTGTTTATCCCCCTCACTACAGGGATATCTAAGCTAAAGAGAATGATTCTTGGTAGGGAGAATGCAATGTAAATTGTCCTCGTAATGACAGGGTTTGCCCATGTTGGTGAGTAGTAGTGTACGACTGCCAATGGAAAGGATGCATGGTGGATCCCAGGCCGGGCCAGTGGCACATTAAACTGATGGAACTGCAGCTCCTGACCCACCAGAAAAATAGCCCTGCACAATACAGGAGGAACATAAGAACGCCAAGCAGACAAAGTTAAAAACTTGGACACTTAGGTGGTTTCCGCTATAATTTTTCTCAGCATAATTGCCCGTCGAAGTACTTCTATACCTAGAAGCAACATAATGAATATACATTACCAACACTTTCTTTTCGCGTGTGTAGCAAGTAGTCTGTCACTTATATGGAATCTACAGATCACTGAGAGATCCTTGTTATTCTAGTTTGCTTACAAGCCTGTACAAACCAGTAGGCTATACATACATACATACATACATACATACGCAAGTAAGTGCATACATGTTATATATCTGATCAAGCATGGGAGCCTATATTCATATATAATAACATATACACTAGAGTTTTAGGCACATATGCAAATGGAGTTGCACCATAACGTGTCTCTGGGTAAGCAGATGTTGAGCAGAGTCCTGCTATGAATATTAACACACTAGGCAATCTTCTCCAGCATTAAACAATCTTGAGGTTTTGCAAAGTACCCCATTACACATATTACCAACCCATTATGTTCGCTGCCTCCCTCTCACATTAACATTCCCCTTGGTTCTCGCTCCCTCCCTACCGATTCCGCGCGTTGCAGTGGTGAAATACACATTCCTGCAGCCATGCTCCTACACCACCTAAAAACGTCTGGCTGCTTGCACTGGACCACTAATACACATACCTGGGTTTAAGATGGGTTAAACCTTTCTTTTCAAAGTGAGTGAGACAGGTATGGGGGTGTGTTTAGGCGTGTGAGGCTGGTGTGCGGGTGTTGAGGTGGGTGAGACAGGTGTGAATGAGACAGATAAGACAGTGAGCTAAATTACATGGTAGATGTGCTAAGCTGAGAGAAGTAATTATAAACTGAGAAACTAATGTGCTAAACCGAGAGAAATATTTGCAAATTTGAGATATATGTTAAACGAAAAGGTAGTTGCATAACTGATCGACATGCGATACAGAAACTGATGTGATAATTCAAGGGACTACTTTGCTTAACTGCCCTAATACTGAGATACCTACTTGTGTCAAACTGTGAGGTACACGTTAAGTAAACCAGAGTACGAGATGAAACGCAAGTGTAAACCCAACTACAAAACTGGAGCACAACATCTTTCATTGCTGGGACCGCTACAAAAACATCTTTAACTGTTTGGCCCTGTTACAAAAGGTCGAGCGTGGTGTTTGCAGTTTCCGTCACTGTAACTGTTAGGCCAGAATAATTGGGTGTTACTAAGACAACAACTATGACACAATCTCGGATCTTTTACCATAGTGAAAGTTAAGTCCTGCTTCGTTACCCAAGCAGTAAAGAACAGTAAAACACATTGATGTAATTATTGGGTGACCATTTCTTCTCTTCCCCCCTCCATCAGTAATCGTCACCGTCGCCACCATGACCCATAGTATCTCTCATCAACACTCCTTCACATTTATCACCCACACCTTCGTACGGATGGAAGACACTGATGTGGCATGAGTACGAAAGTCACGAGTGAGAGCAGTGGAAGTGGATGTATTGTAGAATGCAAGCTTATGTACTAAATAGAACAGTTCACGGTTAGATGCAGTGATACATGCTAGGGATGTTAAAAAAAAAAAATCGACCAGATGATATGACACAGTGTGCTTATATGCAAGGGACAAGTTAAGAAAGTGACGTTATGTAGAGTGGCAGCGTGGTTAGCCTAGATGATGATAACGTGAACCAGTGAGTAGAAAACCATCATCTACTGGCTTGATGACCCACGAGGAGGTATCCCTACATCTCAAGCGGCTGGTTACTCATGTCTTGTGGAGACTGAATAACTTATAGTCCTGGGAACATTATGCTCTTCACGGGACAATAAAGGATTGGATAGTGGATGGTTTACCCACACTAATCTTTCTCTGACTTGTTCCTCTGCTAGATCAGTTATATCAGGATCCATAAATCAGGGTCCTCCTCTTTACTTCTCTTTCTATCACCGTCTACCACAATCTATTTCCCTCTCTCCATCTCTCCAGTCCCTCCCTTCAGTTTTTCGTTCCAGCACGTCCCTCCCTCAGCCATTAGTGCCTCACCAGAGGCTGTTGGTATATGTACTGTTCATGTCAATCGCAGGACCAGCGTCATTAAGGCCCTCTCCCACTTCGGCGTAAATAGGCACGATGAAGCCACGATGAAAATCGTGGCTGAAGTCGGTGATGTGTCGACGATTCTGACCAAGAATCGTGGTGTCGGCATAATACCTGCGACACCAGTACGACAAAACGCCGAAACCTCGGCGGAGTATACGATATAACGGGCGACTAGTAGCCGACATATCGCTGATATGTCGGCGTAATGCACAAGCATTATTCTAAATTCAAATTTTAACGGTTTTTTTATGGCGACTCAATGGCGATAAAGGTACAACGGCGGCGTGCTGTCGACGATGTATCGTCGATGTGTCGGCGAATGCATCGCACACACCTCGCAGACAAAACGCCGAGGCCATCGCAGGTGCCTCGCCGTCATCGGCGTATTTAAGGCGATTAATCGACGGTTCATCCGCGAAATGTCGGCGATATATCACCGACATTCATAAGATGAAATATTACTGTCGCACAACCCGGTACATATCGTACGGTTTACGTAGGCTATGTCGTATCAACCTCACCGATGCATCGCCGATACATTGCCGACGCTTCGCCGTATGACCGTATGACATTTCAACGTTTTTTTTCACCGCCGATGATTCGCCGATGTCGGCGATCATACGCGGTTTATACGCAGGGTAATCGCCGATGTCGCCGAGGCGTCGCCTTGTTGTTTACAACTAATCTGCGAAATTTTACAAAATCGTGGAGGGCCACGACGTTTTCATGCAGCATGAAAACGTCGTGGTCCCCCACGACAAATTTCCACCTCGTGCGACGTATCGGCGCCATGCCACGAATGGACAAGATTTTGATGACGAATACCCACGATTAGGGATTTTTGACACATCGTGACTTTATCTTCCACACTTTCGCCGAAGTGGGAAAGGGCCTTTATATTCACAATATGCTTCAGGCGTCAAAAGTTTATGAGTTGCCCTTTAAAGTAAAGAAAAGATTTATTTTATGTTTTGTACTGAACTAGGCAGGAAGTAGATCAATGTCCGATAATTTGATTGTATATAGATTATTTCTGCTTGTTACTTCCCATAATTTATCATGCTCATGAGTAAATCTATTTCTGTATTAAGACATTTATCTTTTATCTTTTGTATTTTACCAGTGCATAGCTGTTTTAACTACATTACCACTTATTGTGAGACTGAGCAAAGGAAGTTTCTCAAGACGAGGAAAGGAACTTAATTAACATGAGCAAAGGAACGTATCTAAGGAGGAGGGGGTGGAGTTCGCGGACACTGACATTTCTCCCGCCCTCTTAAATAATCTCAAGGAAAAAAAAAATCATCCAAATATGACTTTATAATATTCCTCACTAGGTCCCTCCTGAATATTTAAAATATGAAAAATATTTGATATATGATACCCGTTGTGTATTCTGTTATTTACGGTACATAGTGGCTGAAGATGAAGGCCAGGGATGCGTAGAGGAGTTTGACAAATGAAGTGTTGTCTTGCCACCAATCTGACTACCCACCCACATCATATACTCTAGAGAAAGGACGGGTGGATTAGCACGGAAGCTAAACACCAGCTGATATCATAACATAACCCCTACATACAGTCCTGTTGGGCAGCATTCTGTACTTACTGTATATGTTATTATTCAAACATTAATTTATTGTCTTATCTCATACGTACCGATATGCACAGACGCATTTTCCTACACCTTTATTCATAGACTAAGTATAATCCCTGCATCATTTACCACAAAAAATATCCCAATGGCATTACTCGCAGTAGTGTAATCATCGGAGAGGCAAGTTTATGCTTTGATCATCTCTTCGAGCCTTGTAGATGAGACTGGAGGTTTTTCAGTCATGGACTTATTGTGAACCCCTGAAGCTCCGAAACACGTCAGTCATCCCGTAACCTCGGGTGGGCCAGCACGCAACAGGTAGTAGTGAGCTGGTGGAGTGTTTATTTGTGGTGTGATAGATATAGCCGTTGACCAAGAAAAAAGTGGATGTGGATTTGTCAGGCATGAAGGTAAATAAAGGTATGTAGGGATTATATATATATATCATCTCATCTCATCAGCCGTTTGAGTGTCCACTGCAGGACCGGCCTATCCCTACCGAAGTGGGAACGATACAGCCAATGTATCTCTACCAAGTGGCTTAGGCTGTCTAGTAGAGATTGTATGTAGGGTGAGAAGTGCTTGTAAGTGTAATTGTTGTGTTGGAGTGGCTTTGGATGTGTGTGTAGTCTGTGAACCAAGTGTAATCGGCCCACGCAAGCCGACTGGGTGCAAGCTTACTTTACAGTATGCGACACTGGTTCAACCACAGCACCCCTTGTGTCCGCCAATGCAGTACCTGGCCAGAAGAACGCTCCCAAAGTTTTGTACCCTGGCGGGGTGCGAACCCTCGTTCTTCAGTGTACCAAAACGCACACTTTACCACTGTACCACGGAGGTTCCTTATATATATATATATATATATATATATATATATATATATATATATATATATATATATAGATATATTGTTACATAGCCTATGATTTCATCATCCTTTGTGTAATTTTAACGCACAGTATGCTGCATGTTTGATCACGAGCTTGTTCTGCCTCAGTCCCCCCCTTCTACCGTTATAGTAGAGTAAGTCGTCCTTTCTGTTGTTCAGAGCGGGATTGTCAACTCTTTGTCCCCATGGCTTCATTTGCGCGTCCTTCTTACAAGTTGTATCAAGCTCTGCCGGCCCCTATATAATGAGCTCAGTCTCTGCTTCATTGCCACTTAGATCTACTCCTCATTTTGTTCACATCTCTGTCCTCCCCTGTACCGTTATTATTATTGTGAGTGCTCCGGAAGTCTCCAACCATCTAGCAGCTGTGTAATTTG
The DNA here is from genome assembly GCF_032717465.1 of Coenobita brevimanus. Classification (NCBI taxonomy): domain Eukaryota; kingdom Metazoa; phylum Arthropoda; class Malacostraca; order Decapoda; family Coenobitidae; genus Coenobita; species Coenobita brevimanus. The sequence continues at coordinate 18,939,583 of NC_137002.1, forward strand.
AGTAAAACTGTTATTGCACTTTTTCCTTGTACTGTATAGCATAAGGTGTTGATTTGTAGGCCTAGTGAGGTTTTTTTTGTGTGATTTATGTAGGATTCATTTTGTCAGCCAGTTTTAATATTATTTTGTATCTGTAATAATTTATCTTGCATTAACTGAGCATTACCCAGTGTATTTTCATTTTATCAGGGCTGACTTAGGTAAATTTACTCTTGCTAATTTCATGTTAATAGAGGCTATTGCAGTTAACCATATATTTAACCTGTTTTTGCCATTACATTATCCTTATGAGTCCTGAATGTTTTGTTGTTAGTTTGAGCATTAAACTTTAACTTGTAATTTTACCTAACTCTTTTGTTTTGAACCTGGAACTTTACGGGACAGTAGTGATTTTTAGTATTCTCACTTAAAGTGTACATTATCTTTCGCTGTTCCGTAACATAAATTTGGCGACCTCTTATCAGGATATTCAGGATATTATCATAAGGATATTGTTTGATATTTTGTGACTGTGATTTATTCATGATGTCTACTATTTCTACACTTGATGAAGCCAAAGATTTTTTGTCAAATGTGCAAACAGTGTGTGATGTAGAAAACAGAACAAAGAATGAACTTAAGCTTGTTGCTCAACAATTGGGAATTGCTGTTCGCTCTCATCATTCTAAAGATCAAATTGTTGACATGATTAATGAAAGCTTGTTTAATGTAACTCCTCCAAATGAGCAAACGCAGATTGAATTAGCTAAGTTACAGCTAGCCCTGCAGGAGTCTCGTGCTAAGGAGGCGGAGGCTCGTATTCAGGAGGTACAGATACACGCACAAGTTGAACTTGCCAGGATTCAGGCAGACCATGAGTATCGCATGAAACAAGGTGGAACTGGATCATCTAGCTCTGATGATTTTGATGTGGCTAAAAATGTTAAACTTGTCCCTCCTTTTAATGAATCTGATTTAACAAAGTATTTTCAGTTGTTTGAGAGGGTAGCTACAGGTTTTAATTGCCCAAAAAGTATTGGCCAGTACTCCTTCAAACTGTTCTCACCGGTAAAGCTCAAGTAACTTATGCATCTTTGCCTCAGGATCAATCTGATAATTATGATGTAGTTAAGAGCTTGATTCTTAAGGCCTATGAGCTTGTTCCTGAAGCCTATAGAGTAAAATTTAGGACAACTTACAAGCAAGATAAGCAATCCCATGTTGAGTATGCAAAAATCAAAGAAGATCTGTTAGAGCAGTGGTTAAATTCTAAGAATGTGGATTCTGATTTTGGTAAATTTAAGCAGATGATTTTGCTGGAGGACTTCAAGAGGTGTATTTATAAAGATGTAAGCCTATATCTTGATGAGAAAAGAATAGATAATTTGTCTGATGCTGCAGTTTTAGCTGATGAATATGTTCTCACTCACAAGGGATATTCTAGAGAAAAAGGGAAAGCTGAGAGTAAGTACGTTGCCTCTACTCAGAGTACAGGTAACAGGAAAGAGAATAAAGATGATGTTTCTCAGGAAGTAAATACCAGCTTCACCTCTAGATTTCAGAAAAGTAAATGTACTTATTGTAGTAAGCTTGGTCATACTACGGAGAAATGTTTCAGGAGACAGCGTGATGTGAACAAAAAGGAGTCTTTAAATATTCAGTCAATTGGTCTAGTGTCCACTCTTGAGAGTTCCCAGAATTCTTAACTGAGTTAACTGAACCTGCTTTGAGGGGTAACTTAAATTCTCATGATGGAGCTACTCTTTTGAGCAGTAACGTGGGTGACACTCTCAAGAGTTCATGCTAATTTCCTGTCTGATGGTTTTGTCAGTCCTCTGGACAATAATGACAGGAAATCAGTTAAACTATATCGTGATACAGGTGCTTGCCAATCCCTTATGCTGACCAGTGTTCTAGGCTCTAATGTTAATTCCTCTGATGAAACTATAATCTTACAAGGTGTAGGGAATAATTACTTCTCTGTCCCTCTGTGCAGAGTGAATTTAGAGTCTGGTTTTGTTAATGGTTCCGTTATGGTTGGGTTGGTTGAGACACTCCCTTGGAAATGATATTGGTGGAAGTCAAGTGTGTCCAGCTCCTCAGTTGTCTAGTGAGCCAGTGGCTGCGTCCCAGGATTGTGATGTTCCTGATGTGTTCCCTGCATGTGCTGTCACTAGGGCTAAGTCTAAAGTTACTGGTGATTTAGAGGATAATGATGATGATGATGTTATCCTAGCTGACACTTTTCTTGCTAATTTGGACCACTCACCAGATGAGGCAGTACCCCGTAGTGTTGATAATTTGTCTCGTCAAGAGTTGGTTGAGTTGTAGGTTGCTGACCCTGAGTTGAAAGGTCTAGCTAACTCTGCTTGCAGTGAGGAAGAGTCAGCTGGTGCTTCTACTTGTTATTATATAAAGTCAGGAGTACTTATGAGGAAGTGGAGACCCCCAACAGTATCAGCCGACTGTGAATGGGAGGTTGTACATCAAGTTGTCATCCCTCGTGTTTGTAGGCAGGAGATCATTAGAGTGGCTCATGATTCCAGTTTGGCAGGACACCTTGGAGTGAGGAAGACTGTGGCACGCATTTTGAAACACTTCTACTGGCCAGGTATCTTCAGGAATGTTTCCTGGTATTGTAAGTCTTGTCACACCTGTAAAGTTGTGGGGAAGTGTAATCAGACCGAAAAGGTTGCACCTCTAGTTCCCATTCCTGCTTTTGAGGCGCCTTTCACCCGTGTGTTGGTGGATATTGTGGGTCCTCTTCCTAAGACTTCTTCAGGATTTTCTTATGTGTTGACCCTGATTGATATGGCTACTCGTTATCCTGAAGCCATTCCACTTAGAAATATCTCAGCAAAGAACGTGGTTAAGGAAATGCTAGGGTTCTTCACAAAGTTTGGTCTGCCCAAGGAGGTACAGTCAGACCAGGGAAGTAATTTCATGTCAAATGTTTTCAAGCAGTCTCTGAAAGAGTTGGGCATCACCCAGATCACGTCTTCAGCTTACCATCCCCAGACCCAAGGAGCGTTGGAGAGATATCATCAAACACTCAGATCGATGCTCAAGAAATACTGTTTGGAACATCAGAAAGACTGGGATAAAGGTCTTCCATTCGTTGTATTTGCCGCAAGAGAATCTCCAAATGAATCACTGGGCTTCTCACCTTTTGAACTACTGTTTGGCCATGAAGTAAGAGGACCCCTTAAGCTACTCAAGGAATGCTGGCTGTCGGAGGAAGATGACATCAACCTGCTGGAGTATGTGATCAAGTTCAAAGAATGGCTGTCCACTGCTTTACAGCTGGCGAGAGAGAATTTAGGAGCTGCTCAGAAGATGAAGACTTGGTATGATAAGAAGTCCAGGTTACGCCACTTTCAGCCAGGAGATCAGGTTTTGGTTCTGCTACCGGTTCATGGGCAACCTCTTCAAGCCAAGTTTAGTGATCCTTATTTCGTGGAGAAGAAACAGTGATGTCAACTATGTCATCGCCACACCAGATCGTAGAAAGAACAAGCAACTTTGTCACATCAACATGCTAAAGTTATATCACAGGCGGGACGAAAATAATCCAGTCTGCACTGTAGCTGTTCCACCCGAGTCTGCAAGTGAAGTTCTCCCATGCAGTATGAGCCTGAGTGATAGTTTGGGGAAGAATCCTGATATCATGAATGATCTCCAGACTAAGCTTTCTCATCTACCTCCCGAGGAAAGGCAGGAGTTGTCGGCATTACTGCAGGAGTACCTGAAAGTGTTCCGTGCCACTCCAGGAAGAACCACTGTGTTGATGCATGATGTCGATGTTGGAGACGCAAAGCCGATTAAATTGCCTCCTTACCATGTGAACCCAGTGAAAGTTCCTCTAATCCAGAAGTAGCTTGGCTACCTGTTGGACCACAAGATGATTGAGCCCTGTCAGAGCGAGTGGAGTTCTCCTGTCACTCTAGTCCCTAAGCCAGGTGGGTCACAGCAGCTTTGCATCGACTACAGACGTGTTAATCAGATAACCAAAACAGACACTTACCCTCTCCCTCGTGTGGAAGATTGCATAGACAAGATCGGAAAGGCTAGGTACATAAGTAAGTTTGATTTGTTAAAGGGATACTGGCAAGTTCCTATGACTGAACGTGCTAGGGAGATCTCATGTTTTGTAACACTAGGAAAGACTTTTGCATGTTCGGTAATGCCATATGGTATGAAGAATGCACCAGCCACATTTCAGAAGTTCATGAATGTTGTAACCGAGGGTTTGGCAGGGTGTGTTGTTTATATTGATGATGTATTAATCTTCAGTGATAACTGGAAAGATCACCTATGCCATGTCAGTAAATTTCTTGAGCGTTTAGTTCAGGCTAATCTTGTAGCTAATTTATCAAAGTGTGAGTTTGGTCAAGCTAAAGTTCAGTACCTTGGGTACGTAATTGATGATGGACATGTTGCACCACCAGCAGCTAAGGTTCAGGTTATAAGTGATCTTCCCAGACCTAAAAATAGGAAAGAGCTACAAAGTTTTTTGGGAATGGTAGGTTATTACCGGAGATTTGTTCTTAACTTTTCAATTCTTGTGTCATCACTTACAGACCTACTGAAAAAGGGAGTTAAATTTGTCTGGACCGATAACTGTGAATCCACTTTCACCAAACTTAAAGCTATTTTATTAAGTCAGCCAGTGCTCGCTACTCCAAATTTTGCTAAGCCTTTTAAGATGGCTGTTGATGCAAGTGATACAGGAGCTGGGGCTGTTTTGCTGCAAGAGGATGATCAGGGTATTGAACACCCTGTATCTTATTACAGTAAGAAGTTCACTCCACTTCAAAAGAACTACTCAACTATTGAGAAAGAGCTTTTGGCCTTGATTTTGGGTTTACAGCATTTTTCATTTTATTTGTGTTCTGGTTTTGACCCCATAGTCATTTATACCGATCATAACCCACTGAAATTCCTTAGTAAGTTTAAAGATAAAAATCAGAGATCGACAAGATGGAGTCTACGTCTTCAGGAGTATTCATTACACATACAACATGTCAAGGGGAAAGAAAATGTTATTGCAGATTGCTTATGTAGACTTTAGACAGATTGTTTTAGAGTAATAAGAAATTTCCTTTGTAAATTTCTTTTTCTTTGTGGGGAGGTGTTACATAACCTATGATTTCATCATCCTTTGTGTAATTTTAACGCACAGTATGCTGCATGTTTGATCACGAGCGTGTTCTGCCTCAGTCCCCCCCTTCTACCGTTATAGTAGAGTAAGTCGTCCTTTCTGTTGTTCAGAGCGGGATTGTCAAATCTTTGTCCCCATGGCTTCATTTGTGCGTCCTTCTTACAAGTTGTATCAAGCTCTGCCGGCCCCTATATAATGAGCTCAGTCTCTGCATCATTGCCACTTAGATCTACTCCTCATTTTGTTCACATCTCTGTCCTCCCCTGTACCGTTATTATTATTGTGAGTGCTCCGGAAGTCTCCAACAATTCTAGCAGCTGTGTAATTTGAGTATAACTGTTATTGCACTTTTTCCTTGTACTGTATAGCATAAGGTGTTGATTTGTAGGCCTAGTGAGTTTTTTTTTGTAATTTATGTAGGATTCATTTTGTCAGCCAGTTTTAATATTATTTTGTATCTGTAATAATTTATCTTGCATTAACTGAGCATTACCCAGTGTATTTTCATTTTATCAGGGCTGACTTAGGTAAATTTACTCTTGCTAATTTCATGTTAATAGAGGCTATTGCAGTTAACCATATATTTAACCTGTTTTTGCCATTACATTATCCTTATGAGTCCTGAATGTTTTGTTGTTAGTTTGAGCATTAAACTTTAACTTGTAATTTTCCCTAACTCTTTTGTTTTGAACCTGGAACTTTACGGAACAGTAGTGATTTTTAGTATTCTCACTTAAAGTGTACATTATCTTTCGCTGTTCCGTAACAATATATATATACTCACCAACACACACACACACACACACACACACACACACACACACACACACACATTCTCTCCCTCTTTCTCTCTCTCTCTCTCTCTCTCTTTCACACACACACACACACACACACACATTCTCTCCCTCTTTCTCTCTCTCTCTCTCTCTCTCTCTTTCACACACACACACACACACACACACACACACACACACACACCTATGTTTTCACTGGGAAAGTTATTTTATACTATTTTCACCACATGTCATTGCATGTTAGTTCAATTACCACCTTTTGGCTACGATGTTCGAATTTTGTATATTACTGCAGGTTATATTAGATTGTGTTATATAGCTCAGAGAAACCAACTATGTAAAAAGAAAAAGCACTATTTATCGAGACTAACCTTAGGGCCAACATATGAGACGTCTGTATTGTGTACCACCTATCGGAAGACTATTAATGGCCAGAGAAGTTCACTGCAGCCGAAGAGATATACAGTAGGATCTAATTTAGTCATTCTGCTCAGAGACGATAATTTAGCAATTATTATTTTTGCTTGATGAGGCTCCTAAAAGAAACATAAATAAGTTGTTTGCAAACCCTCCATCATAGTATTTCACAGTCTCTTCCCCCATCTCCCTTTCCTGCCTCGTTACTTACACTGTTGACGTGCAGTTTGTGTGGACGTAGACAGTAAAACTTCGAACCATGACAGACTTAGCACAAATAACCACTGGGGCCCAACAACTGGCATTCCAAGTTTGTCCAGAGCCATGTCCGCTGTGGGTGTGTTTCAGCTAGTTTTGATATCCCAGGGCGGCTCTAGTCGTGATTGTGTGTGTGTGTGTGTGTGTGTGTGTGTGTGTTTGTGTGTAAGAGAGAGAGAGAGAGAGAGAGAGAGAGAGAGAGAGAGAGAGAGAGATCCGCCCGGGGGGGGCTGGGATGTTGTTGGGCAAGTTTGTGTTACTGCAATGGAGAAGCGGCCACACCACCGGTAGGATAAGTAGACAAAGGCTGTTATACACACTGTGCCTCCTTCCTCTCATTATCCTGACACCATTCCTCCTCACTCCACGTATTGTCACCCTCGCCTTCAGCCCCCTCCGTCCTATCCCCCCCCTCCCCACATCACGTCACCATAACATCTACCTCCACTGCCTATACCATCGCCCACCGCACAATATGGTATTCTCCAGATATTTTATGGCCAAAATACGTGGGAATTCCAAGGAAGAATAACTGTAGCGCTCTGTAACCCAAAGATGGTGTTTGAGTCTTAACTACGGATTTAAGAAGTTTAGGGATGGCCTCTCGTCGTCTAATCAATATTAAAGTCTTCCCTATCCCCCAGCCTCTTACTCACTGTTGTATTGTTGCCTTTGCAATACAGTTACAGTACAATCAGCTTTGAAGTGACTGTTTGTCGTCTAGACTAAAGCTAAGATAGTAAACAAAACTTGCACTATAATATATTCCGTTGTCAGAAAGGCGCCAGTTGGAGTGACAGGAGACTTATGCGCATCAGTTCAAATCTCTAAGTGGGTGGCCACACTAGCCCCAAACATGTGATCGACAGGAAAAGAACGTGGCTCAGAGGTCCGACCAACTTTCACACAGACTGACACTGCAGCAACTTTAACCCGGTGCTTCGTTTCATCACGTTGATCATATTTCTCGAGCAAGTGTGGTTGCACCCTAAGAGGCAGCTGGTGGATATTCGGTCAGATAATGCGACCAGTACCCTTGGCCGGTCACGGTTTTATTCACCCCTCTGTAGAGTACACCTCTCGTATGTAGGAAGTCTGCCCACACACACAGCACTTCTCAACAGGGTGGAGTCAAAGGCTTTTCGTCTCATTAACTCTCCTCCTCTTAGTGGCTCCCATCAACCTCTGTCTCTTCACCACACTGTTGCATCTTTATCTCTTTTTTTATCACTACTTCAATGGTCACTGCTCCTCTGAACTGTCTGCTTTCATCCCCTTCCACTACGGCGGGCATGTAGCATTAGTCTGGCAACAAACTCTCATCCCTTTTCTACCCAGCTCTAATGCAAGAGTTAACCATTACTCACAGTCCTTCATGTATGCAACAGGTCAACTCTGGAATTGACCCCCCCTCTGTCTGTTTTTCCTACTGCCTACCATCTCCAGTCTTTCAAAAGCAGTGTGTCTAGGCATCTCGATATGAATGGATCTTGAAATTGGCTCTTTGTTGTCTTCCTTTGTTTTTTCTTGAAAGGAGCAATTTGCAGCCCCCTAGTCTTTGGTTTCTTCTTCCTTGCATAAAACAACACCATTACCTTTCCTGCCATTTTCTACCTTTACCTGCTCTGCCCTTTCCTCCAGCACCTTTACCTGCCCTGTCCTGCCCTGTCCTCTCCTCCACCACCTTTACCTGCCCTGCCCTGCCCAGCCCTATCCTCTACCACCTTTACCTGTCCTGTACTGCCCTGCCCTGCCCTGTCCTTCACCATCTTTGCCTGCCCTGCCCTGTCCTGTCCTGCACCACCTTTACCTGCTCAACCCAATCCAACCTTTACTCGCCCTGCCCTTTCCTCCACCACCTTTGCCTGCCCCGCACTGCCCTGCCCTTCACCATCTTTGCCTGCCCTGCCCTGCACCACTTTTACCTGCCCTACCCTGCCCTGTCCTGCACCGCCTTAGCCTGTCCTACCCTGCCTTGCCCAGGCCTACCATCTTTACCTGCCCTTCCATGTCCTCCACCATCTTTACCTGTCTTGCCCTGTCCTGTTTTGCACCACCCGTACATGCCCTGCCCTCTCCTCCACCACCTTCACCTCCCTGCCCTGTTCTGCACCACCTTTACCTGACCTGCCCTGTCCTCCACCATCTTTATCTGCCCTGCCCTGTCCTGTATCACCTTTACCGGCCCTGCCGTCCCCTGTCCTGTCCGGAACCACCTTTACCTGCCCTGCCGTCCCATGCCCTGTCCTGTACCACCTTTACATCTCCCCCACTGTGGGGGGTGACCTTGATGTGGTGACGGGGCTTGAAACGTGGTTGGCAGTGCCACCTGCTTTGAAGGCCAGCCTACCTTTGTAGGGTTCGGCATTTTTCTGCCACGTGGACCAAGTACCCCCTTCATCACTGGTGGAGGAGGCCTGCTGGTGATATTAGTCACTGTCCAATTGTCATCTAGGGCGGGACTGTTGCCTCCCCACGTGTTTGCCGTGCTTGGCGTCCCGTAATGCTGGGAGACGGGAGTCCTGGAGGTTGAGTGATGCTGCACTCTGTGCCCTGCAGCTAATAACACACCTCTTGGGTCCCTTATTCTGGCTAGACAGGCGGCCTGTTTGTGCCCGACCAGGTCAATCAGCTGGTCATGTGTTGGCTAGGGTCAAGTGTGCACCGGAGGGCCTGGTGGCTCCTATCACCCTGGAGTCACCCTTGTCTGGGTCCCCCGGTGGTTACCTGCGTATACTCTTCCGTTACCTCTGGGGTTGCTGGTGGTGTTTATCCCTGGCATATGACCTTTTGTTGGGCTCCATGGTGGGTGGAGGGGTGGGGGAATGAAGTTTATGTGTTTATATATGGTTTTATTAAATAAAAATTATGTTGACGACTTTGCACCTATTTCCGGCCATTATTTGGACTCTGCATCCCTTACTGCCACCCTGGAGCCTTTCTGGGCCCCTGGGGACTTTCTTCCTCTGCCCAAGCGTACAACTGGGACTAGGAGGAGGTCCTGTCATGTTGATTCAGCTTTGGGGTTCGGCCCAGACCATACGGTGCCAGAAAAATATGCCAAATATCTGGTAATGAAGCCTTCTTTGAATGGGTCAATACTGGATTTGACATCATCGTTCTCCACCGTGCCAGTGTCTCAGCTTGCGGCAGGGAACCGAAGATCTGTTCCCAAGGGGATGGAAGCATCCTTACTGAGGTGTCCTCACCATAGGAGAGCTCCCGCTTACAGGCTCTGACTTCTGTTTCTGGTGCCGCAGTTGACTGTGCTCCCCATGCTCCTTTCAACAGAAGCAAAGGTATGATTTCTTCCCGTGACCTCCTCCGATACCCAGAGGCACGGCTGTTGGAGGAAATGAGCTCTTCTGGTGTGATCTCTGTCGAGCGGTTGCAGAAAAAATTGATGGTGTCCTGACCCCAACTCCGATCCTGCTCCGAACTTTTGACAGGTTGACCTTACCTACTTCTGTGTTCAAGTAAACAGCTTTCCATTGCAATTTCACTATGATGCCTACATTCTCCTTAATCATTTTTTTTTTTTTCTTGCCTAATCGTTTGTGTCAGGTTTATTTTTAAGTATTTTTCCTTAAGGTGACCCATCGGCCAGAAAAAAATAATACATACCCTGAATGGAAAAATAAAAAAAAACACGCAGTTGGTTATCAAGTACGGCACGATACCTAGATCAGTGCAGTCGACCAAGGCCCGTATTCTCGTCGATTAAGGAAGATCTTTAACACCTATTCCTAAGTGATTGATTTTGCCTATTACACTTTACCGTCCTCTTCTGTGTTACTTTGATAATTCTACTATCACCATGCTCTGCATAAATAAAGTAAAATGGGATATTTGCCAGCCCGTATCCAAAAACAAATCAGTAAGGAAGAAAATGTTAGTGAGCTTCCTTACCCGGCAAGAATATGGGCCCAGTTGATACCTACTCACTGCCGCACTGGTAAAAGAACATTGTTTAATTTCTAGGATGTGTGTGTCTTACTGTGGTGTTATGTAGATGTAATGGAAAGTGATAAGAGAAATTCTTCGAGACTGTTCGCCCAAGCGGAGAGGATCGAGAAGGGGAGACTTACGAGAAGAGTGTATGTGAGTGAGGTGGAGGGGGAGACCAAGGACGAGATGGAGGGAAAGTGGTGAGATACATGAGGGACGGGGATGTTAGATGAAGTGACGGCAGCCATATGGCAGAGGACAGAACAACGTGGAGGAGATTTGTTTGTGGCCACCAATTTAGCAATACATAAATAATCTCTTTTATTTCAAATTACTGGGAGTTGCTTAGAGACAGCAGATGATTGACAAAGACTGAAGTTTGTGGGTAAGGAGTTTGCTATTAACCCGTTCATTAATACTGGGTACATTGGTGTTATTCTGTGGGCTCAGAGTAGTGAGTCGCCCTGTATATTCAGGTAACACGAATGGCAAAAACAATTCATTTCAAAAGAGTTTTTATACGTAGTTAATTAGCAGCGTTTATTGACCAAATACTTATCTTTTTTAAACAGTGGTGTTCTCTGAATATATAATACCAGTGTCACAAGGGTAATGATATCGACTGAAAAAATTTACCATATATATATATATATATATATGGTAGGTGGAGGCACTCACCATCCACTCACTCAATGTAGTGCTGCTTTGGATGTCTGCCCTATGCTCTCTCCCATCCTCCTTCTTCTGTCTTTCATTCTTTCATTTTTTCCTCTTTCTTCTACCAATGGGTGACTTTACACTCTCTCTTCTTTCTTTCCTTCATTCTTTCCTCTTCCTTCTGCCTATGGGTGGCTGTACACTGGGTGACAAGACAAATAGTTTCTTGTACGCCAGGAAACCATTTACTAGGCTGGATGGTAACTATATAACCAAATTATGGCACCTGGTGGTTTAGTAGATTGTTTAAGGTGCTCCAGTCGGATTGAGCCTGTGTAGGTTTATATCCAAGGGGTGGTTGGGGTTTATTGCTCACATACTGCCACTCAGGGATGAGTGAGGCTGGTCACTCTCACCTTAAATGACAGGACCAACTTGCCTAGCCCCGGCTTCCTAAGCTCCTCATGGGGCGACATAGGAATGGATGATGGATATCTATCTGTCTATATCTATCTATCTATCTCTCTATATATATATATATATATATATATATATATATATATATATATATATATATATATATATATATATATATATATATATATATATATATATATATATATATATATATATATATATATATATATATATATATATATATATATATATATATATATATATATATATATATATATATATATATATATATATATATATATATATATATATATATATATATTTCAAGTGTGCACACACACACACACACACACAGTATCCATCCTGAGCTTTTGCTGTAGAAAAGTGAAATGTGGAAATGAGGTAAACATCTACCCTCAACATTCACACCGACTGTAGCACCAGTCGAGCAGGGCAGTACTCCCGAGGTGGATGGAAAGCTGATGACAGGGAGTGCTGGAGCTCCCGTTTCATCAGCCCCCAGGATTAGTTCCTGACCATTCCCCTTTGCTGAAGTTTTTCAGTGTCTCAGTTACACAGAGAGTAGGCCAGCTTGCTCTCCAACACAAATTTCTCTAACTATCTACACCAAACTACATGCACAGTACACACTACACTTCTTTTTCCAAAATTAAAAAAAAAAATGGCGTCTCATCACCCAGCCTCGGAGTCCCCAGGGGGGGACCATAAATCGGCCCCTATCCCGGTGACGACTAGAGGTGCCTGGAACCACTGTCTGACTCTCTTCTTCATCATTTCTGCAACATTCGTGGCCTTTCCTCTAACTTTTGCTCTGTTGAGCACCACCTCTCCTCCTCTAAACCTCACCTTCTTTTTCTAACTGAGACTCAGCTGTCTGAGGCAACTGAAAGCAAACCCTTTTCTGTATCCTCCTACTTTCTCTATACTCATTTCAAAGCCAAAGGTGGCTGTTGTGTATATATACGCAACGACTTATCTTGCTCTCGTGTTCCTGAACTCGATTTTCCTGAATTCTCTACACTCTGGCTTCGGCTTTCCTGTCATTCTCTGACTAAATGTATCTGTGCTGCTTACTTATCCCCTAATTCTACTGACTATCAAAAATTCTTCAACTATCTTACTTCTACGATGGAACACATTCTGTCCATTTCTCCTTTCTCTGAAATCTCCATTCTAGGAGATTTCAATGTTCACCACCACCTTTGACTCTCCTCTCCTTTCACTGATCCATCTGGTGAACAAGCCTATGTCTTTTCTATTCTTCACCCCTTAACCGCGGGGCGTCACTTTCGTGACGCTTGGGAGCAAGGGATCATACCGCGGGGCATCGCTTTTGTGATTCTGTGTTATTTTGAATTCACCCGGGCTTCCAAGTGGGGGCTTGTATCATCTATCAATACTGCCAATGTCCAACACTAGTCAGCACTCCTAATCTCATCTGTACTCCCATCCATTGTTGACAATTTAGCCATTTCTCCCCGTTCTTGACTTCCCTCCCTACCCCCCCTCCATTACCCTATCCTCTCGCCTGCCTGGCCGTGCCACGCTAAGTAAATCTTCCCGGGAATTTTTCACTGATTTCATCCATTGAAATAAGCCCTATGCCCTATTCTTATACCAAATAATATATACAAGAAAGAAATAAGGTAAGTGAGAGTGCCATACACCTGGAATTGGCTAATTATCACCTGACAACACTTCACGTGCACTCGTTCGCTAATTTTCGCTATTTCCCCTTGAAATATGCCGTATAATCTATTTTCGTAATAAATATACATATAAGGAGGGAAGGGAGAAGCCTAAGTGATATTTACATTCACCTGGAACTACCTAATTTATAATGTATTGTCTAGATTTCCTGCCAATCATTTCATTGCTATAAATAGCTGTGTCAAGAGGCTAAACGTTGGCAGTGCTGATTTCCCTAGGTAGGCCTCCACCCCAGCCCACCCTTATCAGTTCACTCTCATCTTCCAGTGTGGGGGTACATCTGTTCGCTCTTGCTAGCTTCAGGGCCTTTCCACCCCCATGCAAAGGGCCCTGTGACCTTTACCCCCTACTAAACCTCGTGTAGAAAGAGGTAAAGGGCTGACAACTGATAAAAGAGTAACTACGATCTTTCCATTGAGTAAAACAGTGCAAGTGGAATTGTAAATAATGTGTAAACTGCAAGTGAAAGTAATGAATGTAAATATACGTAAACAGTGGAAAATAGTTTTATAAGTTACTTCAAGTGACAGTGCATAATACAGTGTAAATAAAATAGAAATGTAAATAACGTAAATAAAATAGAGAACGTAAATAGAAATGTAAATGAGTAGTATTATAAGAATACGAGTATATACCCTAGGCGTAATGAAAGTGAAAGTTTCACTCTAGCATGTCTGAATACTATGAGTTATGAGAGTGAAGGTGAAAGTGACATTCACTCTCAATGCTAGTATACAGGACGAGAAAGTGAATGCTACGTATTTTACTGAAAGAAATTGAATCCCTACAGTGACAATAAACTAATACTACTGAAGGAAACTTATGAATAAAGACTGTAGATATATATAAGTGTTATATAGTAATAGAAATATAAAGTGTGAGGGGTTTTATGAATAATAAATGACAGAGTACCAAGAGCGAACTAGCGCAAGTGCGACGATCAGACGCGCTCGTAATTTTCATTGCTTTCACAGTGTTTTTTTTTTTTTTGGAGTATGGATCCCAAACTACTTGAAAATCATAGAGTAGTGTTTATAGTGTTAATATCTGGCTGTGGTAATCATATTACGGGTTGTCGGGAAGTGTAAAGTGGAGACTTCGTTACCCAACTTCAGAGGTCTCCACAAGTCCTACGGTAACCAACAAAGGCTCAACAAACATTCCAGGAGAAAGCTGAAGGTATGTGCCATAAGCAAATGTAATTTTAATATTCTAGGACTAATAACTGATTTTTGGCAAATAGTTTTTGAGAGTGTGTCGGAGCCCGAATAACCCCGCGGCACACGCAAAACATTGGTAAACGTGCCCGCGGTGACCTAGAGCAGCTTGTACAGCACCCTACCCGTATCCCAGACTGCCTTGGAGAGAGCTCCAACATAGTTGACCTCTTCCTTACAACTAATCCTTCTGCTTACACTGTTAATCTTTTCTCTCTGTTGGGCTCCTCTGATCACAACCTTATCACCTTAACCTGTCCTATCACTCCGGTACGGCCTGTGGACCCTCCAGGGAAACGTTGTCTGTGGCATTTTGGAGCCGTGGATTGGGAGGCCCTCAGGCAGTACTTCTTTGATTTTCCCTAGAATGTTTATTGCTTCCATGGCCGGGAGCCATATGAGTGTGCCTTGCGCATTACAGAGGTTATTCTCTCAGACATGGAAGCATACATTCCTTTCTCATATCCTTTGTCTAACGCAAGAAAACCTTGGTTTAATCACGCTTGTTCTAATTCTGTTCGCAACAAGGAGAGGGCCTACAAAAGGTACCGGAGCCAACCCACCCTTGAATCACATCATCTTTACGCTTCTGCCCGGAATCGTGCTAAGTCTGTTCTTCGCTCTGCTAAAAATAATTTCATCCGTACTAAATGCTCTCAACTCTCCAACTCGAATTCTTCCCGCTTCTTCTGGCACCTTGCCAAAAACCTTTCTAACAACTTTACCTCATCATCCTTCCTTCCTCTCTTCTACTCTGATGGTTCTGTAGCTATTTCTTCTACTGATAAAGCAGATCTCTTCGCACAGACACTCTCCTCCAATTCCACCTTAAATGATTCCGGTGCTGTTCCTCCATCACTTCCCGCCTCTGACTTCCTCATGGCTGCCATTAAAATTTCTTCAGCTGATGTATTTTCTGCCATCACTGGCCTCAATACTAACAAGGCATATGGGCCTGATGGGGTCCCTCCCGTTGTTCTCAAGAACTGTGCTTCTGTGCTTACACCCTGCCTAGGCAAACTCTTTCACCTTTGTCTGTCAACTTGTACCTTTCCTTCTTGCTGGAAGTTTGCTCTCATTCAGCCAGTCCCAAAGAAAGGTGACCACTCCCAACCCTCCAACTATCGTCCAGTTGCTTTAACGTCCTGTATTTCAAAAGTTTTCGAGTCAATTCTCAATAGAAAAATTTTAAGGCATCTTTCCTATCACAACCTTCTTTCTGATCGTCAGTACGGGTTCCGTCAGGGAGGCTCCACTGGCGATCTTCTCACCTATCTTTCAGACTCCTGGTCATCCTCCTTTCGGGACTTTGGCGAAAGCTTTACCATTGCACTTGACATCTCAAAGACTTTCGATCGAGTCTGGCATAAATCCTTAATTTCCAAACTGCCCTTTTACGGTTTCTATCCTTCTATCTGTGCCTTCATTGCTAGCTTCCTTTCTAGTCGTTCTATAGCCGCTGTTGTAGACGGCCATCGTTCTTCTCCTAGATCTATCAACAGTGGTGTTCCTTAGGGCTCTGTCCTATCACCAACTCTCTTCCTTTTATTCATCAATGACCTTCTAAGCTGTACATCTAACCCTATCTACTCATACGCTGATGACTCCACCCTTCATCTTTCCATTCGGTTCCCGCAACTCCCATCTCAGCAGTTACTTCAACAAACAAGGGATGAAGCTATGACACACCTAATGTCTGACTTGGCTCTTATCTCTGACTGAGGTAAAAATAATCTTGTTGTTCTAATGCATCTGAGACTCAGTTCTTACACCTGTCAACCAGTCAAAATCTTCCACAGGTTTACCCACTAATGTTTAATGATATTCAGCTTCATCCTGCATCATCATTGAACATGCTTGGGGTTTCATTTACTCGGAACTTATCTTGGAAAGATCATATTACATCTCTTGTAAAAATCTGCTTCCAAGAGATTGGGTGCTAAGCCGACTCCGTTCTTTCTTTACCCCTGCACAATTGTTGACTCTATACAGGGGTTTTATCTGCCCATGTGTGGAGTACAACTCTCATGTGTGGGGAGGCTCCCCACATACAGCTCTTCTCAATAGGGTGGAGTCAAAGGCTTTTCGTCTCATTAACTCTCCTCCTCTTACTGACTCCCTTCAACCTCTGTCTCTTCGCCACACTGTTGCATCTTTATCTCTATTCTATCGCTACTTTAAAGGTCACTGCTCCTCTGAACTGTCTGCATGCATTCCTCCACCTCTACGACGGGCGCGTAGCACCCGTCTAGCAGCAAACTCTCATCCCTTTTCTGTCCAACTCTCTAATGCAAGAGTTAACCGTTACTCCCAGTCCTTCATTTATGCAATGGGTCAACTCTGGAACTGTCTTCCTCTGTCTGTATTTCCTGCTGCCTATGATCTCCAGTCTTTCAAACACAGTGTGTCCAAGCATCTCGAAATGAATGGATCTTGAATTTGGCTCACTCTTGTATTTTGTTTTTCTCTTGGAGGGAACTGCTATTGCGGGCTCATGGCCTTTGGTCCCTTCTTCCTCGCATAAAAAAAAAAAAATACCCACGCCTGCCAGTTGTCATCCTCCATCCTCCACTCTCTTGGTCTGAGATAAAGCCTTTACTATGTGATTTTCTTTGTATGCTGAAGGAACTACGCTGATGGTAAAACACACACACACACACACACACACAAAGAAACTCTACAATTATGTACAGTTTGGTTCATGATGCCCTGGACACATCTGGAGGTATCTGGCATCCTTTTACTACAAGACATAGTATTAATCCATGAATGAAGGCAACGATTTGTGTCGTGCCCACCGATTGGTTAAAGAGGGCCAGTTCCATTGGTTACCAGTGTGAAGATTAAGAATTACATTCTAAGCATCTCTCGAATGTATTGCATGGTATTGTCAGTATAATGGTAGTGATATCACATGGTTCAGTCATACTGGGTAGATGTATCAGCATTATTTACATACATCTGCAGTTGGTTAAACTGTAGTACAGTAATATGAGGAACAGGAGCCAGTGGCAACCTATGTTGTTTACATGTAGTTTGATTCGCTTCAGAGGGTCGAAATAGAATTCATATTGACCAATTTAAGTTACAGTATTGTTTCTGCGCAGCTAATTAATGTTTAACACAGAGTCACTGTGTGACGGAAACCTGTATGTGTGTGTGTGTGTATGTGTGTGTGTGTGTGTATGTGTGTGTGTGTGTGTGTGTCGGAACTTCACGGAGAGAAGCGTCGTTTTTTTTTTTTTCCACACTACTGTTATTGTAATTTGATACACAATTGTAAAAATTATTACTTACTTTCCATGGGCAGCGATCTGTTATGTGTTATAACAACAACAAACACGTAATGCATACAGTATAAGCAATGGGGTTTACTTTAGATAACGTGAGCGTCGCTTGCTTGAACAATTGTTTCACCCTGTAACTGCGCAACAGTCCGGTACTTTAAGAATAATTGTCATTATTTCCATAAGTGTATAATTCACACTCAAGGTATGATTTGAATTTGAGCATTAATATACTGATCGGTGACCTCAAAAGTAGTCTTTAATCTAATTATGTAACACACAGTAAGAAACGAGGTATAAAGATGCCTATCTCACCCACTTTAGGTGGAGGGAAACAACTCCGGAGAAGCAAGTTCCAGAGAGATGCAGTTCGTGGAATGAAAGAATTCTGATAGGCAGAAGCTCTGCAATATGACTGAGTGACATTCCAGCCATGAGCGCACATGACTCTTATAAATTAGAGCTAACTGCTTCTCAGCGAAGAAGTTACAGACTCTGTACAATAATCCAAGTTTCTTTTAGGCAGTTTTAGCAAGTGATCTTACATGAGAGGTCCAGCTGAGGGCATTGTTAAGTGAGATGCCAAGAATTTCAATACTTTTGGAGATGGGAATATTAGTAGCACTGAAAGTAATGTACGAATGTGGCAATATCTGTCTATTAGTAAACTGTATATATGTAGTTTTACTAGCATTAAAAGAGACAAGGTTGTTGTGTCCCCATTCACTGATCGTAGATAGGTCTTGATTTATGGAGATGGCTGTACTGAGTTGAGAGGTAGAGATATTAGACTTTGTAAATGGGTGTCTGAGTGTGAATAAGCAAAGTAATGTTGAGTCATCTGCTTATGAGTGGATGGGATTGCAAGTGACAGATAAGAGATCGTTAATATGAACCAGAAATAGGGTTGGCGCCAGAACTGATCCCTGCGGCATGCCGGCATTAATTGAGTGGAAATTGGAATATACATCATCTACTCTTACTCCTATTTTCCTGTCACTAAGATATGAAGAAATCAAAGGAACAAAAGATGTTAGTCCATAGAAAGGGAGTTTGGACAGCAGGGAACGGTGCAATACTCTGTCGAAAGCTTTAGAAATATCAAGAGCTACTGCATGAGTTTCTCCATGTAGATCAATTAATTGATGGATGGTATGAGTTAGGAGATTGAGTATGTCAATGGTGGATCTTTCGTGGCAAAAACCATATTGTCTATCACTAATTAAGTTGTTGGATTCAAGATGTTTGACAATGTGCTTATTAATTAAAGTTTCAAATACCTAACAAAGGAAAGATGTGACAGCTATTGGTCTGTAATCAGAGGGGTCAGATGAACTTCCTTTCTTCGGAACTGGGTGGATATTGGCTTCTTTCCATGAATTTGGGAATAAAGAAGTACGTTTGCATAGTCTGAATAATATAGCTAGAACAGAGGCAAGTTCAGGGGAATACTTTTTCAAAACAATTTGCGGAATTCCATCTAGGCCTGGAGCTTTGTTGGTAGGTAAATTTTCTAGGATGGATATTACATATCTTGTCTGTATTTTAAGTGGGGCAATTTCGGGAGAGTCAAGTTCTAATACTGGGACATTGTGGCTGGTATCATCTATGGTAGAGTTTCTGGCAAATGTACTGGCAAAAATATCCGCTCTCCCACATGCGTCATTTGTAATGTTGCCATCTGAAGATTTTAGTGGGGGAATGGAAGATGACTTGTTAAAGTTATTATTGAAAGAATTAAGAGTTGACCAGAATATTCTATTGCCATTAGGGTTGTTAACCCTTTAACCGCAGGCATTGTTTTGACCCGACTGCCCCCCCCCCACAGGGGTTCCAGCCAAAATGTAAACAAACTTTAAACCTTTATAACTCTGCACAGAATAAATCTAGAGGGAAAAATAAGGTACCAATAGAAAGTACTAACCTTCGGCTTTGCAATGATGTAGGTTTCATGATTTCGTTGACTATCACTGGATGGGCAGTGCCATTAGAAGTGAGTGATCTAAAATCACTATTTTTCGCTCACACACCATTACCAAATACCAACCTCATTCTGATAATAATGCTATAAACATATATGAACACTGCACATATGATAAACACCCACTCTGTGTTCACTGAGGCAGGTAAAAGGCACTGTGATTGCCTGCACTTCACTGCCACATCAGCGCTGTTGTCACTCACAAAGCTGAACAGATACTGATGCGTGTTTGGTCAGGGGTGGGGTGAGGGGCCCGGGGGGTGGGAGGTGGGGGCCTTGGGGGTGGGAGGAGGGAGGTGGGGGTCGGCTGGAGTGAAAGAACTTAATAGCTACTCTCCCTTGAAACAATTGGCGCACAGAAAAATGCGCTGTATTCAAAATATTCACAAACATTCCAGAATGACACCAGCAGTTTGGTCCAGTTTTTGCAATGTCATTCTGTTATGACACCCGCGGTTAAGGGGTTAAGTAGTTTTGATGCTTGCTTTTGAAGAAAGTTTGATTTAGATAGATTTAATACAGCTTTTGCATGATTTCTAGCAATTTTGAATTGAAAGAGTGATACAGATGTTTATTATTTTAAGTAAGAGTTATATGTTAATGACTTTTGGGCTGTTGCTCTGGCACAGTTGCCATCAAACCATTTTGGAGAGTTCAATCTTTTAGTGAAGTGTTGACTTGGTATGAATTAATCCATACCAGCTAGTATTAAGTCGGAAATGTGGGACTGGGTAGAATTGGGGTCACTAGAGAAGAAAGACCGCTATGGAATGTCAGCAAGATAATTTCTAAATCCATCCCAGTTTGCCCTATCAAAGTGCCACCGGTTCACCCTGACAGGTTCAGAACGGGGAGGTGTGGGGGGGGTTAACTAATGAGGTTTTGTTGAGATTGTGGTCAGAGGATCCAAGTGGTGACAGTACCTCTATCCTGTATTGATCTGGATTATTTGTCAAGAATAAATCCAAGACATGGGCGTTATGGTCAGGATTATCAGGTATTCTGGTTGGTTGCTTTACCAGCTGGGTCAGATTAAACGATTCTGCAAACAGCTCTCACTCTAGACCAGCGTTGTCAGTCCTGGCAGAATGCAATAACCATTCAACATGATGTATGTTAAAATCACCCAAAATGGTATTTTCGGTGCTAAGGGCAAGGTTAAGGTTACTCAACTGTGTGGATATGGAATCAAATACACTGGCTTCCAAAGAAGAATTGGGGGAGCAATAAACTACATAAATATATTTGGTAATATTTTGACAATTTAGTTTATATAATAAGTAATCAAAACTGGATGAAGTGAAGTTTAAAAGTGTCAACTGCAAATTAGGATTTGATATAACAACAGGTGCTGCCCTTGTTATGGAAGTTTGTAAGGAGATGGTAACCCGGAAAACAAAATGGGGATATATCGGTAGAGGGTGAGATTTGTGGTTCTGTGAGGAAAAAGGCAAAAGGGGATATGGACTGAAGGAAAATATGAACTGAATTTAAATTTGTGGTAAGGCCAGGGATGTTCGTAAAGAATAAGGCTGCACTTTCACGTCTTTGCTGATGAGCATTCCTGGAAATAGCAAAAGTCGCTGCTGGCACAGTTGCTTGATGGCGACTGAGAGGACCCTGTGCCACCAGCCCTAACCTGCCGGTGGTGGCAATCCGAGGTACCACCTCATTTGATAGAAACATTGCAGTGGCCATTACTAAAGACAGTGAATAGAAGGTGTAATATGTAATGCGCATGTAATGTGGTGTAGACAGTTGAAGGTAGAGATATTATGAGAGCATGCTGGCCTACTCTCTGTGCAAATGAATGCACTGAAAATGTTCAGCAAAGGGTGATGGTCAGGATCAAGTCCTGAGGGCTGGTGAAACGGGAGCTCCAGCTCTCCCTATTACCAGCTTGCCATCCACCACGGGAGTACTGCCCTGTTCGACTGGTGCTACAGTCTACTCCTCAAAAGAGAGAATTCTGCTGCTGTTCAGATAAGAGCCATCGTGTAGCTGAACGGGTGGATGGCTGACGATGAAATACATAACTTATAAAGTACGAATGTTGTAATGAATCTAATTTCACAGGTACACACCTGAATGATGTCATGAAATTCACCATCCATAAAACCTACCCTACCATAAGCGACCACAGCCTACCATTACTGGCCTAATATGACTAAAACGTGCACACACACACACACACACACACACACACACACACACACACACACGCACACGCGCGCGAGCGCGCATTGGACATTGTGGAGGTCGGATGTGCACAGGCTGCCTCTGCTTCTCGTCATACCTACCGTAGGTGTATTGTATCTGTAATGAGTCAAGCTCATTACTATGCTATAATAAGAGATGATTTCATAGTGTAGAGAACGTATAAGAAAAAAAGTGGAGTCCAAAGAAAGTATATATAAAAAAACAGAACTCCAAGGAATTCGATGACAGTAGACAGTGTTAAGAAGTGAGATTTGCCAGCTAAGTGCTGGAGAAGTTTCTCGGCGTTTCGTGTACGGTAGTTCTGGCATCGGTACGAGTCAAAGTTGCCAGTTTGCCTGCTCTTTGTAAGCGTAGTTATTCCGTATGTTATGCATTAAGTTTTCTGTTCTTTTTCTTTAAAATGTTTTATTTAAGTGATTGCATGTTAAATTATGTAATTTAAGTTCGTATGGTAAATGATTTTGAGTGTTATGTAATGTAAGACAACTCTGGCTTGTTTTGATGTCTCCTAGTTGGTCACTGTCATTGCTAGGGGCTGATGCAAGACCAGCATGCCGTACAGTGTTGGAGAAGTTGATCATTCTAGTAATGCAAGCTTATATAAAGATGGGGAGAGACTCGAGCAGGTTTAGTTGGGTTTCAAGTCAGTTTGAGTGAAGTTCAGTCGGTTTTCAGTTTAGTTTGAGTGTAGTGCACTGTCAGTGCAGTGTTGTTAGTGAAGTTTGTGAAGTGTTGCTGGGAAGCATTAAGTGTAATTACAGTTAGTGATGATTATTTTCGGTACTTGTGAAAACAGTGAAGTGTTGTCAAGCGTTGAATGTAATAACAATGTTGTCAAGGATTAAGTGTAATGGCAGTTAGTAAAGTTTGTATAGCTCCAGTGTTTGAGAGAACAGTGAACTCAAAGTTGGAAAGCATTAAGTGGAATTATTTGGAAAATAAAGACAGTGAACTTTAAGAAGCCAGAGTTTATTTTCGCCTCAGCTGATCTTGTGTGCTGTACACTGAAAGGCTGACCATAGGAAGAACAACTCACTGGGCAACGTCCTTACTGTACTGAACTACTGCTGTTGGAGTTCGTGGCAGTGTGGGGTGGGGACATAACACTGGTGTCATGAGTACTGCAGTGAGCCAAACCTTTGACATGGAAGCAGAAGGTGTGCAGAAGAGGTCTCGGGCTGGGCAGGAGGAGGAAATTTCCCTGGTGACAATTATGGAGCTAATACAGGCACAAACTAAAAAACTTAAAGAACAATTTCAGGCCCGAATTGATGAACAGAATAAGTTTAGAAACGAAGTAAAGGAACATTTACAGGCACAAACTAAAGAACTCAAGAACAAACTAAAGAACTCAAAGAACTAGTACAGACACGAGGTGTTCTACTGAAGGCAAATAGGGAACAACTAGAGGCACAGCGTGAAGAACAAAAAGAACTATTTCGGGCCTAAAGTGAAGAACAGAAAGAGCTAAGAAATGATATCAAAGTACAATTGCAAGCACAGAATGAAGAACAGAAAGAACAATATGAACAGCTTCAGAAGGCATTACATAAGCAACAGAGGGAAGTACAACCAAGGATGCAAGGACAGCTAGGAGCTCTCACAAGGGAAATGAAGGAAGGACAGGAACAACTGAAGGAGGAGGTATATGCTGAGCTATAACAGCAGAAGTATGAGGTATGCAATTATGTGACTGAATGCAAACGGCATGTAGACGACCAGCTGAAGCCAGTTAGTGAGGAAATAATGACAGAGTGCAAACAGCATGTGGACAGCCAGCTGAAGATTAGTGAGGGAATAATGATGAAATGCAGGCAGTATGGGGGAGGGCGGTGATGGTTCGGACATCAAATAAATAAATATATATATATATATATATATATATATATATATATATATATATATATATATATATATATATATATATATATATATATATAATCAGGTACAAGCGGGAGTGTAATCTGGTTTATGTTAAAATGTTGCCACATCATTTGGCTCTTTAGGTTAATAATATGAAATTCTTAGTTCTTTTCATCTTTAAGCTATAGTTAACGAAACACAAGTGACTAAATCGTCCGAACCATCCCTACCAGTGGTGATGGTTCGGACAGTAGGGTGGGATGGCTCGGCCGATTCCCGGAAAGAAAGTATCAGGAAAAAAAGTAACAGTAAAAAACGTAAGGGAAAGAGCTAATCTAACCTAACCTAACCTAATCTAACCTAACCTAACCTGACCTAATCTAACCTAACCTAACCTAACCTGACCTAATCTAACCTGACCTAACCTAGGAAAAGTTGTTACTTTTTGACTGTTACTTTTTTTCCTGATACTTTCTTTCCGATTCCCGGTTCGGCCATATGTATAACTCAGCATATTCTTTAAGTTATGTGAGTTATATTGGATAAAAACAAACATTTATTAATTCAAAGATAATTAATTTTCCTAAAGTACAATATTAAACTTCAGAATCCAAATGAACTACTTGATATGTTTTTAAAAATATATATTATAACTGAAATAACCGTCACCAGATGTATAAATGACTTAACCTCCTACTTTCTGCTACAAAATTATGCATAATTAGCCTTCTCTCTCTCTCTCTCTCTCTCTCTCTCTCTCTTTCTCTGGAATATTGACTTCACTTTTCACTTTTTAGGCCTTATTTCAGACGGACTAACTTAAGACCTTTAATGTATATTGCAGCCTACAAAACTGAAATAGAAGTTGTATTACCCCTTCCTTCTTTTACACTTTGAGGAACAGGTTAAATAAACAAAACTAACAATATATATTCCCTGATAACTATTAAGAATGATGTTTCACTATGTGTTCAGATATAAATGATCAAAAGTAGCGTTATCATTTGATAAGGTCATGACTTGGTAGTAGTGGAAGGATAGTTCAGACTGTCCGAACCATCCCCCTCCTCAACTGTCCGAATCATCCCGAATCTATGTAATTAATTGACGGGTACTCTCAAATTTCACACGAGAGAGTTTAACATTCGTTTTTTATAGCAATATGTTCTACATGTAACAGAAATTCACAGTTCGATGCTTGGCATATTCATAAAGATAGAGCTTACGATGTACACTCAAATAGGAGATGCAAAAAAAACATAAAATCTGACCTGCATACGAAAGTGAGACGTTTCTAGCTTGGAGGTTCCGTGTGGTCGAAGTAAACAAACACTCCCACTTTCACGCAAGATCACACGCCCCTAGGTCCCATACGTTTCTCAGGGAATCCACTGTCCGAACCATCACCGCCCTCCCCTATAGATAACCACTTGAATCATGTAGTTGACCATGTGAAGATAATTAGTTAGAAAATTGAGGCTGTGGAGAAATACTGCACTGCTGAGCCTCAGGTTAGTGTACAGGGAGCATATGAAAAGAGTGGACAGTGTATGGTGAATCTTGATAGATCCCAGGCATCTAAAGGTAGCATTACAGGGTTGAATAATCAGAATTCAGGAGTTTTAAGTCCTGGCTAATGATGATGCCCCAGTTTATAAGCCCCAAACCAGTGAAGTGCATGGCCATAATGGAGGTCCAATTAAAAAGAAACCTCAAGAATTTGATGGTAGAGTATCTTGGGAAGCTTACCGTGCACAATTTTAGTTACTTGTGGATCAGAATGGTTGGGATGATATGCAGAGGGCAATGCAGCTTGCTACTAGCCTTAAGGGTGTCGCAGTGAAGATTCTGGGCCAGATGTCAATGTTGGAGAGGAA
The DNA here is from genome assembly GCF_032717465.1 of Coenobita brevimanus. Lineage (NCBI taxonomy): Eukaryota > Metazoa > Arthropoda > Malacostraca > Decapoda > Coenobitidae > Coenobita > Coenobita brevimanus. The sequence continues at coordinate 18,965,390 of NC_137002.1, forward strand.
CAGTTATCAATCCCCAGTGAAGGCTGGTGATGAGAGGCAACAATCTGCCAGTTTTTCCCAAGAAGCCCTACCATGAAGGAAATGCATGAGTACCTTGATGAATAGTGTGCAAGAATACGGAAGAACAGACGACATGCAGTGTAGTAGGAATGGGAATCATAGGAAGAAATGCTGCTGTACTGTAATGACAGGGCCAGCATCAGATGAAGACTTGAAGAGGATGCAGATGGAGGAGGCAGATTTAGAACCAGTGCTAGAGTGGCTGCAGTGGAGTACAGTGCGACCATCATGGGAAGAAGTTTCCAGGTTAAGCCCTGCAACCAAGAGCTACTGGGGTCAGTGGGACCTTCTTTGTTTGAACAGCGGAGTACTTGAGCATCAGTGGGAGACAGCCGATGGCCTCAGCAAGTATTGACAACTGGTTGTTTCGAAGAAGATAAGGTCCAAGATGAGTCCCATAACCAGATCACTACTGGGCACTTGGGAGTGAAGAAAACACGAAGCCAGCTGTGACAGAGTTTCTACTGGACTGGTATGCGTCAGGATGTTGAAGATTGGTGTCGGGCCTGTGAAGTGTGTTGTACCAATAAGGGACCCAAGAAACGTGGTTGCGCCCCTCTCCATCCATACCAAGTGGGTGTACAGATGGAAAGAGTTGCAGTGGACAGTGCTGGGCCTTTGCCACTCACTGTGAGAGGAAACCGGTATATATATGTGTCGCCATGGACTACTTCACAAAGTGGCCAGAAGACTATGCTATCCCTGATCAAGAGGCTGCAACTGTTCCTCAGGTGTTGGTTGATCAGTTTTTCTGTCATTTTGGGACGCCACAAGAGCTACATTCCAACCAGGATAGAAACTTTGAGTCTGCTGTGTTCCTTGACTGCTGCAAATTAACCTGTACAATTCCCTCGTCGACATGATGCCAACAGTACAAAATGTCTTGATTAATCCCAGCGACGTGATGGTGTCGACAACAAAATTAGAGCGCTATAGTGTGTCTCAAACTGCTTTAATCTAGCTTATTTTTTGCTAAGGAGTAGCTTAATGTATTGGCAACACTGTGTCCAAGCAGTTGTAGTACTAAGTTTGGTTCTGCGTGGGTGGGTAACATCAGTGTGCCACTGTCCGTCAGAGCATCAGGATGTCACGAAAATCACGCCATTTTTCCGCCTCATTGGGCTGGAGGAGGCTGTTGAAAATGTCACATGGACCCCTCTGTCCCTTCATTTAGTGATTCTTCAGAAGAGAAAGACCTGGATGACTATTCTGAGCCAGTGGAGAGCACTGAAAAAGGGGAATCCCGCATTCTCCTCCCCAGTTCTCTCTCATCCTGCCCAGCTAGGTGGGAAAACATTGCTCACGACTTGGGATACTGGGCTAAAAACATGACGGACGGCCATCCTGGTCTTATTTCTCCTATAATGAGTACTTTTTATGCTTTTCCTTGATTTAGATGTCTTTTTGGATTGTTTTATGAATAAAAATTTTTTTACGTTTTTGGTCCGGGATTGGTTGGGTATAAAATTGCAAAAATGCCTGGGATGATACGGGTTAATGTGGAACAAGAAGACCAGAATGACCCCCATAAGGGCACAGTCAGATGGGATGGTGGAGAAATTCAACTGGACCTTGGGACAAGAAATGGCCAAGTACTGCATTGATGGACAAACAGAATGGGACCAGAAATTACCTGCATTGCTGATGGCATATCAGTCTGCATCCCAGGAGTCTGCTGGCTACACTTCTGCAAAACTGATGTTGGGACACAAGTTACGTTTACCCGTTGACTTTTTAACCCAACCTGTCCCGACCAATTTTCTACCACTGACTCCCCCCCCCCCAATCCCGACAGATTTTGGAAAAAGAAAATTTTGGCTCAAACCTTCGTTTTTGGTGAGAAAGAGAAAATTTATACAGAAGTCGCTCACCTAAGGTTTAAAATACTGGATACAGGTAAGAGCACCCCTTACCTTACTGTGTTTTCTATGAGGCAGTCTCCAGAGAAAACGAGTTCTATGGGAGGGGTAACTATTCCACACTGCTCTATCTATCTATCTATCTATTGCCAGATGCCACAATCCCGTTTGGGGTGGCCACAAACAAATCACCTCCACGTCGCCCTGTCCCCTCCATCTCACTGCCCTGCTCCCAACTCACACCCCCCTCTCTCATATACCTCTCCACCCCATCCCTTCATCTCATCCTTGGCATCCCCCTCCCTCTTCCCCCCTCCACCTCATTCAAATACACTCTCTTTGTCAGTCTCTCACCCTCCATCCTCTCCACATGGCCAAACCACCTCAGTGTGTTCCTCAAAACACTTCCTATCACATCCACATCCACATCCATACCACAACGCTTCTTTATATCCTCATTCGCCAGCCTCTCTCTCCATGTGACACCACAGGCTCCTCTTAAATAACTCATTTTCACTGCTATCACTCTTGACTTGTGTCCTTCCAACAACGTCCAAGCTTCACTTCCATACGTTAGAGTTGGTATCACAATACTGTCATGTAGTAACTTTTTCACTTCCATGCTCACTTCCCTGTTTCTTATCACTGCTTTCAAAGAACCAGCAACCTTTCTTCCCTGCTGTACCCTTTCAAGCACTTCACCCTCCAAACCTCCATCCTTACTCATCACACTACCCAAGTACTTAAACGTACTCACATTTTCCAATTCCTTGCCATCCAACCTCGCTGTACATTCACTGACTTCACTTCTCTCAAAGACCATCACTTTACTCTTCCCTACATTCACCTTTAGATTCCGTTTGTTACACACTCTCCCAAACTCATCCACCAAGCCTTGCAGCTCCCCTTCGTCTTCACTCAACAACACAGTATCATCTGCAAACAACAGTACAGGTAGTTTCCAAACACTATCCTCTCTCACCAGGGCCACTCCAATATCCACTACCCTACCTTGTACCTCTTTTATTACCCCATCCATGTACAGATTGAACAACCATGGAGACATGACACATCCCTGTTTCAACCCAACCTTCAAAGAGAAAAATTCACTTAGTTCACCATCCACACACACTGCATCCTTAGTACCATCATACATACTCTTCACAGCATTCAACAACTTCCCATCTACTCCATATATTCTTAATACTTTCCACAATCCTTGTCTATCCACCCTGTCATATGCTTTCTCCAAATCCATGAAAGCCGCATACAACTTCTTTCCCTTCTCTAGAAACTTTTCCACTAAAGATCTAAGAATGAATATCTGATCTACACAACCTCTTCCCTTCCTAAAGCCTCCCTGTTCTTCTCGAACTAATTCCTCTGTTCTTTCTCTAAATCTGCCAATAAGTATCCTACCATACACTTTTCCTATTATACTAAGAAGACAAATGCCCCTATGATTACCACACACTTCTTTTTCCCCTTTTCCTTTGTACAAGGGAATAATTATACCTGGCTTAAAATCCTCCGGGACTCTACCTTCCTCCCAGGCCAATCTGCACATCTTCCACATCCATTCTACTACTATCTCGCCCCCATGCTTCAGCATTTCACCACACACTCCATCAATTCCTGGGGCTTTCCCCAATTTAACTTTCTTCATTGCTTCCACAACTTCTATCCTACTGATTTCTTCCTGTCTTCTCACCTCCCTCCTTCTCCCAGCCATTCCCCATCCACTTATACTCGCATTACTTCCATCCTGTATGTTCAGCAATTCCTTAAAGTGTTCTCTCCATCTGTTCACTTTTTCTCCCTTCTCCACTAGTAATCTACCATTTTTATCTTTCACTCCCCTGCTAACCTCACTTCCACCCTGTCTTACTCTCTTCACCTCATTCCAGAACATTTTCTTACAGTCCCTTCACTTTACACTCAAATTCCTCATCCACTGTCTTCTTACTCTCTCTTACTAATCTTTTCATCTCTCTCTTTCTTTCTACATATAACTCTCTCTTCCGCCTCTTAACTTCTTCCATGCCCCTATTTTTCATCCATTCATTGTATGCTTTCTTCTTTTGTGCCACAGCCTGTCTCACGTCTTCAGTCCACGATGCTGTTCCTTGTACTCCCCTCCGTCTTCTCTTCCTCTCACACACCACATCACATGCTGCACATATTTCTTCTGTAAGTATCCTGCACACACCTTCCACGTCCCCCATCTGCTCCAATTCATATTTGCCCACTCATAATCGGTATTTATTTCTTTATTTGGTACGAATTTATATGCAGTACAAGAGTATATTGGTTTTCACACAGTAATATAGGCAATATAAGCATTGTTTGACTCACCGAACACATCAACATACCTCACCTTTTTTGGCGACATTGCCTGATCATCATCTCTGACTGCTTCTTCCTCTAATGCTATGTAACTTTGTCCTCCACATTGTCATTGATTGGGGATCATTCTGGCCTTGAATTTCATACCGTGATGCAACATGTCTTTACTGGCCAGGTCACTGGTAACAGATGAATTGCCAAGACAATGGCAGGTGGGGGGGGGGAGGTCATGCGGGGTAAGGCATTGTCCCTGCCTGGCTTCTGGTAGAGTACAGTGTCCCGTGTATATGTACCAAAAATCACGCACGAAATTTGAAAAATGTGCAAATGATGGACCTTGCAATTGCAGCACCTTTATATATGTCAATGGGAGTCAGTGACAAAACGTTTGGACATATATACATGTCAACGGGAGTTGGTGGGTTAAAGGGAAGACCACCTGGTGAAGAGCTGCCTACAGACACCACCGGCTATGCAAAGCACCTCCAGGAAAGGCCAACTGAGGTACATCATCAAGTGCAAGGAGCCCTCAAGTTTTCAGGAAAAGTGATGAAGTGCAAGTATGATGCCAAGGTAAGTGAAGTGAGCTTCAAGGATGGTGACCAAGTCTGGTTATACAATCCTCAGCATAAGAATGGGAAGTCACCGAAGCTGCAGAGCCCATGGGACGTGCCTTACACTGTGTTGGACAGCCTATCAGATGTAACAAATCAGATTCAGGAAGGCAGGAAGTCTCACCCAAAGTTGGTACACATGAACCGTCTGTGGCAGTACCATGGGCTAGGACAGTACAGCTGGGACGTCTCCAAGGAATTGTGCTCACCCGCAGCCGAGGATGTTGAGGACCAAGGAGCTGAAGTGCAAGAGGAAGGTGACAGTTTCCGAAGAGAAGAGGCGAATCATAAAGAGGACCAAGACCTTCCTGGAGGAGTGGACTGTGTCATCATCAGAGGCAGCATAGAAGAAGACCTGATAAGTTGAAGGATTATATTGTGTATAGTTAGATGTTCCATTAACCCTTGAACTGCAGGCATTGTTTTGACCCGACTGGCCTCTCCCACGGGGGTTACAGCCATAATGTAAACAAACCTTTAAACCTTCATAACTCTGCACAGAATAAGGCTAGAGCAAAAAATAAGGTACCATTAGAAAGTACTAACCTTCAGCTTTGCAGTGATGCAGGTTTCATGACTTTGTGGACTTTCATTGGATGGGCAGTGCCATTAGAATTGAGTGATCTAAACAGAGAGTCATTGTCATGCACAGAGCTGGACAAAGACTGACTGATGCGTGTTTGGGCAGGGGAGGGGTGGGACCCCGGGGGGTGGGAGGATGGAGGTGGGAGTGGGCTGGAGTGAAAGAACTTAATAGCTCCTCTAGCTTCAAACAAATGGCGCGCGGAAAAAATGCACGGTATTCAAAATATTTACGAATCTTCCAGAATAACACCCACGGTTTGGTCCAGTTTTTTCAATGTCATTCTTGAATGACACCTTCGGTTAAGGGGTTAAGATTAAGGTTTGTGTTCATATATAGTGTGTAGTGTTGTCAGGACGACAAAGAACTAGGGAGGGGGTGGTGTTAAGATGTGAGATTTGTCAGCTAGGTGCTCGAGAAGCTTCTCGGCGTTTCGTGTACGGTCGTTCTGGTATCGGTATGAGTCAGAGTTGCCAGTTTGCCTGCTGTTTGTGAGCGTAGTTATTTCGTATGTTATGCATTAATTTTTCTGTTCTTTTTCTTTAAAATGTTATATTTAAGTGATTGCTTGTTAAATTATGTAATTTAACTTTGTATGGTAAATGATTTTGAGTGTTATGTAATGGAAGACAACTCTGTCGTCTTTTGATGTCTCCTAGTTGGTCACTGTCATTGCTAGGGGCTGATGCAAGACCAGCATGCCGTACAATGTTGGAGAAGTAGATCATTCTAGTAATGCAAGCTTACATAAAGATGGGGAGAGACTCGAGCAGGTTTAGTTGGGTTTCAGGTCAGTCTGAGTGAAGTTCAGTCAGTTTTCAGTTTAGTTTGAGTGTAGTGCACTGTCAGTGCAGTGTTGTTAGTGAAGTTTGTGAAGTGTTGCTGGGAAGCATTAAGTGTAATTACAGTTAGTGATGATTATTTTCGGTACTTGTGAGAACAGTGAAGTGTTGTCAAGCACTGAGTGTAATAACAGTGTTTTCAACGATTAAGTGTAATGGCAGTTAGTAAAGTTTGTATAGCTCCAGTGCTTGAGAGAACAGTGAACTGAAGTTGGAAAGCATTAAGTGGAATTATTTGGAAAATAAAGACTGCGAACTTTAAGAAGCCAGAATTTATTTTCGCCTCAGCTGATCTTGTGTGCTGTACACCGAAAGGCTGACCATAGGAAGAACAACTCACTGGGCAGTGTTGTTCCTGTACTGAACTACTGCTATTGGAGTTCGTGGCAGTGTGGGGTGGGGACGTAACAATAGGCAGGCGCCAGGCGTGTCGTCAAACCACACCACGGATGGGTAGCAGGGAGATGCAAGATTGTAAATAGAAATTATCTTTCTATAAGATGGCGTAGTTTCAATAATTGTCTCAAGGTAAGAGAAGGAATAAAAGTAGAAAATAGAATGATGACTGCACAAAAGTGGTTCTAATGGAAATATTTACTAAATTTGTGGAGAAAGTGAATAAATTGGAAAAAACTTTTCAACTGGACAATCCGAAAGGAACTGTGCATACAGAAGGAAAAAAATGAAAAATTATTAAAGGAAATAAACAGAAAAGACACAAAAATAGGTGAGTTGTCAGCTGAGGTGAAAAGTCCAAGAAAGAAAACAAGTGAAATGCGGAGTACAGTCATCAGCCATAGTAGAATTCTGAAGGACTTCAAAAAGGATACAGATGTAATTAGGCAAGCAGGTAGTCTACTAAAACAAAGCAGTGATACTGAAGAGAAGATAATTCAGGCAAATGAAACAATGAGAAATTGCACAGAAGTAGTACAAAGAACATGCACAGAGGTTGTAGAAGTGAAACAAGAGCTAGAAAAAATAAGATTGATGGAAAAAGCATAGAAAGGGAAGTGAGAGAAATAAGAAACAGCCCAAAGCTGATAAAAGAAGCAGCACAGATCAACAAATCTATAGTAGTCACTAGTAAAGATGAAAAAGAAGAAATAAAAAACAGAATCACTAAAGATCAGAAGGAGATAGTAAAGATGATGAATATACCGAAAGAAGTATCTAAGGAAATCTGTAAGAATGATACAGAGGAATTTAAAAGGCTGGGGAAATATAAGAGAAATAAGTCAAGGTAACTGAAAGTACCCTACCAAAGTGAGAACACTGTAGAAGTAGTACTTAAAATGCTAACAAACTTTAGGAGTCAGAGGAATTCAAAGACTTATGGATGAAAAGATGCCTAGATCAGGAAGAATGGTGATTACTAAAGGAAAAGAGGGAAGAAGCAAAAATTAAAAATTATATAAGATCAGATTAAAAGAGAATTAAATTTTTTACAAAATAGTAGGGTTACGGGTAAGACAATGGCACATAAACAGTAGTGACTAAAAAAAAAGGAGGGTACTAAACCCAACCAAAGTCAAATATGTAAACAACTTGACTAAACTGATGTACTCAAATGTAGACGGAAAGGTATCCAAATTATCAGAGATAGAAGACTATACCAAAGAAAAGGAATTTCATATTATTTGCTTAACAAAAACAAAGTTACCCCAACAATATCCACTTACTTCTTATTTAAGAATACAGTATAATTATGGAGAAAAGACAAATTAAAAAAAAAAAAAAAGGAGTTATGATATTAAAAAAGAAAAAACTCCAAGTCACATGCAGAATCACTTGCATTAGAGACTGGCACATCTGAAGGGGAAATAATTGTCAAATTTATATATGCCACTCAAGACAAACACATGGGATAGAGGTAAATATGAAGACCTGACGGAAGGCACAATGCAGAGATTAAGAACCCTACTACATAGAATGGAAAAAAAAAAAAATACTCTGAAAGTATTACTGTAACTGGAGATTTCAACACAAATATAAATTGGAACACTCTAAATGTAAGATGCTAGGAAAGCTGTTGGGACCAAATGCTCCTGGATCTTATACAGGATTTTTTTTTTTTTTTTTCTAATACGACATGTAAAAGATAACACCAGAAAAAGACGGCCAGAAGAAGCATCATTATTAGATCTCATATTTACTAGGCAAGAAAATGAAACCGACAACTTAATTTACCACCATTTCAGGACAGCATATGACATAGTCAGCAATCTTGAAAATTACAATAAGAGGTTAAATTACAAAATGGGACACTATCATGACCTAAAGAGGTACTGTATAGAAAAAGATTGCGAAAAGGAGCTTAGAGGACAAGATATTAATGTTATATTTTAAAAAATGCGAATTCCACGAAACAGGAGTTCAAAATTATATCCCACAGCACAAAGAAACAGGAATAAGGATAAATATCATCCATCCATCCATCCATTCTTCATGCAATGCTACGTTGCCCCATGAGGTGCGTAGGAGCTCGGGGCTAGGCAAGTTGGTCCTGACATTTAACCAGGCCCGTCCCAACCACTTTTCCACCACTGACACCCCCCAATCCCGACCATTTTTGGACCAAAATTTTTTTTGGCTAAAACTTCCACTTTTGGTGAGAAACAATGGCCAATCACAAAGAAACTGTTCACCGGGGTCCATAAGTGGCCTAAAAAGGTATACCTTCGTTACACCTGGTACCGTGTTCTGTGGAGGTGGTCTGTGGCTCTCACATTTTCTATTGTATTATAAGTCTGGGAAACCAATAAAAGTATGTAGATATGTATTTATTACAAACAAGGAAACATGTGGTACAAGAGTAAACTGGATTTTATACAAAAATAGAGGTGAAATAAGCATTGTTCCATCGGGCGAACCTAGCAAAATCGCCCAAACTGTTCACCGATTAATCGCTAGCATTGCTGATTCATCATACATATCATTTTTCCAACTTTCATAATACATCTCCAATAACATTATACCCCTTTCCACTTTAGAGAACTGTTTTTACGTATTTACAGGCCTTTCGATAGTATTTAGCGTTATGTTAGCGCATATTTACATAATGAGCGAACTCGCTGTGACTGTTGTTTCAACTCGCATTCTCTTTTCTCAACCTACATAATACTTTTCCAATAACATTATACCCTTTTCCACTTTAGAGAACTGTTTTCAGATAGTTTCAGGCCTTACGATAATATTTAGCATAATAACAGCGCATAATTACACAGCAGGTGAAGTCTCTATGACTATTGTTTCATCTTACAACCTATTTTTCTACTTATATAATACTTCTCCACTAACATGACACATGTTTCCACATTATATAATTGCTATCACATATTTGGAGACCTTACTATTCTACTGAGCGTCATATTATCGCATATTTACACAGTGAGTGTGATTGCGATATCATTTGTTTCAACTTAAACTATTTTTCAACTTATAAATTACTTTCCCACTAACATTACCCGTTTCCACTTTATATCATTGCTCTCACATATTTACAGACCCAACTGTTCTACTGAGCATCATATTTTCGCAGATTTACACGGTGGGTGTACTTGTGATATCACTTGTTTCAACTTACACTATTTCTCAACTTATATAATATCTTACCACTAACATTAAGCACATTTCAACTTTATATAATTCTTATCACATACTGGCCTTACCACTATACTGACCATCATATTATCGCACACAGTATGTACAAGCCTTACTTCTACAGTGAGCGTCATATTATCGCTATTACACACAGTATCTGTAGTGTAGGTTGTGATATTCTTTGAAACAGGGCTGAAGGCACAATGCAACATTGCACTCTGCACACTTGTACCTTGTGTCTTTTCTCTGAGTGGCTGGTCTTACTGTCAAGTGTTTGCATACATGGCAGCATCGCTGGGGTTTACGACGGTTTGGCTGGGAAGGGATAGTGCTCGGGTAGTGGCGTCCTGCAAGGCGTAGGGGAGTCTGGGCAGCCATGGGGGTGTGGGTGTGGTGTGGGGGCCTGTCCTGTGCATACCTGGCGATAATTTCACGAGACAGCTCCCTCACAAACCCCTCAAAGGTCTCAGAGATTCCCGTTGTCATGGTGTGGAGGTAGTGTGCATTGAGGACCTTGATGTCGAGCAAGTGGAAGAAGAGCTTTTTGTACCACTTCATCGTGGTCCTGGCACAGTCCACACTGGAAATCATGGAGTCTGGCTGATCCACTTGCCTAATGTTGAGATTGTAGTCCAGTACCGACTCAGGTTTCCAGACGTGGTGCCTCCTCTCGCTGCAGTGATCAACAGAGTCTGTGTGGTGCATCAGGGGGCTGTGTACAGTCAACAGGAGGCAAACTTCCCTGTTGTGGTTCCACAGGGTGGCAAGGATGTTATTTGCCTGGAAGAAAACCACCTCGTTCTTGTCAAGTTTCCTCCCTACCTTGACCATATGGCGATGGTTTCTCTTTACTGTACCACAGACTCCGGTGTCGTGTTGGTGGAGGAACCGAGTGAGAAGAGGGCTAGTGTACCAGTTGTCCAGGTACAACACATGACCACGATGAAGGTACTCCTCTATCATTGTCTTCACCACGGCCCCTGAGAGTCCAATACTACGATCTTCGGTTATGTCTGTCTGTGCGCCCATGTACAAGACTATGTCTTGCACATAACCAGTCTTACAGTCACACATAACAAAGATCATGAACCCAAAACGGTGTCTCTTGCTGGGTATGTACTGGCTAACGGAAATATTGCCTCTCCACAACACAAGATTCTCATCTATGACGAGGTCTCTGTGAGGATAAAATGACGAGCGGAACATTTCCCGTAGGTGATCAAAGACAAGCCTAATTCTCCTCATTTTATCTGTGTTATTGGCATTAGCAGGGTCGTCTGCATCATAAAAGTGAAGGTGGCCGAGAATCTGCTAGAATCGATTACGACCCATTACCTTTCCAAAGAAAGGTGTGCTGGTCATTGGGTCCGTGGTCCAGTATGCAGGAATTTGATTTTTTTCTTACAACACCCATCAAAAGAACCAGGGCAATAAATAAGAACATCTCAGCAAGTGTTACAGGATAGTCATATTGCTGGGAGTGCCTGCTTGTAGTACCTAGACATTCACTTTCACGGTGCTGGCTTCTTGCAAAGAGGTTCATCTGCTCCACTATGCGGCCCACAAACTCCTCCCCAAAGAACAGGTGGAAGAAATCCACCCTAGTGGAGCCCGCATGCATACCTCGAGCCGTGCAGCCAGACCTCCACTCCTCAGTGAAAGGTTGAATGATGGGAGTAAAATTACTTCCATCTTCCCAGTTCCACGACACACTACCCTCTCCAGCCTCGTCCCCATCGTTGCCTTCGTCAGGGTGGGGAGGGGAGGGTGGTGGGGGAGGTTGAGGAGGTGGAGAGCAGTGTCCTTCCTCACCCGCACTTCTCTTCCCTCTACCTTTTCCTTTCCCCATTCCCTTCCCTTTCCTTCCTTTCCCCACATCATGGGGCTGTGGGGAGGAAGTGAGGGAATATTGTGGGGTGAAAGACGTGCTAGGGAGCAGCTCCATCTCGCCTCCCCGATGCCCACGTACACCATGTGCTCGTGCTGCCTCCCTCACACCACTTTCCCTTTCACCGCTCACTCCCACCACACCACTTTCCCTTTCACCCCGCACTCCCACCACACCACTTTCCCTTTCACCGCTCACTTCTGCCACACCACTTTCGCCTTCCCCAGACAATAAAGAAGGACCATACCTGATTTGCCTTCTCACCGCACCTTCTGATCCTCGAGGTGAAATTTTCTCCCTCCCCAACCACGGGGTTACATCATGTCCTACGCTGCCACCCTTGTCCTCGTCCTTGTCCTCATCAGCATCTCTCTCTAGTGGCTGGAGAGAGGTCCGTGCATGTGTATGGGGTCCAGGCTGGCCTTCCCTCGCCTTACGGTACATAACATACCGCTTTTTCCTCGGCAAAGGGACCTCCTCATCACTGCTGGTTGTTTCCTCCTCAGGCTGCACATAATCCCTATCCTCCACATCGTCATTCAGTGGAGAATCACTATCTCCAGTGAAGGCATCCAGGGCGGATTGTATTTCGTCCTCAGAGAGACCTTTAAGCGCCATGTCTGACCTGGGTCACTGCTAACAGGTGAGTGACCAAGACAAGGGCATGCGCGGGTCACATGGGGTATGGGAGGCTGCCCGCCTGGTGGCAGTTAGGGGAGGCTTGCCTAGGCGGGTGAATCGAATATCTCGCACGAATTTTGAAAATTGTGCAAATTATGGACTTTGCAATTGCGGCGTGTTAAAGTATGTCGACGGGATTGGCAGTGACAAAACGTGTGGAAGTTAAAGAACGTCGACGGGACGCCGCGGGTTAAGATGAGAGTGACTAGCCTTACTCATCCCTGAGTGTCATTACATGAGCAAAAAACCCCAAACACCCCATGGATATAAACTTTCACCAGCTCAATCCGACTGGAGCACCTTAATTACCCACTAAACCACCAGGCGCCATAATTTGGTTATATGGTTACTACCCAGGGTAGTAAATGATCCCCTGGTGCACAGGAAACCATTTGGCTTGTCACTCAGTGTAGAATCACCCAAAGGCCGAACGAAGGGGAAAGAATGTAGGAAAGAAAGACAGAAGTGGGAGTGTAAAGTCACCCGTAGGCAGAAGGATGAGGAAAGAATGAAGGAAAGAAAGACAGAAGAGGATGGAGGAAAAGAAGGATGGAGGACAGGAAAGCAAAGACACCTGAGAGCAGCACAATATCAAGTGAGTGGATGGTGCCCACCTACCACAAAATAAGGACAAAGAAATGGTTAAATACTAAATGTAAAAAGGAAAAAGGAAAAGAGAATTGCTGTGGATTAGATACAGACAACATGATACCGAAAGGACATGACAGTTATAAACAGGCAAGAAATGATTATACAAGGATGAGGAAAAAAGCTCAAAGGCAGTTTGAGGAAGACATTATATTAAAAAGTACTGATCAACCGAAGCTGTTTTACAGCTTGATACGGAGGAAAACTAATGTCAAAGATAAAATAGTCCATCATGGGTGAGGGGAAACTCTATAAGACTGAAGATGATATCTGTAAAAAAAAAAAAAAAAAAAAAAAAATGAATCAGCTATTAGGGAAGAAAGTAGATTTGAGAGAGATGAAAAGGAACAAGCATGCCCACACATATTGACAAATATAGGCATATCAGAAGAAGAGGTCCAGGAAGAGATGAGGAAATTAGACAAAGTAAAAGTAAATGGGTGTGACGGGATTTCAAGTTGGATATTACATGAAGTGCAGAAAAGTTAAACAGACCAATACATTTAATATTCAGGGAATCCTTAAGACAAGGAAAACTATCTGATATTTGGAAGAAAGCAAATGTTCCTCTCTTGAAGGAAGGAAATAGGCAAAATCAACATAACTACTGACCAGTATCAGTGACCACCATCATAAGTAACATAATAGAATAGAAAAGCTGGTAAGCAAAATTTGGGTAAATCATCTGGAAAAACATATGATAACAGAGTTCGGTTTTAGAAAGGGAAAACCATGTGTCACTAATCTATTAAGCTACTATGATACAGTTGCACAAACACTACAGGAAAGAGAAGGATGTGTAGACAGCATCTATTTTGATTTAAGAAGGCAGTTGACAGAGTACCACATCAAAGACTTTTATGGAAACTGTATCATCAAGGAAGAATTCAAGGTAATCTGTACTGTTGAATGCAAGATTTTCTATAAAAAGGAGGGGGGGATGAGAACAGTACAAAGGGGAAATAACTCATCATGGAGAGTAATGACAAGCTGCGTCCCACAATGCTCAGAACTAGCACCAATTTGTTTCTAGTATATGTAAATGACATAGGCAGCTGCACTGGAAATGAAAGCTGTCTAAATAAGTTTGCTGATGATGCAAAAATGCAAAGGAAAATTACAAATGCAGACTCTTGCAGACAGCTACAAGAGAAATTAAATAGGCTTCATCAATGGAGCAGTAGATGGCAATTGGAACACAGAGTGGACAGATGCCATGTAATCAAAGTTTGGTAAAAGTTAAAAAAAGACCAGCCTGGGATGATAAGCTAGGAAGTTCAACATATTAGAAATGGAGCATGACTTAGGAGTGATTATCAATAACAGGCTATCACTGGCTAACCACATCAATGAGAAAGTACAGAACATGTACACACTGCTTACTAATATGACAGTAGCATATATAGATGAAGACATGTTGAGAAAGATAATTACATCATTCAATAGACCAACTCTGGTGTATGCATTAGTAGTTTGGAATCCCATATCAAAAAATAAATAAGACTGAGAAGGTACTGTACAAAGGGTCGCTACAAGACGGGCACCAAGCTTAAGGGATCTATGCTATAAAGATTTACTAGAAAAATTAAACCTACAAACATTACAAGAGAGAAAGAAAAGAGGAGACATGCTTATCCTATATAAATGCATAACAGGAAAAGAGAAAATAGACATAAATGAGTTTATAACCTATGAGGCAGCTACATGAAGAGAACACTGCAAAAAAATGTTCAAAAAGAAAGGTGATAAAGATGTAAGGAAAATCAGCGTCCTAAATAGAGCAATTCATCAGTGCAATACACTACCGAATGAAATCATGTGTGCCAAAAGTATTCATAAATTCAAAAATATATATGATAAAAATGGTTCAACACACAGAACAGTACGAGCTGGACTCATTCCTGTAAAGATACACACACACACACACACACACACACACACACACATCAATCTAATCAAAATTAATAAAGAACCTCGATAAAGTTTATGGGTATTATGAGTAGTAGGGATAGCAGCCCCTCCCCCCAGGGAAGTACCGCCAAGGTAACGGGAGACTCAGGGAATAGCCAGGATTCCATTTTCTCTCCTAGGCCTTGGTAGCTGGTTACACATGTTTCTGCCTCAAACATCAGACGGCATCAGGCTGCGCTCTTTACACAACACACACATCCACATTATATCACATTGCCTTAAACCAGCTATCCTTTCTCCATGAAACACCAATCTTGTCATTACATATACACATTCCACAACACATCCCTGCTCTCCCCCCCCCCATAAAAAGAATCAAGGCTGCTGCTATACTGGGAATTAGTGCGGTGGTACCTCGCGTGACCACCACTGGAAGGGCTGGGTCGTTTGCACAGGGCCCTCCCGGTCGTCATCAAGCGACTGTGCCACCTCCAGTGTTGTAGCGCCCTAAATCTGCTGGTCAGTGCAGTAAAATTTTCTTATTAGGGGACTTCACTCCAACATCAACTCCGTTCAAAATTTTCTCTAGTTTGAATTCCCTGTTCTGCTATTTTTGACAGAGACACAAGTAAGCTCCACCTCTGATTTAGCTAGATTTAATTTTCCTGGTTATATTTTGATTCAAAATTTCAGACCCAAAGGAGGCATTCGTTGCCTTGCTAAATCAGATACTGCCCTTGAGGAGAATACTAAATTTAATTGTCCTTATTTCGACTAATCCATATGCATATTAAATTCTTTTGGTAAAATTGAGTATTTCTGTTGCATTTATCGTTCCCCTAATGCCCATCCAGAGCCGACTTTATTTGACTCTCTTTCTTCACAACAAAGTGTCCTCAACATTAATACTGCATAAGAAATTACTATTCTGGGTGATTTTAATGTCCATAATGTTGAATGGCTTACTTATTCAGCCAGAACTGATGACTCTGGTCTTGAATGTGAGCTATTGGAGACTCATTTAATCTCACCCAGTTAGTCAGTCAACCCATCCGTGTACCAGACAACCCCAATCAAAATCCCCACCTATTGGATTTGTTTCTAACAACCAATTTAGATAATTATAATATCGAAGTGAAGTCCCCCCTCGGATCTTCGGATCATTGTCTGATTCAAGCCACCAGTTTAACACCTACCACATCCTCCTGCTCTGAACCTGTCGTGGTGACTAAATGGCACTACAACTGGGCAGACTGAGAGGGACTCCATAATTTTTTCATGGACGTTCCTTGGATCTCCTTTTTCTCCCAGGTTGCAAATTTCACATTGGGCCACATACAGGATTTCATGAAAGTCGGCATGGAAACATTCATTCCCCATCATAGTAACAGAAGATGTAATTCTCCTAAATGGTTTGATCACAATTGTGCTAGAGTAACAGAACATAAAACAATAGCCAATAGCACTTATACAAGGACCAAAACCAAAGAATCTATCTATCTATCTATAGCCCGACGCCCTAATCCCGCAAAGGGTGGCCACAGACAAAACGCCTCCAAGTCACTCTGTCACCCACCATTTGACTACCCTCCCCCCAACTCACCCCCCCTCCCTCATATACCTCTCAACTCCATCCCTCCACCTCATCCTCAGTCTACCCCTCCCTCTCCCTCCCTCCACCTCACCTACATACACCCTCTTAGTCAGTCTTTCATTCTCCATTCTCTCCACATGTCCAAACCACCTCAGTGTATTTCTCCTAATCTTTTCAACCACATCCACATCTACCCCACAACGTTCCTTCACTTCTTCATTCGTCAACCTGTCCCTCCACGTCATTCCACATGCTCCTCTCAAGTAACTCATTTCCACTGCTCTCACTCTTGACTTGTTCCCCTCTTGCAATGTCCACGCCTCGCTTCCATACGTCAGGGTAGGGATCACAATACCATCATGCAGTGACTTCTTAACTTCCATACTCACCTCCCTATTTCTCATCACTGCTTTCAGTGTACCAACAACCTTTCTTCCCTGCTGTACCCTTTCACGTACTTCATCCCCCAAAGTTCCATCCTTACTCATCACACTACCAAGTACTTGAATGCACTCACTTTCTCCATATCCTCACCATCCAACCTCACTGCACACTCTGTGACTTCATTCCTCTCAAACACCATAACTTTACTTTTGTTTACATTAACTTTCAGCTTCCTCCTCCTACAAACTGTCCCAAATTCATTCACCAAACCTTGCAACTCCCATTCATCTTCACTCAACAATACTGTATCATCAGCAAACAGCAACACCGGAAGCTTCCAAATCTCACCCTCATTCATTAGGGCCACCCCCACATCCACTGCCCTACCTTATACCTCCTTTACAACCAAAGAAGCCTTGAACTATTATAGAAATATTAGAAACCATGCTAAAACTATTATCAATCTTTCTAAATCAAACTGTCTACATAGTCAGGCTAACAAACTACTAAACAACCCAAATGATAACAAAATATTCTGGTCAGCCCTTAAATCAGTCAAAACTAACTTCACTACCACCTCTTCCATTCCACCTTTACAGTCCCCCAATGGAAATAAGTGACCAACGTGGAAAAGCCAAACTTCTTGTTGACATTTTTTCAACAAACTCAACCCTAGATACAGAAGTTCACAATATTCCTGTACTGGTACTTGATTTTGATTCCCCTCAAATACCTCCTTTCATGATTCACACCTTATGTGTACAAGCTGTATTACAGAATCTCTCAGCAGACAAAACTACTGGTCCAGATGAAATTCATTCAATAGTACTTAAAAATTGCTTCTCAGTGTTGGCTCCTGTATTGGCAAAATTTTTCCGCTTATGCATCTGTACCTCAAGTTGTTCAGCCACTTGGAAAGAAGCAAATATCCATCCTGTTCCGAAAAAGGGGGCAACTTGTGATCCATCAAACTATAGACCAATTGCAATAACTTCCATTCTCAGTAAAGTTTTTGAGACACTAATTAACAAACACATGATCAAGCATCTAGAAATCAATAAATTTATCAGTGATTGGCAGTATGGATTTAGACAAGAACGTTCAACTGTAGACATTCTTTGCCTTCTTACCCATCAGATTAACAAAACAATAGACCAACACGGTGAAACACACACAATAGCACTTGATATATCAAAAGCATATGACAGAGTATGGCACTGGGCCATATTGTCTAAGATGTCACACTACGGCCTTGCATCACTAGTTCCTCTAATTTCATCTTACTTTCATAATAGAATAATACGGGTCATGGTAGATGGAATTTATTCTCAGTTTCATTCCATAAATGCTGGCGTACCTCAGGGATCAGTTTTGGCGCCAAATCTCTTTCTCATTCATATAAATGACCTCCTATCTGTCACTCACAACTCAGTACACTCTTATGTTGATGACTTGACCCTTCATAGTTCTTTTACATTTAGTACCTCCTTTTCACAATTTGATATTATAAATTCCAAAATAAACACAGCAATTTCTCTCAACCAGGACCTTTCTAAAATTAATCAATGGAACACATCTGGTCTCATTTATTGCTAAAAAAACTAAATACATTAATTTCTTCAACAGAAAGAATCCCTCGGACTCTCGCATATTTTTAATTGATGTCACTATTCTCATATCCACAACAATTGATATCCTAGGTGTTACTCTAAGCCCCAACCTAAGCTGGACAGCTTATGTTAAATCCCTTGCTAAAAATGCTTCCAAAAAATTGGGACTTATGTACAGAGTTCGTGAGTTCTTCACTGACGAGCAGATGGCCACAACATACAAAAGTCATGTGCATTGTCAGATTGAATACTGTTCACCACTGTGGAGTGGATGTGGAGCAACTGCACTGAGGCAGTTGGACAAAATTCAAAATAAAGCCATTAGATTAATCAATAATCCTGCCATTACGCAGGACCTTCCTCCATTATCAGCACGTAGAGATGTTGCTTCTTTAGCATTTTTTTATTGGTATTTTTACCATAAGTGCTCTGACGAACTGGCTTCAATTGTGCCTCCCCTTCACATTTTCTCCCGAAATACTCGGACAGCTGGGAGCGCCCATGAACTCACGCTCTCTCCCCTGCAATGCAGAACCTCTGCTTATCAAAATTCATTTATCCTCAGAACTACTACTGTCTGGAATTCACTTCCTGGGAGTTTCCCACAAACATTTAATCCACTTCAATTTAAATCCAGTTGTTATAAATATTTTATGAATGGAGGATGCCTGTAGGCACATGAACTTATTTTTTTTCCTTTGTTTTTCCTTCCTCCATGCACTATCAAAAAAAAAAAAAAAAATCCCCCCTCTCTACAGGACTATACACTATTGTTATTATCTTCAGAGCAGCCAAGTTACTGTGGCTTTTTTATGAAGTGTGGAGAGCTAAATGCTGGTGTGTCTTTACAGTACTGAATTAAGTCTGCATCCGTGTATGCAACCCCTGAGCTTTGGTTGCCATTATCACAGGTCCTAATATCCAATCAAAAGTTCGAAATGCAGTTCCAGTCCAATTTTTATTATTCGACTTGGACCCAGTAGTCCTACGTGCAACAAATGGTGACACACTGTCACAAATCGCAACATTGGCACAAAGATCGATCCATTCAGACTGAAACACTGAGGGCTGTTGAAAATGAATTAGCGACCCCCCCCACCCCACCTTACATCGGAGGGTCTTTTGGTAGATTAGTTTGAAGTGTTTTGGTGAGATTCACATCCACAAGCCACATATCTGCCTCACATCTTTTCCATCACTATTCCAGTACTATACCACATAAAAACGTTCAGTATGAGTGAAACATTCTTCCCATTAAGTGAGTGACATATATAACCATGGGTTTTTAACATATATAGCCCATAACATACAATAAAATCTAAAACACTAGCCAGAAAAGTCAACAAATTTTGGCACTGTATTAATTAGTATTAGTTTCAATGAATAAGGACTATCGTAAAGTATATATGGTTACTGAGCACAAATCAAAATGGACTAAAGTAACACAACAATCACAGAGTGACAATTGGTATGAAATATTATACATCCTGGGAAGAAAACTTACTTCACTGATGGCTGAGTAGAATGTCCACATGCCTCAAGATTCGCCAGTTTCACAGTATGTAATCAATCGATCTGTATCACTTAAAATCTTGAGCATTGTAAACAGGCACATGAAATCAGCCATGAACTAAATATCAGTAAAACTGTAGCTGTTAGTCTTACAAGTCTTCTATCCAATTGTTGGGCCTCGAGGCTAGGTTAAAGTAGACCAGAGCAATTAAGGGTAGGCGACTGGCAAGCCCTAATGGCATTACACGTGCAAAAAGCTATCAGCCTCTTGTTGGGTCTCGAAGATTATGAACGCAACATGATTTATCCTCAATCGCGTCTTCAGTCATTACACAGCACTGCTATTTTTTTTATTCCATTATCTTTTTTACTGGAAATATATTTTAAATGACACTAAATAAAATATGCTGTTTGTTAGTGCCACTTGATGCAGTCCATCTAATATTGCTTACTACATAAAGAATGCACCGCAAATAATGCATCATAGTTTTTATGAATGATGGATGATACATTTTTCAAACATATACTTACATTACAGCATGAAATGGCTGCTTTCCAGTCTTTAGTTTAAGATATTTGCTCTCTGATATGCCTTTTTTGCCACAAAAGTCCTTTGCCTACAACATAACTTAATTTTTAACCTAAGTTTAACCTGACCACATTCACAAAAATGCTTTTAAACTGTATGTGTTTTATTTTTCTTAAATTATACACTAAGAGTATATCAAGGAATGAAGGTCAGTGGCATATGGTCAGATCCCCACAACTGTGAACATATGCCTGGTGCCAAGGAAACTAATAGAAACGAGCTCATTTTACATCAAACTGTGTGTTTATCAGTGACACCTTTCTGTAAGCATCAAAACTGATCATCTTGAGCAGTCATCATTTGACATTGACACATCACATCTTTCTCCACTCGAAATCAAATGTTATGCTCGGCAAAGTCTTCACCCGCACCGTGCCGGCTATTTTTAGCCCTATGGGTCACCCTTGTGCTGGCCATTTTTCAACCTTTTTTTTTTTGGCTAATATGATAGATTTTGATTTGGAAACAACGAATTTCGCCATTAAAATGCTCACCGAGGCTCAGAAATGAGTTTTATTGAGTCCTGCATACTCGTTTACAGGAATAGCCGCTCTTTCACGCTCACAACATATGTCAAAGTAAGCCGTTTTCAATGTAAGGTATACTCAGGTATTTATGCTGGGAAGGTATAGCAATGTTCAGTACACTTTTATGATTACTTATTACTTCAGCATCTATCACAATTTTGCATGTCTTTCTCACTGTGAATGCATTATCTTACACTTACTTGAAGATAGGTACAACCTAACTTCATTTCGTACAGTCCTGGTACTTACAAGAAGGTATTTACAACTTGACTTCACTGTATAGTCCTTACACTTACAAGAAAATATTAACAACTTACAAGAAAATGTACAGCACTGGGTGAGGACACAGACAGAGTGAGGCAGTGTGCGCGTGAGGGGGGAAGCAAGTGAGTGTATAGCCTTGACAGCCTGGGGGATGGTAGAGGAACAGTTACCTTACATGCCTGTCAATTTTTACCCGCGAATCTTGAAAAATGCGGTCACAGTGAAGTTTTTTATTTTAAACCAATTTAAAACGGCATTGGCATTGGCTGCAGCATTATGTCAGACCGTTTTAAATGGCACTGGCACCCGGCAGGTTAAACCAAAGTGTAACTGACGAAGTGCACATGATGGTGGGACTCCTTAGTACTAGAAACTTTGAATGTCTTCATTTTTTGTTTTTAACCCGCGCCGTCCAGGCGACGTGAATTAACGCGGCAACATTGCAAGGTCCCTAATTTGCACAATTTTCAATTTTCGCGAGTGATTTCGCGAGTGATTTTTGGCATGTATACACGGGACACCTTCCTCTATTCCTCTACAAGATGCCAAGCAGGAACAATGCCTTACACTGCATAATCTCTCCCCCCCCGGCACGCCATTGTCTCGGCAATTCACCTGTTACCAGTGACCTGACCAATAAATACATTCAGGGCCAGAGTGATTCCCTAATCGATGACAATGTGGAGGACAAAGTTTACTGAGCATTAGAGGAAGAAACAGTCAGAAATGATGACAAGGTAATGTGGGAAAAAAAAGGTCATGAATGGTGATGAGTTAGTGAGTGAAACAATGCTTATAATGCCTATATTACTGTTTGCAAACCAATATACTCTTGTACTACATATAAATTCGTACCAAGTAAATAAATAAATACTGTTTATGAGTAGATAAAATAGTTATCCTCCCATAGAACTCGTTTTCTTTGGTGCCAGCCTGTTAGAAAACCCAGTCAGGTAAGGAAGTACTTGTACCTAAATCGCATATTTTAAACCTCAGGTGAGCGATTTCTCTATGAATTTTCGATGTTTCTCACCAAAAGCGGATGTTTGAGCCCCCCCAAAAAAGGTCCAAAAACGTCGGGATGGGGCGGGTTAAGGTAGAGCTGGTGGTACGCATACATCTTCACTGCGACTGGTCTACCCTAAGCAGATAATTGTCCAGGGGTAAAAAGAACAGTAAAATCATGTAGCCATCGCAAGCAAGGGATATTGAAAGGGTCTTATGCACAGGAAACTGAGGCATCGTTATCAACTTCCATTGTTTACAACCTGTGTATGATAGCCACACGCACCAACGATTTCAGGTACACAAAGCACTACATTTCGAACGACATGTTTCTTGAATGTTACAAAACAGTAACTTAAAGGAATGTTGAGAGATGGGGAATGATAAGGTGGAATATTAAACAGAATATTTAGAAAAGGAAAGAGACTAAGATAATAAATATGTAATGGGAGGAAAAAGGAGGGATATAGCCAACTGTATGAGGAGGAGGAATGCGAGATCATTGAAGGTGAGAAGGAAAAGCTTCCTACAGCTGCCTCACCTTTGAATTCACTGTCCCCACCCCTTTGTACGAGGCTGGAGAATCAGCATAAGAGACTCGGACCTCCTGCCTAGGGTAATGCCGGGATGCATGTATCACTCACATCACATAGTCTTTCTGAAACCCTACGAATGTGTAATTTTGAATCCTTTCCTGAATGTTTGCTAGACTTTGTACAGCAGTTCATTTTATAACAACAATAATATCGTATTAAAAGCCAAGGGGAGCATTCATAAACTTTCTTAAAACCAAGTTATATATA
Source organism: Coenobita brevimanus (assembly GCF_032717465.1). Lineage (NCBI taxonomy): Eukaryota > Metazoa > Arthropoda > Malacostraca > Decapoda > Coenobitidae > Coenobita > Coenobita brevimanus. The sequence goes on from NC_137002.1 coordinate 18,988,713, forward strand.
AAATTCTTATTTTATACTTCTATCTTCACTACATATAGCTACCAAACAATACACAACCAGACAAGACTGAACATTTAAGTAATATATTCGATGAAACAAAATGATACCTGATAATAATTAACTGCTATAATTATATATTTGAATATCCAAAAACTTTTGCTACGATCCTACAGTATATGAATACGGTCCCAGGCCCCTTCGAAGTATGGGGTCGTCTTAGTGTTTGTATTTTTCTAAGTTCTCTTATGTGTATACAACAAACATCACATAACCACAAAGATTAAGGTACTGACTAAACTTACGACAATGTGAAGAGGCAAGGGAAAAAAAATATGGGTAAGGTTATCTGAATGTAAAGTGGTCCCCTGCAACCCAACGTGGTCAAAATAAAGTTTCATTACTCTTTCTTTAACTATCTGAAACACAGGAGCAAACGTTCTTAATTATTGTTACGTCAGATCTGTTTCAGTAATGATAAAATGTTTTTTGTTCCATCTTTTAAGTAAAAAAAACAAATATTTCGAGACAAAAGTACCAAACATAATGAAATCTATGGAGCGAGATAGCCCAAGTTCATTATCATGGGTAATGTTACGTTTTGTTGGCTGTACCACTTCCTCCTCAGTGACATATCAGGCACCTTCGCCTTTATAACCTGCCTCTCCCCATAAACCCTCCTTTTGCCCCATGTCCTGCTGTTGTTGTAGCAAGACCAGGCCATTTGGACGTGAACCCAGTGAACAGAAGGAAACCGGTCACATCAGCTGGTCGTTTTCAGAGCTCTTTTGCAGTGGTTACCTCGAAGGACTGTCTGAGTGAGTATACTGAAGTGCATGAGGTTGGTGTGGTGTGGCGTGAGGGGATGCACTGCAATGGTGACGTAGTGGGTTATACTGTATTATGTGAGTTGTACTTTGTGCTGGTGCTGAAGCTGGAACAGGTGGTGGCCGGATCGTAGGCTACCTGAATACACTCTGGTCTCTGAGTTTTGAGGGGTGAATGTCTGGTGGTGGTTCATGAAGGATGCTTGGCTACAAATATGTATTACCGTGGTGGCTATATGTAGACATGTGTGCGTGTTCGAAGTGTAGTGCTAATGTAGACCAGATATATGCTATTACTTCATCGTATGTAATGTTGGGAAATTGGTTGTGTTTTGTCTTTGTGGTGAATGGTCATGGAACATAAAGATATCTGGGCGAGATGCATCTAGAGCGGAAACAATGAACTGTGTTTCTTACATATCCAAGAGATTATTTTAATTATTTTTGCTTCTGGATGAGAGTTAAATGAAATTGCAGTCCTTTTGCATCTTGGTGTTAATCCCGTTGTTATTCTTATGTGTGTGTGTGTGTGTGTGTGTGTGTGTGTGTGTGTGTGTGTGTTCTTACCTAATTGTTCTTACCTAATTGTATCTTTACAGGAATGAGTCAAGCTCGTACTGTCCTGTGTCTTAAACCATATTTATCGTACATATCCTTAAATGTGTGAATTGTTTTGGCACACACTATTTCATTCGGTAGTGCATTCCACTGATCAATTGCTCTATTTGGGAAACTAAATTTTCTTACATCTTTATCACCTCTCTTTTTATGGAATTTTTTGCAGTGTCCTCTTGCTGATGCTTCCCCATACGTTAAGCAATCATTATGTCTATTTTCTCCTTCCCTGATATGCATTTATATAGCATAATCATGTCACCTCTTTTCCTTCTCTCCTGTAGTGTTGGTAGATTCAGTTTATTTAGTCTTTCTTCATAGCTTAGATCCCTTAAGCTTGGTACCCATCTTGTAGCGGCCCTTTGAACTTTTTCAATCTTGTCTATGTGTTTTTTGAGATGAGGACTCCAGACTACTGATGCATACTCCAAGGTTGGTCTGATGAATGATGTTGTTATCTTTCTTAGCATGTCTTCATTTATGTATGTAAACGCTATTCTCATATTGGCAAGCAGTGTATACATGTTCCTTACCTTCTCACTGATGTGGTCAGCCGGAGATAGTCTGTTATTGACAGGCACACATAGGTCCTTCTCTCTTTCTGATGTGTGTAGGGTTTTATTTCCTAACTTATAATCCCAATTAGGTCTTTTTCCACTTTTACCAAATTTGATTACATGACACTTGTCCACAAAGAATTCCATTTGCCATGTATTACTCCATTCATGAAGTTTATTTAATTCTTCTTGTAGCTCTTTACAAAAGTCTGTGTTAGTAATTCTCCTTTGTATTTTTGCATCATCTGCAAACATATTTATATAGGTTTCGTTTCCAGTGTTACTGTGTATATCATTTATATACACTATAAACATGTTTGGTGCCAGCACTGAGCCCTGTAGTACTCCACTAGCCACTTCTTTCGATGATGAGTAATTTCCCCTTAGTACTGTTCTCATTTTTCTTTTCATGATAAAATCTTGCATCCAACAATGCAGTGTGCCTCGAATTCCTCCTTGATGGTATAGTTTCCATAAAAGTCTTTGGTGTGGTACTGTGTCAAATGCTTTCTTGAAATCTAAATAGATACTGTCCACCCATCCTTCTCTTTCCTGTAATGTGTCTGTTACTCTGTCATAGTAGCTCAACAAATTAGTAACACATGATTTTCCTTTTCTGAAACCAAACTGTCTTTCTGTTATCATATTGTGTTCTTCTAGATGATTTACCTCAGCTTTTCTTATAAGCTTTTCTAATATCTTACTTACAACACTTGTTAGTGATACTGGTCGGTAATTAAATGCATTTTGTCTATTCCCTTTCTTGAATAAAGGAACAATGTTTGCTTTCTTCCAGAAATCAGGTAGTTTACCTTGACTCAAAGATTTCTTAAAAATTAAAAATAATGGTTTACTAGACTCCTTTGCATATTCACATTGCACCCAACATGAAATTTCATCAGGACCATTTGCTTTTCCTTTCTCTAATTTACTTAGCTCTTCCTGTATTTCTCTTTCTGATGTTTGTATATCTGGTAGTATGTGTGGGCATGCATGTTCCACATAATCCCTCTTAAATTTTTTTTCCTCTGTAAAAACTGATTGGAAATTGTTGTTTAGTGCTTCACAAATATCCTTCTCTTGTGTATAGGTGATTCCATCGTCCGTAATGGATTGTATTATATCTTTTACTTTGGTTTTGTTTCTGATGTAGCTGCAAAATAGCTTTGGTTGATCACTACTTTTATTTATGATATCCTCCTCAAACTGTTTTTGGGCTTCCTCCTTATTCTTGTATAATCGTTTCTTGCCTGTTTGTAATTATTATATGCCCTTTCACTATTGTGTCTTCTGTATCTATTCCACAACAAATCTCTTTTTTCTTTTGATTTTTTACATTCTGTATTGAACCATTTCTTTATTTTCTTTTCTGCTTCTTTGTGCTGTGGGATGTACCTCTGAACTCCTATTTCATAAAGTTCACACAATTTTTCATATATAGCATTTAAATCTTCTCCTCTAAGCTCCTTTTCCCAAGCTGTTTCTAAGAATACTTCTTTAGGTCATGATATTATCCCTTTTTATAGTTTAGGTTCTTTCTCTAACTTTCATTGCTGTTATCTATGTCATATGAAATCCTGAAGTTGCAATTTAGTACTGCATGGTCGCTTTTGCTGAATGGAGGGTGATATATTAAATTGTCAATATCGTTTTCTTGCCTAGTAAATATGAGATCTAGCATTGAAGGTACATCGAGTCCTCTTTTCTGATGCTTTCCCTTACATGTTGCGTTAGGAAAAACTCTTGCACAAGATCCAGGAGCTTTTGGTCCCGACAGCTTTCTTGGCTTATTATATCTAGAGTATTCCAATTTATGTTTGCATTAAAATCTGCAGTTAGTATAATTCTTTTATATTTCTCTTCCATTTTACGTAGTAATGCTCTTAAACTATGAATTGTACTCTCCGCCAGGTCCTCATATTCGTCTCTTTCCCATGTGTTTGATTTGGGTGGCATGTACAAATTGGCTACAATTACTTTCCCTTCAGATGTATTTATCTCTACTGCAATCAGTTCTACTTGTGAGGGTATATCTAATTCTATTTCTTTGACTTTTAGATTTTTCTTAGTTAATATTATAATTCCTCCTCCTTTTTTTAAGTTCCTATCTCTTCTCCATATATTATATTCCTCTAAGTTTAGGATGTCATTCGATATCCTTGGTGTTAATTTTGTTTCAGTTAAGCATATTATTTGCGGTTCATTTTCTCTGACAATCATTCATCTCTAATAATTTAGATACCATTCCACTCACATTTGAGTACATTAACTTAATCATCTTGTTTATATACTTGTCATGATTTGGTTCTACTATCTTCCTCCTTTTATTCCCTCCTGTTTATGTACCACTTTCCTACCTGCAATCCAATTACTTTGTAAAAAAAATGTGTTCTTCTCCTCCTCTGATCTTCCCTCATTTTTTTGTTTTTGCTTCCTCCCTCTTCTCTTTCAGTAATTCCAGTTGGTCTTGTGTTAGGCATCTTTTTATCCATACATTTTTGAACCCCTCTTTTTCCATAAGATTCTTTGCATTTTTTAGTATCTCCTCCTCGGTGTTTACACTCTGGAAGGTTACTTTTAGGGGTCTTGATTTACTTCTCTCGTATTTCACTAATGTTTTGTGTTCCTCCATGTCTTTACTACAGATTTCCTCTGATACTTCTTTCAATATGCCCATTACATTTGCCATCTCCTTTTTGTCTCTTGAGATCTTGTTTTTACTTCTTCCTCTTCTATACCAGTGATTACTATAGATTTGTTAATATCTACTGAATCTCTGACTAACTTAGGATTGTTTTGGATTATTCTTTTCACTTCCTTTTTAATGCTTTTTTCTTCCACCCTTGTTTCTAAGTCTTTCTTTACTTTCATCATTTCAGCATATGTGGTTTCCACATCATTTTTGTAGCTTTGCACAGCTTCAATCACCTGTGTTATCTACTCCTCAATATCACTGCTCTGATCTATCAGACTGCTTACTTGCCTAATTGTCTCTGTATCACTTTTGAACTCTTCCATAATACTCTCGTGGTTGACTACTGTACTTGCCATTTCACTAATTTTTCTCCTAAGTGTACCCACTTCAACTGTTAGCTCTCCTATGGTTATGTCTTTCTTGTTGACTTCCTTTCCTAATTTTTCTATTTCTTCCTTTTGCAAGTGCATCTGTTTCTTAATTTCATCAGTTTCATTTTGAAAAGCAGTCTCAAGCCTGTGTACTCGCTCAACTAGTTTGTTATGAGTCTCCATTTCAACCAGTTCTTGGTAGAAATAATCGTCCTGCTTTCCACCTTTATCCTTTTCTTTTCCATATTTGCTTTACTAAAGTGTGTGTTCATGTTGCAGTACTAAAAACACATTTGGTACTTACATTCCCTGGGGCAGATTGTAGACTAATCAACGATCAGCTGATTGTGTGCATTCATTAATTTGTTTTCTTTTCTGTTTGAACAAGTGCTGCTTTAAAACTTCTTTTTTTTTTCTTTTTTTTTTATATTAGAACACCATTTGGTCTAACCTGGTACACAGCTTGACTCATATAAAGATACAAATTTAGGTAATGCCTCTGGCCAAGTTGGCCGTGTATGGAGCGATGGCGGCGTGCGTCTGGTCTCCTCCGTGCCTTGTGTGTGTGTGTGTGTGTGTGTGTCCATGCTTTTTTTTTTTTTTTTTTCAGCATCTCCATGTTTGTGACAGCAATGATGGGTGTCCAGCTTGGGCCCACTAATTTGCTGTCTTTCACATGAACTGTTTGTCGAATGTAAACAAATTCGTTCTACTGTCCACAGGAGGGTTGTGTGTTTTTACGGCAATGAAAGTGTCATTTCTCATGAATTCACCGACATGTCCACTGATGGGAACCAGTCCGTAGGGAAATCCAGGTCGAACCCAGACGTAAGATCTACTCAGACGTCTATCTATCTATCTATTGCCAGACGCCTCAATCCCGTTTGGGGTGGCCACAAACAAATCGCCTCCAAGTCGCCCTGTCCCCCGCCATTTCACTACTCAGACGTACAGTCAGAAATAACTGCTCTCAGTTCCGTCTGAAAAAAAAAAAAAAGTACAACTGGCGAAATTCAATGAATTCCCTGTCTCTGCCAGTGTGCGTTTCAGAATGTTTGATTTTGCCACTTTCCATTCGTCAAACATTGGGAAGATACTTATTTTTCTCTCTGTACAAACATCCCTCCACTACCCCCGGCCCGAGAAGAAGGATGATTGATGCTCAGCACTACCTGACCCACACAACATGCATATTACACCAAACTGACCCTTTCTCACACAACCAACATTTTTTTATAAGGCGTGTTTCTTCAGTGACTACATCGTACCTCGTTACCCAGGAAGATGTTCTAAACACTGTATTCAGGAAAATAATGTTAATACAGATTATTTTCAATCCTTCTGTTGTAATAGGATGCCTGAGTACGGTATATAATAGACATGGGTTGGGGAGGCCACGAAATTAGTAGCAGGCGGAGAAATAGATCCACTGTGTCTTATGTTATCCTACTGGAATAGACATTGATGTGAAAGGTTTGTATATCTTCTTTCATATCCGTGTCATATTACCGTATTTGAAAAAAATAAATAAAAGCCTTTTTGATCAAACCTGTTCTCTCTCTCTCTCTCTCTCTCTCTCTCTCTCTCTCTCTCTCTCTCTCTCTCTCTCTCTCTCTCTCTCTCTCTCTCTCTCACTCACTCTCTCTCTCTCTCTCTCTCTCTCTCTCTCTCTCTCTCTCTCAGGACTTCATCTGCAGTGAACCAATGTAGTTCAGTCTCTACCCAGCACACGTGACTTAACAACCCAACCACGATATAAAGTCTCATTGGTTTATGGCACAACGGTATTTCTGATGCAAGTTTTTATAGTAAAGCACTGCACACTGGGTGGGCATAATTCTAACCATCTAGCCTACCATAACCTAACCTACCTAAATTAGCCTAATCTAATGTAAGCTAATCATAAGTGAATAAATATCCAAACATCTAACTATAAAGATAAAATTTACCCGATTTAGGTGAAATGAACTAATTCATACCTAACCTGAACTACATAAAACCTATCCTCATCATCATGCCTTGGTGTAAGCAATATTAAAGAAACCTTAGTAAATCTATTCACGATCATCTTAAGAAAAAAAAAGAAAAAATCTGTTCCCCGGAATACTGAAAGAGTGAAAGCACAAATGGAACATAACCGCGTGCCTTGGATAAAAGAAGCTATGATGATGATGACGATGGACTTTGATGCATGGTCGTGAAGAGAGTGGATGTATACTTGTGCGCTCTCTTCTCTAGTTTTGTAGGGCTGCCTCACTGGCATTAGTTCTTTTTTTTTTCACCCTTCTGGTGGTTGATAGGATAGCTAGTACTCATTTTCCTCCTCTCCCTGTTAGTTTAGAACAGTAGGTGTCTGTTCTACTATACTGAGTTTACCTTTGCTTATTCGTCCATGGAGGGTCCCCCCAACTGATCGCTCTGGGACGTGAATAAACACGGTCAGGCCTCCCTGGAGTGGTTTGAGAGGGCAACCTCAGACGTAGGTGTTTGGTCCTGGGTTGATTGTCCTTTGCTTGTTTTCGTTCCTCCTTCCCACTTCCCCCTAACGGGGGAAGTGGCCTCTATGGCGGACGACCTTTCCGCCTCCCCCCCTTCAGGGGGGAAGATGGTCCTGACCGACCCCCCACTGGTACACAGACTGACAGCCCCCAGACAGAACAGCCCCAGACTCGTTTGCCTCGCGATATAAATGTAAATAACGCGGAGTTTGTAATCATCCATGCTCTAGGTTCCACTCCTTTGAGCAGTCTCTCTCTTCATGATCAAGAAGGTTATTGATGGCTGTGCTGAGGAGGTAGAACAAGTTAAAAAAACTTGCTAATGGAGACCTCTTTGTCAAGACTTGTCATTCCTCCCAAGTTAATGACTTGTTGAAGCTGCGCAAGTTTCATTCCTATGATGTCAAGGCCAAGATCCCAACATCCATGAATTCCTGCAAGGGTGTTATCACTTGCAAGGATCTCATGGTGATGAGTGAGGAATAGATCATAAAGGATCTTGCTCAGCAAGATGTCATTGATGCCCGGTTTATTACCAGATTTTCCGAAGGCATGAGGACGAAGACGGCCACTATTGCTTTGACTATCGGCAAAGTTTCACTCCCGGCATATGTCAAAGTTAGCTATGAAATTGTTAACGTAAGACCATATATCCCCAACCCACTCTGTTGTTTGAAATGTCACTTATATGGGCACGGTGCTAAGACTTGTTGGGCTTCACAATTTTGTAGCAAATGTGCAACACAGGGTCACGATGCTGAGCAGTGCACATCAGAGACTATCTGTTGCTTTCACTGTAAGGGTGCTCACCCCACTTCCTCTAGGGATTGTCCCAAGTGGAATGAGGAGAAAGAGGTCTGCACAGTGAAAGTGACTGAGGTCATATCCTTTTACGATGCTAGAAAGAAGGTGAAGGAGTTGCATGCAACTCCCAAACCTAATATCTCCTGTGCATTGGTGGTTGTGTCCCGTCCTGTGATGTGCACCGTGGAGATGCAGACCTTACTTTCGCTACTCATGAACCACACCCTACCTCTCAATCTCGTCCTCCTGTACGCTCCGACTCTCTCATGGACATACCTGTCGCTACTTCCTACTCTCAGGCTGCTGCTGCTCCTTCGCAGTCAGTGCAGCAAAAACAGAAGCCCAACAGGTCTAATAAGATTAATTTGACCACCCTCACCAAGCCGGCTTGTCCTCATGTCCTTCCTGCTCCTGGTCCAGCGAGGGAGAGAAAGAGTAGCTCTTCCTCGGTGGAGTCTGGGAGCCTCGTCATTGATGAAAATATGGAGGTTTCCGTTAACAAGCACCGGGAAAGGTCCCCCGGCAGCCACTCACCTGGTCGTGGGGGGCAAAAAAAGACTGAGCATACTGGCCCCCAACATAGATCTTAAACAGCCGCATTCACTGTGTTACAATGGAATTGTAGGGGTCTTAGGAATAAATTACACAACATAGCAATCTTGCTTTCTATACACAGGCCAGATGTTGGATACAGGAGACGTGCCTGGAGGATCATCCTGATCCTCCACAGTTCAAACACTAACACTCGTATAGAAGATATGAAGGTCACGGAGTTGCCATATACACACACAAATCACACCCTCAAACGGAAGTGATTCTAAATTCTACTCTGGAAGCGGTCGCATGCAAAGTAAAATTTAATAACATGTATCTGTCTATTTGCCCTCAGTACTGTCCTCCACATGGCCTCATTGATAGTGATGCTTTAAATTCACTATTTGAACATCTTCCCTGAGAATAAGTTAGTGTTGGGCGATTTTTACGCCCATCACTATCAATATAGTAGCTTGAGGACTGATGGTCGTGGGGAGCATGTAGCCAACATAATACTGTAGTCCAACCTCTGTCTTCTGAACGATGGTAGAGCAACTCGCGTAGATGATCGTTCTGGTAACTTTTCGGCCATTGACTTATCTTTGGCCTCCCCTGGTATACATCAAGATTTCTCATGGGACCCTTATGATGACTTTCCGAAGTGATCATTTACCCACCTGTCTTTCTTAAACATGCGACATCCTTTCAGACCCTCCACGTCCAAAATGTAACTATAAGAAAACAGATTGGGGATCCTTCTCAAGGATCATCAATTTAGATATATCTGGGGAGACCATAGATGTTAAGGTCGCAAATGTAACTACTTTCATAATACACGCAGCTGAGGCTGCTATTCCCAAGACTTCTACAATTCATGCAAAGCATAGAACACATTGGTGGACGCCAGATTGCCGACAAGCATTAAGGAAACGCAATAGGAGATACAGGATTTTTGATAGCCCACTGAGTAAAATTTTATTGCATACAAACAGGCACAGGCTGAGACAAGGAGAATAAGAAGGGCCAAACGTGACTGCTGGCGGTCCTTTGTGTCCATGATGACTCGTACTACACCTAGTAAAGGCTGGTCCACTATCAGAACATTAAATAATGAAGGCCCATACTTCCCTGTCACCACCCTGCAGGTGAATAACACCATCTATGACTAGCCCGTGGACGTTGCTAACATCCTCGCCAGGAGTTTTCCTCATGTAAGTAGTTTTGCCAATTATGACCCGCATTTTCAACACTATAAACGCACGGCTGAGCTACAGATAATAGACTTTGCCACAAAAGATGTAGACTCCCTGTACAACCAAGAGTTTATGCTAGATGAATTGTTCCTTGCCCTTAAATCCTGTAAAGACACCAGCCCTGGACCTGCCACCATCACATACGGTATGATCCAGCATCTTAATCAGGACAACCTGATAAAGATGTAAGCATTGTACAATGAGATTTGAGCGTCTTGAACGTTCCCAAACTCATGGCACTTTGCGCACGTCATACCAATACCCAAAGAGGCTGGTCGTCATATGAACCCCATTTCATTTCGTCCTATTGTGTTGACTTCTTGTCTATGTAAGGTCATGGAACGTATGGTTAATAATAGGCTCTTTATGTTTTAGAGTTGAAGAATTTGTTAAATGATCAACAATGTGGCTTCCGTAAATACAGAAATTCACTAGATCATTTAATGAATTTGGAGCATTGTATTGCAGAGGCATTTGCCAATAAAGAATTCATGATAGGGGTGTTCTTGGACATCCGTAAGGCCTATGACATGACATGGCGACACGGTATACTAATGAAGCTCTATGCTTATGGTTAAAGAGGAAATTTGCCTATTTTTATTTCAAATTTCTTAAAGGACAGGACTTTCTCTGTCAAATTGCCCTGTAACGTAACATCGGATATATTTATCCAGGAAAACGGGGTGCTGCAGGGAAGTGTGCTTAGTTCCACTTTATTTAGCATTATGATCAATGATATTCTGTCATCAGCTCCCATCCCCAGGAATCTTAAATACTCGCTCAACGCTGACGATTGTGCAATATGGCACTCTTCCCATAATGCACAATTTTCGGCTGGGCGGATTCAAGCAGCCCTTGATTCCGTCCACCAATGGGCCTTGCAGTGGGGATTTAAATTTTCCATCCCTAAGTGTGCCGCTGTAGTTTTTACGATTCGTAATGTACCTAATTTGTGCTTAACTTTGGATAATCAGGCAGTACCTTTTCAAAATTCTGAAAAGTTCTTGGAAATTCATTCTGATCGTCGTTTGAACTTCAAAGTTCATGTTAATAATTTGCTTGCTCGTTGTGATAAACCAGTAAATGTCCTGAAGTACCTAGCGGGTACTACATGGGGTGCCGACAGAAAATCTTTATTAATGGTGTATAAGTCTCTTATTTGACCGAAGCTAAACTATGGTGCACAGGTGTATGGCTCGGCATCCGATGCCACGCTGAAAGGACTAGATGTGTTGCAGAATAAATGTTTGCGAATGTGTCTTGGAGCCGTCTGGTGCACCTGTGTAGCTCACATGGAAGTGGAGGCGAATGCGCCTCCCTCCATATTCACCGTGACCACCTGGCTTGGTCCTATGGCCTCAGAACATCGAGGAAAAGTAATATTGGCAATATGGTCTGTACCCCCTGCGTCAATACCACCATCTTCTGTGGGGGGTGCGTCGGCCACTTGCCGTTCACCTCTACCTACTAACTCAGGAACTTGGTGTGGACCTCAGTGACTGTGACAAGTTGGTGTTTAAAAATATAGTGCCTTGGGAGCCACCCGGCTTTACTGTTGATGTATCATGGCTCCCAGTACCAAAGACCAAGGCACCGGAGGCGGAGGTCCACCACTTGTTTCGTAATATCATCATTTGTCACTTGGGGTCCCACCAATTGTACACCGACGGCTCCAAGTCGAGTGAATGTGTGGGTGCAAGTGTGTGGTCAACTGAATGTGCCCTCAGGTATTGGTTGCCGACTCAAACATCTGTGTTTACCTCCGAACTTTTTGTTATTGACAAAGGCATAGACTATGCTCTAAATTCTCAGCATGACTCATTTGTTATATTTTCAGACTCGAAATCAGCCCTTCAGGCAATCGCGTCTTGCACTACGGACTTGCACGAGATCCAGGGCCACATTGTTAATAAGTTGCATTCATGCAACAAGTCATTCATGCTGATCTGCGTGCCTGGTCATTGCCGCATTTAAGGCAATGATCAGGCTGACTTACTTGCAAAATCGGCTGTAGAGCTCGAGGAGACTTGGGACGTTCCTCGTGATCTACGGTCGAGTCCCTCTCTCGGATAGAAATCAATTAATCTTCTGTAGCAAGGTCAGTGGACAAGACTAAATATTTGAACGTGTAAGCCGTACCTGGGCGACTGGGACACTGCCAACCGTCCCAGTCACCTGGAAGAAAAAGTGTTGGCGTGATTACGGCTTAATGCCACCATGCTTACGCACATGAAACCTTATATGGAAAACTATTCCCACTGCACTGTGACATCTGTGACGCAGTTATCTATTAGTCATATCATCCTGCGCTGTCGGTGATTTATTCGTGAACGTGCTTCACTTATTAATTACTGCAGCGCAGCAGACGTCCCCTTCACCCTTTCCACCGTCCTGGGTGATGAGGACATTGTTATGACCGATAAATTGATGGCTTTCTTGAGAGAGACGGGACTGATCAGAGTGATGTGACTTTTTTACTACACGGTTATGGTTTTTATCGACTGTAAATATGTAAATATTGTACTATTAATTAGGGTTGACAGTAGACATATTTGAAATAGTTCCTCCTCTCACTGATCTATTTTTAATATTGATGTCTCCTACATTAAACCCCGTTCCTCGCCTGACAGTCACCAGCTGATTAGTGTAAGTGTGCAATATAGAAAGGTATTGGGCAGTTGCAGTCTATGGTAGTCTGTTGGGTGAGGTCCTTCACTATTTGTACAAATTATGTAAATAGACTATACCATATTGTTCAAGTTGTGCTAGTTAGGGCCGACAGCTGACGTATATGGAAATGTTCCTGACTCGTCTGGTTCACTTTCATATATTGACGTCCCTATATTAGGTTGTGCCTCGACTGACAGTCAGCAGGTGATGAGTGCAGGTATGTAATGTAGAAAGGCATTACATATCTGCAGTCGATGGTGTTCTGTTAGTCGAGGTATTTTTACCATTAGTGTAGGTCTAGCTATTTGTCACTGTAGGATTTAGTATAGGTTAGCGATTTGTCTATTAGGTGAGTAGTTGTAGGGTCTTTAGATTAGGTATTTTTGTTTATGAATAGTGTAAGGTCAAAAAATAAAAAATAAAAAATAAAATAAAAATACAAAAATAAATAAATACAAATTATTATTATATATATTGTTACGGAACAGAGAAAGATAATGTACACTTTAAGTGAGAATACTAAGAGTCACTACTGTCCTGTAAAGTTCCAGGTTCAAAACAAAAGAGTTAGGTAAAATTACAAGTTAAAGTTTAATGCTCAAACTAACAACAAAACATTCAGGACTCATAAGGATAATGTAATGGCAAAAAACAGGTTAAATATATGGATAACTGCAATAGCCTCTATTAACACGAAATTAGCAAAGTAGATTTATCTAAGTCAGCCCTGATAAAATGAAAATACACCGGGCACTGCTCAGTTAATGCAGGATAATTTATTACAGATACAAACTATTATTAACAATTGACTGACGTAAGGAACCTTTACATAAATTACAAAAACTTCACTAGGCCTACAAATTAAACTTATGTTACACAGTACAAGAACAAAATGCAACAACACTCATACTCAAATTACACAGCTGCTAGATGGTTGGAGACTTCCTGAGAAACTCACAATAATAATAACTGTACAGGGGAGGACAGAGATGCGAGCAAAATGAGGAGTAGGTCTAAGTGGCAATGATGCAGAGACTGAGCTCATTATATAGGGTCCGGCAGAGCTTGATACAACTTGTAAGAAGGACGCGCAAATGAAGCTATGGGGACAAAGAGTTGACAATCCCGCTCTAAACAACAGAAAGGACGACTTACTCTACTATAACGGTAGAAGGGGGGGACTGAGGCAGAACACGCTCGTGATCAAACATGCAGCATACTGTGCGTTAAAATTACACAAAGGATGATGAAATCATAGGCTATGTAACACCTCCCCACAAAGAAAAAAGGAATTTACAAAGGAAATTTCTTATTACTCTAAAACAATCTGTATATGGCATTACAGAACATGCAAAAGTCTTTCCTAATGTTACAAAACATGAGATCTCCCTAGCACGTTCAGTCATAGGTACTTGCCAGTATCCCTTTAACAAATCAAACTTAATTATGTACCTAGCCTTTCCGATCTTGTCTATGCAATCTTCCACACGAGGGAGAGGGTAAGTGTCTGTTTTGGTTATCTGATTAACACGTCTGTAGTCAATGCAAAGCCGCTGTGACCCACCTGGCTTAGGGACTAAAGTGACAGGAGAACTCCACTCGCTCTGACAGGGCTCAATCATCTTGTGGTCCAACAGGTAGCCAAGCTACTTCTGGATGAGAGGAACTTTCACTGGGTTCACACGGTAAGGAGGCAGTTTAATTGGCTTTGCGTCTCCAACATCGACATCATGCATCAACACAGTGGTTCTTCCTGGAGTGGCACAGAACACTTGGGTACTCCTGCAGTAATGCCGACAACTCCTGCCTTTCCTCGGGAGGTAGATTAGAAAGCTTAGTCTGGAGATCATTCATGATATCAGGATTCTTCCCCAAACTATCACTCAGGCTCATGCTGCATGGGAGAGCTTCACTTGCAGACTCGGGTGGAACAGCTACAGTGCAGACTGGATTATTTTCGTCCCGCCTGTGATATAACTTTAGCATGTTGATGTGACATAGTTGCTTGCTCTTTCTACGATCTGGTGTGGCGATGACATAGTTGACATCACTGAGTTTCTTCTCCACGAAATAAGGACCACTAAACTTGGCTTGAAGAGGTTGCCCATGCACCGGTAGCAGAATCAAAACCTGATCTCCTGGCTGAAAGTGGCGTAACCTGGACTTCTTATCATACCAAGTTTTCATCTTCTCCTGAGCAGCTCCTAAATTCTCTCACGCCAGCTGTAAAGCAGTGGACAGCCGTTCTTTGAACTTCGTCACATACTCCAGCAGGTTGACGTCATCTTCCTCCGACAGCCAGCATTCCTTGAGTAGCTTAAGGGGTCCTCTTACTTCATGGCCAAACAGTAGTTCAAAAGGTGAGAAGCCCAGTGATTCATTTGGAGATTCTCTTGCGGCAAATACAACGAATGGAAGACCTTTATCCCAGTCTTTCTGATGTTCCAAACAGTATTTCTTGAGCATCGATTTGAGTGTTTGATGATATCTCTCCAACGCTCCTTGGGTCTGGGGATGGTAAGCTGAAGACATGATCTGGGTGATGCCCAACTCTTTCAGAGACTGCTTGAAAACATTTGACATGAAATTACTTCCCTGGTCTGACTGTACCTCCTTGGGCAGACCAAACTTTGTGAAGAACCCCAGCATTTCCTTAACCACGTTCTTTGCTGAGATATTTCTAAGTGGAATGGCTTCAGGATAACGAGTAGCCATATCAATCAGGGTCAACACATAAGAAAATCCTGAAGAAGTCTTAGGAAGAGGGCCCACAATATCCACCAACACACGGGTGAAAGGCGCCTCAAAAGGAGGAATGGGAACTAGAGGTCCAACCTTTTCGGTCTGATTACACTTCCCCACAACTTTACAGGTGTGACAAGACTTACAATACCAGGAAACATCCCTGAAGATACCTGGCCAGTAGAAGTGTTTCAAAATGCGTGCCACAGTCTTCCTCACTCCAAGGTGTCCTGCCAAACTGGAATCATGAGCCACTCTAATGATATCCTGCCTACAAACACGAGGGATGACAACTTGATGTACAACCTCCCATTCACAGTCGGCTGATACTGTTGGGGGTCTCCACTTCCTCATAAGTACTCCACTGACTTTATATAATAACAAGTAGAAGCACCGGCTGACTCTTCCTCACTGCAAGCAGAGTTAACAAGACCTTTCAACTCAGGGTCAGCAACCTGCAACTCAACCAACTCTTGACGAGACAAATTATCAACACTACGGGGTACTGCCTCATCTGGTGAGTGGTCCAAATTAGCAAGAAAAGTGTCAGCTAGGATAACATCATCATCATCATTATCCTCTAAATCACCAGTAACTTTAGACTTAGCCCTTGTGACAGCACATGCAGGGAACACATCAGGGACATCACAATCCTGGGACGCAGCCACTGGCTCACTAGACAACTGAGGAGCTGGACACACTTGACTTCCACCAATATCATTTCCAAGTAAGAAAGTTAAACCTGACATTGGGAGTGTCTCAACCAACCCAACCATAACGGAACCATTAACAAAACCAGACTCTAAATTCACTCTGCACAGAGGGACAGAGAAGTAATTATTCCCTACACCTTGTAAGATTAGTTTCATCAGAGGAATTAACATTAGAGCCTAGAACACTGGTCAGCATAAGGGATTGGCAAGCACCTGTATCACGATATATTTTAACTGATTTCCTGTCATTACTGTCCAGAGGACTGACAAAACCATCAGACAGGAAATTAGCACATGAACTCTTGAGAGTGTCACCCACGTTACTGCTCAAAAGAGGAGCTCTATCATGAGAATTTAAGTTACCCCTCAAAGCAGGTTCAGTTAACTCAGTTAAAGAGTTCTGGGAACTCTCAAGAGTGGACACTAGACCAATTGACTGAATATTTAAAGACTCCTTTTTGTTCACATCACGCTGTCTCCTGAAACATCTCTCCGTAGTATGACCAAGCTTACTACAATAAGTACATTTACTTTTCTGAAATCTGGAGGTGAAGCTGGTATTTACTTCCTGAGAAACATCATCTTTATTCTCTTTCCTGTTACCTGTACTCTGAGTAGAGGCAACGTACTTACTCTCAGCTTTCCCTTTTTCTTTAGAATATCCCTTGTGAGTGAGAACATATTCATCAGCTAAAACTGCAGCATCAGACAAATTATCTATCCTTTTCTCATCAAGATATAGGCTTACATCTTTATAAATACA